>NC_142012.1:40838738-41149571 GCF_049901735.1 Notechis scutatus | reverse complement strand
ATTACCACTAATCCCATAGTCTGTAACTGCCTTTTTTAACTCTCTTAAGATCTGATAAGGCAGACCCTCCCATTCTGCTACTTGCAGTCCAAGCTGTGGCCCCTGACCAGGACGATATTGTACTGGACAAACAGACAGTAATTCTGCAAGTTCTGTTCCTGAGACAGAGGCATCCCTTTTACAAGTCTCTACCATTTTCTGAAAAGAAGACTGAACAATAGAGTCAGGAGGCTTTTGCCCTGTATCTGCAGGAGCTGAGGGAATTGAAGACATATATTCAGGTGAAGAAGGGGGACAAATTACAGCATTAGTATAACGTGAAGGTGGAGGTGTTAAAAAAGAAAGTTCATTATGACCAAATTTTTCAATTGCATGCCTACATAAATGCCACACATGCAAAACTTCTATTTTTGCTCGAGGTTCAGTATGCAATGTTTTCCCAATATGTTCCCAATCAGTTAATTTTAAAGACCCCTTTTCTGGGTACCATAGGTACTGAGCTGCAATCTCCTGGACCAGCCTTAAGAGATTTCTCTGTGGTACCTCGGTATTATTTTTCTTCAACAAATAGCCTAATTCATCTACATGCTTCCTTTGTTCCTCAGAAAGCGAAGACCCCATACTTACAGAAACCAAAAGGTTGAAGAACCACAAAGGGTTGAAGGTGCACCAAATCCTTGCCGGACGAAGTAAGAGGGTCCCTGTTCGGGCGCCACTTGTTGTAATGACGAGGCAGTTGAGTTGTTTGATCATGAACAACTGAATCATGATGATCTTTATTGGAGTATAGTCTTGCATTTATATACATTTTTAGTTATCCTCCATCATTGGTTAACTTTGGTTACTGCTTAACTTTTGTTACTGTTTAGTACAGTAATCCATACAATTAATTATCTCTAGTTAAAGTCTAACATATGTTTACTTCCCCTCTCTAATCCTCCTTTATCCATAGATTAGTGACTTTGTTTGCCTGAGTTGTATTTGCTTGGAAACATTCTTTATCTGAGGTTTGCCATCCGAGATTGGAACATTCCTGCAATTACAACTCTACACTTGTCTGAACAGGTAACATCTTCATCACACTTAGTCAAGAAAAACCAAATGTACAGGTATAAAAATAAGTAGTACCTGGTTCAACAGTAGTAACTGTTAGAGGGTTCTAGAACTCCTAGTGGACAAACACTTAAATACAAGCCAGCTGTGTGCCACAGCTGCCAAAAAAAGGCCAATGAAGTCCTAGGCTACATCAACAAAAGGATTATATCAAGATCATGTGAAGCAGTGACAAGAAATTTCTCCTTAATTGTATACTGCACTGATAAGACCGCACTTTGAATACTACATCCAGATACTACATCCAGATTTGATCACACCGGTCCAAAAAAGATGTTGAGACTCTAGAAATAGTACAGAGAAGAGCAACGAAGATGATCAGTGGACTGGAAGCTAAACTGTACAATGAATGGTTGCAAAAACTGGGAATAGTCTAACAAAGTAGAGGGCTGGGGTGAAATGATAGCGGTCTTCCAAGTCTTTTTGAGGGACCATCGTAGAGAAAAAAGGATCAACCTATTCTCCAAAGCACCTGATAACAAGTCAAGAAGTAATGGATGAAAATTTAGCAAACAGATTTCTCTGGGTGCACATCATCTTTTCTAGTTTTTAAGACTGTTCTTGGTAATTTTAATGTTTAATACTGCCCAGGGTCTATGTTTATATAAATATATAGACCCTGGGCAGGATTGAACATTAAATTTACTAAGAACAATCTTCAAAACTGGAAAAGATGATGAGAAAAGAATTCCAATTGACACAGAAAATATTTAAAGGGTTCACCGCCTACCTTACCTCAAGGTCTGAGGATGCAGCAAAATTTGTAAAGATATCTTAAACAGTAGGATTTCTAATTTAATCTACCAACCATGAGCAAAATGCCTATTATATCTCAGGGACATAAATAAGTATACTACTTTCAAATTCAAAGGCAACTTTCAGGCTTGACCTGCTTGCAACAATAGCCTGCCAGCTACACTATGTGTTATGTCCTGTCTGGTCCTTGATAAATCCTGTTTTGCAATCTTAGACAAGAGGGAAAATTTTTGTGTGTGCTTTCATATGTGTGTGTGCATGCACAAACACATGCAAGAATATAGTGACCTGCAACAGGTTTATTAATCTGTGGACATCAGTTCTTCAAGTCTGTTGATCTAAAAGAAAGGCAATGTAATAGTGCTAAAAGAAATAGGCTTTAGTGATGCCTTACAAATAATAATTACAACCCCAATGGGAGTCCTTTCTTCCAGGGGTCGCCAACCTTTTTCACCTCAGGGATCCCGCGGACCACTAATATGCATTTTGACTGACGGTGGCTTGCTGACGTTGGTGGGAAAGTCGGTCCCATATTCCAGAGCTGCAGTAGTCACAGGACTGACCCTTTGGTCATCCCGGAGCAGCTGCTTCTCCACTCGGGTGCACTGGAGGAGCTCCTCCAGGATGACCAAAGGGCCAGTCTTGTGACTACTGCAGCTCTGGAATATGGGACTGACTTTCCCACCAATGTCAGTAAGCCACCCCGGGGCGGATTTCCCTCCCCCGCCATTGGTCTTACCTTCCAGTTCCAGCTCCCTTGGCTCTACTCAAGGTAAGGTTTGCGCTTGGCTGAAGGGTGGGGGCCAGTGGATAGGCAGGCGATGTGGGCGGCGCAGCTGTGTGTTCCTGCGCAGCCTGGATTAATTGCTTTGGGAGGAGTGTTTTGGGGGGGACATTTCTCTGCGGACCACTATAATTTTCTCATGGACCACCAGTGGTCCCCAGTCCACCAGTTGGTGACCACTGCTTTATAACACATGGTCTGCTCAGAAACACAGCTTCCCTATCAGAAGTTTTTAAAATAGTCTCCTTTCAAAAACCTGTGTAATGTATCGAGTGAAAGCAGGTCTATTGGAAAAAGCAAACAATGAATATTTGATGAACATTTGCTGTTCCTTCTGTTTAATGTATCTGCTAAATATTTAAGGAATTGGATGAAATTTAAGATTGGTTTATATTACTTCCTTGAGGTTCTTCCAATATGATAACAAAGAAAAGGTTAACTGACTGACGTTGGCTGAATCTTTTTGAGGAAATGTTAAAAGATATGTGGTTGGACCAGTTCCTGCCTGCATTACTAATCAAATGTTTGTTTAATTGGGTAGACAAGGTTCTTCTCTCTCTCTCTCTCTCCCTCCTCCCTCCCTCCCTCCCTCCCTCCCTCTCTCTCTCTCTCTCTCTCTCTCTCTCTCTCTCTCTCTCTCTCTCACTCACTCACACTCTCACTCTCACTCTCACTCCCCCTTCCTCTCTCCCTGGGCAGACTTTGCATTCCTGGGGTCTGCTAGTTTGCTTTTTGTTTTACCACATGCCAAAGGGCCACAACCACAGCCTAATACAAAACCCAAAGCAGTAACAAGAAATGGGACCAGAAATTTGTTATAAGCATACAAAATAAAATTCAGAATCTTTCTGCCCAAAACCCCATTCTTGCTGACTCCACCTTTTTTTGCCCAGCAGTATAATTTGGTCAAGGGAGGAAAGGAACATTTTTGTGCTGTGATTGTTGGAAATCAGAAAGCATATGATGTATATCATAAGCTGGTAAATCCAGAGTTGCATTTTCATTATTTCTATTCGTGCAATATGCTAAGTAAGTGTACCCAAGAAAAGGCAGCTACAATTTCAGCTGTGACAAGCTGAAGATACTAGATCTCTACTGGATAGATGGATATTTGAGAGGGGAAAAAACAGAAACAATCCTGGTTTCTTTGGTAATTGGTAGTTACTTTGGTAGTTTGGTAGTTACCCAGTTTATTACCTGCAAAAAATATGTATGTTGAACCTCTTTTTGACTCATCCTTTTTACAATTGTAGCCTTTGCATTGCAGGAGCCAGCAACTATATTCACCAGTGTCTGCTGCAGTGGCATTTTCCAGGATCAGCCGACTGTACCTTTCATGTTGTTTGATGCTAGCAAAAACAGAGACAAAGGACTATTTAAGCTTCTGGTGCTAATCTTAGGTTCCTTTCTTGTTTGATTATTTTGATTTTCCTTCTGTAACCTTAATCCACTTCTATAAATGGGAGGCCATGTTAAAAGGTGAACCAAAAATGGCAGGAAAGCCATTTGACATTGTTAGTATTTTCACACTTTTCTTTGGGCACCAGACTTTCAATATAAACAGGAATGATACACCAAAACAGCTATCATCAATTTTATATAGTATTGAAGAAAAATAGCCTACAACTATCTGAATGACTGAATTGGCAGAAGCTATCAGACAAGTTAGCATTTGTACATTCAAGCAGAAAAGAGTAAATGACATCAAGCAAAGACAGTAAAAAGAACATTTTTCAAAGTGCCTATTCACAACTTCTGGAAAATTGGAGTGAATTCTGCAAAGACGGCAAAAGGACAGATATAAAACTGTGGAACAAGCTAAGCAATAAATAATTTAATAGAAGTTAATGGGTGCATGTTTACAGGGCACATGAGTGATATTCAGTAGACAATGTCTACATTATAGAGATTCAATTGTTCCTGAGGAATTTTGATTGCATGTATTAGCAGAATCTTTTAAACCTTTTAAATATGGTTAGAATGACCTTAGATGAGACAAGGTCAGCATTAATGAGTTTTCTACAATGTCTGAGCCTGCATATAACACAAATTGCAAATTACCAGGAAATTGCAATTTATTGGGGGGGAAATGTAATTTTTCAGTATTTACATGGACTCCTGTTATTCTTTACAAACTATGTACTGAAAAAGACCACTACATTAGACACTAAATTCACTTTTTGGCATCTGATACAGATAAGTTGAGACCAGCATTCTCATAATCTTCAGAAGAGAAAATGTATATACATGCGTAGAGGAAACCATTAGCCTGAGTAGGCTCTTTTAAACTGAAAGAGTTTACTTGCCATATTAGAGAACAATGCAATGTTAATAGGCACATTCCAGAAGAAATTAATTAAAATGAATTCTGTTAAATCAATAGGACTTACAAACAAGACAGACAAATGTAATTCCATCCCTTTCAATTGCAGGTAATCTTGGCTAATGTTCACTGGATTTGTGCCTTTAGTGTTTAAATCCATCCTGGTCACTTTTAGGTGGTCCTTCCTTGGAAGTTCCGGCAGTTCCACCACCAAGTAGGCATCAAGTAGGCAAAGCTGTTTTAGGTTCATTCCCTCCAGTTGAAGGTAGACTTGATTAGTATTATAGGTGAAATCTGCCATCTAGTGACCCATTATGCTATAGCTCAGTTAACAACAAAGTAAACCATAGATCCCTTTGGAGATCCATTCAGAAATATTAATGAATTCTTTGTCTATGGAGATTCTCAGTCATCCAGATCATGGTTGTCTCAAAGGTGCTTTTTCAAGTGGCAACTGGACCTTCTTTTTTTTCTTTGAAGACGTTTCGCTTCTCATCCAAGAAGCTTCTTCAGTTACCTCTTGAAAAAGCACCCTTTGGACAATGATTTATTTGGTTTTGGTATGATGAATGTCTACATATTATTAGTACAACACTTTTGAAAAGGGCTACATGCTCTGGCACATATTTACATAGTTTCCCACAAAGACTAACCCAATAATGGGAAACCAACAGTTTCTTGAACAATGCCAAGTTTCAGGGCTTGGTGACTATGGTCTAGATCAGGGGTGTCAAACTTACATCGTCACGGCAGGATCACATGACGCATTGGGACTCTTTTCCTTTTCGCTAAACCGGATGTGGGTGTGGACAGCATGTGACGCATCAGGCCCATGGACTGGGAGTTTGACAGCCCTGGGCTAGATAGACAATGGATTTCCTAATAGTGGCTGGCATTTTCAGAGGCAAGGTAGTCTGTTATCCATTATGATTTGGAAGATGCCAGTCACAGCTGCAGGTGAAACATTGTCTACCCTGCAATTACTAAACCCTGAAGCTCAGTACTACCCAACAAATACTGGCCATGAAAACTCAGTATGTATGTCCCTGAAGATTGAAGTATAATTCTCAGCAGAGAACTAACATGGCAAGAGTGATATTTCTGGGAATGGTAATTTAGCAACATTTGGAGAGCTCTTTTTTTTTACCTCCCATTTAAAATATATGCAGGCATTTATTTATGTTTTATTTATTTACTATCTCTATACCCATGCTTCGCTACGAAACTATGTGATCGGACTTAGTTTTGGGGGAGGAAAATAGGGGGGTGGGTTGTGCCTCTGCCTCCCAGCATCCATCGGTATGTCAGGTTTCTAAGTAATTCCGGATCTGACCCAACCTGGAATTACCCCACAATATTAGAAGTTAGAAACATCCCCCAAAAGTCACATTCTCCAATAGCAGTAATTCAACAATGCTTGATGTCATAAATCTCGATCTCTAGGGGCCCAAACCCATACAGCTTGATTCCCAGGGTAAAGCAGATCACCTAGTCATAACATTCTCTTTATCTCCACTCCTCCCCCCTTAGGAATGTATCAAGCCCGAAACCCTTCCCTCCATGACTGCCACAGAGAAAAAAAGAAAAAGAATATATACTAAGACAAACTAAAATGGCTGCACTTATGTCAAATTCGGGCTTGACATGGTATTCATCTGGCTAGTGTCCTGTCAGTGTGTGAGAGAGCTGAGGGTTGTTGGAAACTGAAGCAGTATTTGTTGTGTGAGCAAGAAGGAGGCAGCAAGGAGCCTGGGCATGGCTTAACTCAACTGTTCTGTACTAAAGCTTGTTGCTGCAGTGAAACTGAAACTGAAACTCCTCTCCTCTGCTTGTGTTTTGCATTTGGAACAGATTTCTTTTCAGGTTGGGAGGGGGAGTAGAACTCTTTAGCATCACAGCCTGTTAATAATAGTATAGAAAATACTAATTCTCTGATGGTCATTTTGAAAAATACTTTCTAAGTGAGCACCTAGAAGCCAAGAGGAACATATGTGCCAAATTTCAAGTTTGTAGGCTTTAAGGTTCTGGAGATTTTGTGATGATGCGTGAGTGATATTTCGCTTTTATATATATAGATTTATTTTACAGTTTTTGTAACATGCCTCAATCCACAACAACAGAATAATAATTAGCATGGCTTAAGAAAGAGCAACAATGAAAAGAAGCTGTATTAGGAAAGAACTCTACCCACTACCCAAATCATGCTATGTTGAAAAACAATCAGCTCAAGTTGAAAAATAACTAATTTTTCAGCAGGTTATTTCACACCTCATAAATAATGGTCAGACTGAAATATTAATGCTTTATTTCACTATTTTTTACTAGACTAAAATTATGGTTGAAGTTAACAGTGCATGTATTAACTCTTATTTCTTTGTGAAATATTTGTATTTTTTATTTTTTATTATTTTGTTATAAATAACTCATGGCAGTGAACATGCCTCAAACTCCTTTCTTCTCCTAGTTGCCTCACAACAACAACCCGTAAGGTGGGCTGAAAGAGGGTGACTGGTCCAAAGTAACCCAGCCGGGTTTATGACAAAAGCAGGACTAGAACTCACTATCTCCCAGTTTCTAGTCTGGTGTCTTAACCACTAGACCAAACTGGCTATAGTGACTAGAGGAAAAGATGGCCTCTAAATGAAAGTACAATAATTATCTTGAGTAAAGCACATCTATTTAGGACAAAGATTTGTAAGACAGTTGTATTTTTAATTCTGCTAATATTGTTTATTATTCTTTTAATGCATTGTCAGCCTTCCAAAGCTGTATTTGTAAGATGAGCAGCCATATTATATTAAATAAATAGACAAATATACAAAAGCTTTACAAAGAGATGCTGTAAAGAGTTTTACAAAGAGACCCAGTTTGGTTTAACGATTTAAGGCACCAGGCTATAAAGTGAGACCTTAAACATAATGTTTAAGGCATACTACTATAAAGTAGTATACCTTAAACATCAAACCCAGATAGGATACCTTGGGCTAGTCGCTCTCTCTCAGCCCAATTTACCTCACAGGGTTGTTGTTGTGCAATAAATAGGAGGAAGGTGTGCTGTATATGTTTCCCACCTTCAGCTATTTGTAAAAATAATGAATGTGGCATATAAATAAATAAATAAATCTATTGCTGCCACTGTTTTCTAAAACTACTAATTTTAAACATATATGATGTTTGTACAGTTGTTCTTCAAAGGTTTTCATATGCTTTAATTAGTAACGAAAATATTGATTATTGTCTCAGACCATATTATTGCATTAAATAATTAGGCATGGAATATGGAAAATGCATTTATTCCAAGAACAAACTGAACCAAAAAACTCCAGCTCCATTCTTCCTCCAGACTATGTTAACCTGGATGTTTGGAGAGTGGGTTTGCCATTTTCTAGAACATGATTGTATGAGCTGAAAGCATCCTGGTATGATCATTCTTCTAGAATGCTACTTTAGAGACCATAGAAAAAATGGAGGTCCACAAGAGCCTCTTTGTAGAAGCCATTCTTGCCTGAAATCCTCAACCACATTTTTTCACTCTCTCTTCTATGATACCATAACTTCTGTTCATTTTCTCATTCATAGAGTTCATTTCCCTTTGAGGTAAATGCTAGAAATAGAATAGTAAATGTTTATTAGTTGCTATTTCAATAATAAAAAAAAAATAGTGGTTTTAGGCTGACACTGTTGATATTTTTACTCCCTAGTTTTCTCTCTCTATTTCTTTTTAGGCTTTTATTTTTATTTTTATTTTTTTTGTATTATATTTGTACTTTCATTGTATTTTAATTCCCTTATTGTCTTTTTTTAACTTGCTGGTCACTGATTATATTTACTACTAAGGGAAAAATCATCCAATCCCTTTATAACATCTGCAGGTTCCAAAGAAGCAACAGAATATTCTTGAGTTGCTCAGAAAATTTCATTCCTAAAGGACCTATTTTTGAAGCAGCTTGAAAACAACATTACACATATTTGATCTGAACTTCACACCTGTTATTCAAAGTCTAGTAAGAGGATTAAAACATGTCCTCCTAATGGTTGCAAAAACAGATAGATAGAAGATAGAAATAGGCCAGTCTCCAAGAGACAGAGACAGAGAGATCATTCTTGAATCATGGTAGTTATACCGTTTCTCATCATGGCTTCCTAACTTTCTTCAACAAATATTACAAGTTTTTGGTTCTCAGAAACTTTTTAAAGTATATCCAGTGCTACTGTCAGCTAAAGCCTGGCACTATTCTACAAAACTGGATCCGCAACGTAAGAAATATATTCTCACCCATCCAGAAATAAAGATATAGAAATGTCCTTTTTTTGTTGCTGGTCCCCAACACAAATTGGCCCTCTTTCTGTTCATATTTAGAAGATATCTTAAAATTATATGCTTCTGCTAACATGTGGGGACTGTTATTATTATTTTCAACTACCTGGGCATATTTAATTCTTCAATTAGAATTCTGTGATTTGTATTAAATAGTTCCTTACTGCCATTGGTGTGGTACAGAAACAATGCCAAATCAATACAAATAAATTAATCTAGAAAGGTTGGTCATGAATTATATAGTTATACAGTTAAAGCCTATATTTATTTTTCCCCCAGAGTGATAGCTCACTCATTTAAAAAGTAAAACCCCATCCTAGCACTGACATCCTCTATAAACACTCATAAAAAGAACATTTCCAGTTGAAATAAGAACAGCTGGCTTCAAATCTTAAGATATGAATTTTCAACAACAGTTGAAAAAGGATGTTTCTTGGCCAACTGGTGCCTGCCAACATCCATTCAGACTGGGTGGGGCGAAAGCCAGATACCATTCTTTCCATTTGGAGGGTTGGCCAGCAAAATGGATGTCTTAACTTTGCACATTTGTCCCACGGGTGTTTTTTCCAAAAAGCAACTGGATTTTCTTGTTTTTTTTCATTGAAAACATTTTGTTTCTCATCCAAGAAGCTTCTTCAGTTCTGACTGGTGAGGAATAGAAGGATTTATAGTCTTTGCAGTCATCTGGTTGTTAGCACTCTGAGGGTTGACAGTTTATCTGTGTCTCCAGAATCACCTGAATCAGAGAGTAATAGGGTGTGGAACCCTCCTGTCATTCCCCACCAGTCAGTTAGAATTGAAGAAACTTCTTGGCTAAGAACCAAAACACCCCCCCCCCCCCAAAAAAAAACACCCAAGAAAATCTAATTTCCTTATGGAAAAACATCTTTGGGACGACCAAGAACTAGATGGTTTTGAATCTCCGCAGATAAGTGCACATTTAATTCCTGAAAACATCCTCTCTTCCCCCCGCCTGGCCCTCATGGGATTGAGCCTTCAGACTGCTAACCAGAGCCTGGTATTGCCCCTGGACTGAGAAACTATTTTTTCCTGCACCAGAATATTTGGGGGGTGGGGAAGGTTGCTCATGGCTGCTCTGTAATATTGAAATTTGTGACACACCTCAAGGCTTATGGTGCAGTCATGGCCATTAGGAAAGAAACCGTAAATTTCTGACTTTTGACTAAGATTGCAGGAAACAAGAAGCCAAAAGAATGGCGCAATTGTTCACTATTCAGCCCAACTGTTGCTTTAGGCCAAGGGTCTCCGAACTTGTCAACTTTAAGACTTGTGGACTTCAACTCCTAGAATTCTGGGAGTTGAAGTCCACAAGTCTTAAAGTTGACAAGTTTGGAGAGCTCTGCTTTAGGTACTAATAAAGGAGAATGTAGCTCAGGGTTTACAAGAGGGGTTCTTGATGCTCTCTGAACTTGATTGTTTTCTTGCAGATGTTTCATTACCCAAACTAGGTAACATAATCAGTCATTATCTAATTTGGGTAATGAAATGTCTGCAAGAAAACAACCAAGCTCAGAGAAAACCAAGGACCTCTCATTGCTTTAGGTCAGGGATGTCAAACTCATGCATGTGTCATGTGCTTGCCACACCCAACCCGTTTAGCGAAGGGGGAAAAAGTTGCGATATGTCATGTGATGACAACATGTCATCATGAGTTTCACATCCCTGCTTTAGGTGAAAGGCTTTGGGAGCCTTTCCCAACCAGATGTCTTCTAGATGTATTGGATTATAATTCTCACAATCCCTGGCTACCATGGCCACTGAAAGAAGGGTGTATCTAACTATATGTGGGAGATGCTATCACCTAAACCAAGCAAAAATTTTTATTTGTCTCATGTGTTTTACCTGAACAAGACCATCCACATTTGTGTTTTGTTCAGAAAGAACTGCAATAAAGCTCAGGGCCATTTCATCCTTTTACTTGGCAAGCCTTACCTAAGTCTGATGTCTTTAAAGGTGTCAAGATAGGGAGGGTAGCTCCATCCAATTCTATTCCCTTTACACCGAAGCTCTATACTTTGACCTGCTGAAAGGTTTAATGTAGCCGTGGGTTTCTGGAAGTGGCCTTTCTCCATCACTCGTGTCATTATGGAGCTGGCCTTTGGGGAAGGCTCTGTGGAGTTTCTTTCTTTTAATTTGGGAGTTCTGGTTTTGACTTTTTTGTTGCTTGGCTTAATCCGGTTCTCTCCAGGCTCCTTCGGACGTTTGCTCTTTGCAGATTGACCAACAGCTATTATAAAGAGAGGGCAGGATGAGAAAAGATGACGCAGTACATTATTAATAGGAATGTTTCTGTTATTATATTTTCTTATGGGTACACTGAACGGAAGGAAAAAAAATCTGATTTAAAATTTGTATCCAATCTGTTTTTATATGGGCCTAAACTGCAAGCAGTTTATTGTTAACAACAATTAAGTCTGCCACATCAGCTAGGACAGACAGAGACAGGCAATTTTTAATGCTGCATTGATTTCAATTAAACTCATGCATATGAACAATTACCCCTAAGGGATAAACAGGAAAAGTAACAACATAAAAGTGTTTTCTCCCTTTGAATATGAAATTATAGCAAAAATACTCCACTGGGATTATAAATGTTTGGTTTAGCATTGTATACAATTAAAACTTGTGCATATAAAACCCGAATAATTAGAATAATCTTATTTTGGTAGGAACCACTATCAATTCCCAATATCCCAGGAGATGTCAGATTTTCTGAGATCTGTTCTTTAACTCTTAAGAGATGTGTCTTTCATGCCTTGAATAACATGCTTATTTTCCTTGAATTCCTCTTCCTTCCCTGTCATTTTTCCTTTTTTTAAAGAACTCCTTTTTTTTGTTTTTTTTTTCTCTCCGCACCTTTTTTCTGTTTTTGGGGGCTATAAAACCATACAGAACACAGCCATCGATACAGTTTTAAAGCCAGAGGTACTATTGCTGCACAGTCTGTTTTCAACTACATCAATGAAAAGTTTCCAAGTTCTTAAATTCTTTAATGGGGCGGAGGTTGCAGTCCTCCGGCTCCATTACTTATAGGCGCTCCAGAAAGGATTTGGGGTCTCCTTCGGGCTCCCTTTCAGGAAGGGGAGGGGGTGTCTGTGACCAAGAGAGCCACGGGCGTCCTTCGCTCTCTTTGCACGGTAGAAATCACCATCTCCCCCATCCCACTCCCCGTCATTTTTTATTTTTTTTTAAATTCTCAAGGTTGGGGAAAAGAAGGGGAAGAAATTTTATTTTTTTAGACGACGACGCCCCGCAGGAAAGGAAGAGCCGGGGCTGCGGCTCGGAAGAGGAGAGCGAAGCGGACTCCGCGGGACTTACCGCTTTGGAGCGTTTGCTGCAGGAGCAGAAGGCTGAGCAAGAGCCAGGGCTTCATGGCAGGAGGGGTGAAGCCTCTCCGCCGCCTGCCACGAGGGATGCAGCCGGAGTCCGCGCCTGATCCGGGACTGGGCTGCAGCAGAGAGGGGGAGCAGGGAGGGGGAGTAGCTCTTTCCTTTCCCGCCCCCAAGCCCCCCCCTCCCCCGAGTTGTCTTGACTGTCGGTCAGGTCTCACTCCCAGGACGGATTGAGCCTCTCTCCGACCCAGCAAGACTACTAGGGGCGCCCCCATTTTATGGAGGGGTGGGGGATGGGGAGCACCTATGGATAAGCAGGCGGGCAGGCAAGCGAGACGACCCCAGAAAGCTGAGGCGGCGCTTCAAGCCTTCCAATTCCTAAACATTGTTTAAGAAATTGCGGTAGATAAATATATATGGAATCGTTTACTATTTTTTTTATTTTATTTTTCAATCGCTTACAAGATACAGGTATAATAAACATAGTTTTGAATACATGGGATAGATACTTATAAGAAAAATAAAAAGAAACAATAGGACAGGGACGGTAGGCACGATTGGTGCGCTTATGCACGCCCCCTACAGGCCTCTTAGGAAGGGGGTGAGGTCAATAGTAGACAGTCCAAGGTTAAAGTTTTTGGGGTTTGGGGAAGAAACCAGAGTCAGGCAGAGTGATATTGTAACGATAAACTACATAGATTTTTGTCGTATTTTTTTAAACTTAATTTGAAGCACATAGATGTTTTTGAAAGTTTATACATCTTTTGTGTTTTCACTTTGTTATTTTAAAAGCAATTAAAAATTGATCTCAAAAAAACTCAAGATAGCAAGCCAAGATGGATGGATGGATGGATGGATGGATTGCACTAAAACATTAATTATGATGGCATAAATATAATACAATAGTAGCTTTGAAACTTTGTGCTTCCACAAGTCTTGTTTATTTTTCAGGATGCCAAACTATTTTAAGATGATAATCATGAATCTAATGAACATTAAGTTTCTGTACATTTTTTACATTTTATTTGAACATGATGTTTTTTTCTCAATCACTGCTTTGTAACTTTTCCCCCAAACACGAATAAGGACAACAAAGTGATATGTGCAACATTTTTTCAGTTTTATTTTAAAAAATAGAGAACAAATGCACAACCCTCTTCAAAGCAGTATTTTACAGTGAGCAACAGCAAAAACATTTTCTTATCATTTATTATTTTAAAAGTGAAAAAAAAAGCCAAAGCACCAATTTACTTTTTTTTTACTATTTCACATGTTGCAAGTGATTATACATTAATAAAAGTGGGTTCTTTTCCTTTAGTTGTTTACACAATATTGTGCTGGACTTTTACAGAAAGATTCTCCCCTTTAGTAAACAACAAACATATACACTGTAATAATGATTACAGTTATCTATCTACTTATATACACATAGGCAGTGATACAGCTAACTTTGCATAAAATGTTAGACATATGACCTGTTATGAGGTTTATTCTAGTTTCCTAGATTTCCCACTCAAGCTGAGTTTTATGGGAGGTTGACAGGGGAAAAAAAACATATTTACAGAAACATTCACTACAAGTCACCAAACCCAAGGTCCATAATAGTGAATTTTTCTCCAAACTACATTTGAATACCTTTTGCGTTATTGTAAAATGTCTACACTGAAAACCTCCCACATAGGAGAACAAGTATAAAATACTGTTTCTAAAGAACAAACTTAAAAATCGATATACAGTATACAAAAAGGTGTTTTATAATTCAGATCTTTCTAAAACTGTTTGGACCTTCTGAAAGAATGGCTTGTGACTAGGGTAAGGATTCAGCCAACACAAGCCTATGCAGCAAATACAATACAAGCAGTCCTTGACTTATGACTACAAGGGAGCCCAAAATTTTCATTGCTAAACAAGGCAGTTAAGTGAGTTTTGACTTATTTTACAATCTTTCTTGCCACTGTTGTTAAGTCAAGTCACTGAAGTTGTTAAGTTAGAACACAGTTAAGTGATGTTGGCTTCCTCATTGACTACCTAGTCAGGTTGCAAAAGGTGATCACATGACCCTGGGACACTGAGACCATCATAAATTTATCCCAGATGGCAAATGTCCAAATTCTAATCAAGAGAGTGTGGAAATTCTGCAACAGTCATAAATGTGAAAAACAGTCATAAGTTACTTTTTTCCGTGCTGTTGTAACTAAATAATTGGTTGTATGTCAAGGACTATCCATACACCCTTTTTCATTCAATGCTACATTACACAGGACAAAAGATGTGAAAAATGCAACATCCTCAGATTTTTATGTCTATGCATGTATTTTACTTAGGTTCTCTTATAATGCTACTACGCATTTCAAAACAACTATAGTAAGCGATTGCATCCAACCAGACTTTTGTGTTTTAAGAGTGACTGCAGGAAAAATACGATTACATTTTTATTTTATGAAAAACAGAGACACTATTACCATTAACTAGCTCAGCCGTAAGTGCATGAAAGCTGTTTACTGGACTGCATTTTGATTCAGGAGTAAATACCTTCAATTTTAATGGGGCTTTTTCTCAGGGTAGTGTAACAAAGCTTACTGGCAATATTATTAAGTAACACATTTAATAAGTGTGTACGTGCATTTAGGGATTACTCACAGATGTACTTGACTATGGGCCTAAAGATCTTTCTGTCACGGAATCACCAGATTTTACTAATGGAATGAATGGTAAAGCCACCCAAAGTAACCTGATCTAGCAAAAGAAGCTCAAGAACTGTATGACCATTTTGATGATAATATGTAAGTCTTAGGTTTAACATTTTCTGTGGAGTTCTTGGTGCTGAGCTATTTGCTTGCAGACGTTTCATTACCCAACTAGTTAACATTATTAGAGCAAGTGGGATTTCTTGTCTATATATAAAGTAGCTTTCCCTGAGACTTTTGGTGGGAGTGAGTGTGGTTTTCTTCTTGGTAGTTACTTGATTAGGGTTTTCTGGGGTTAATTCCTGCTTATCTGAATGTTACCAAATGGACAGAATGTATCTTTTTGCTTTCTTTCTAGGTTTTTTTTTAAAGGACTCCTTGGAATGGTGTGTAAATATGGTTTATGAGTTCATTGACATTTGCTTGACAGAGAGGCATTTACTTGCAAGATTAAAAAAAATGGCACATGAAAGGTAATGTCTAGAATAAACTAGATTCTAATAATTATCTACGATTTGATAATAATTCTTTACTTCTAAAGCACTATGCTTAATTTCAATGTGGCCTTTTGTAGAAAAATATTAAAATATAAATATACACATTTAATTAGAAATATTCCTTTTCTCATTTAGAAGAATTTTGTCTAAGTATCAGTCCTGGGCTAAGTACAAAGTATGTAAATTTTAAACATTCTGTCTGAAGGTTTCTCTAAATTGTGTTCTGCCTCACAGCTTGTATAAATAATCTACAACATATCTATTTCTATTAAAATTAAACAAGCTAAAGACATATTTGTTATGAAAAGATATCTTAACAATTTAAAATAACTTTAGGTAACTACTTTGAAGAGCTACTGTAGATACAATTCGTATGGGAAATGAATAATTCTGATTATTCATTTTCCATACTAAAAGATCTAATTTTATAAGAGTTTGGGAATTGGATAAGAACTACTCTGTATGTTCCTAAATAATTATCATAATTTACATAAAATTTCAGTCAGAAAGTTGCTTGTTTCCTAAAATTTTAAAAATCTAGTTCTCTATTTTATCAACTTTCCTTCAAAAAGTATTTCTCTAAATTTCATTTAAAGAAAAAGCTCATGTATGTTTGCTTGTTTTATGAGTAACAATACAAGTAAAACATCCAGATGTATAGTTCTTTTGCACATATAAAATGTCAGTATTCACATGTATATCTGAGATGATCAAATGGTGACAGCACAGTTGTTCCTTCGAAGTGCCTGCCCATTGCATGTCTTTTTGTAATTGTTTTGTACCATTTACATAAACTTAAGCAGAGAAACCTAAATGAAGTTTCTATGCTTCTATTTTTTTAAAAATAATTATGCTCCCACTTCTGTTATTCATACTCAAGTCTGCAATGACATATTAGTTTCACAAATTATACATAAATAAGCAGGCTGGAGTAGGAAAAATTAGTGCAAAGGTAGCTACAATATATTAAAGCAACACATAATTAGATAGATTCATTACCTTTGTTAACATGTTATTGGTTGTTTAAGGAAAATGAACCAGAAAATTAAAAAAGAATCCATACAGTCAGACAGAACGATGGAAATAAACCTCCTAGGACTCAAGAATAAAAAATTCTTTGGGACTTGCTGACACTTGCACATGATGCTTCTTAAAGTTGATTCAGTGCCTTGACTTATCCCAACTGATATGCTGGGAACTACCTATACAACTCACAACCTTACCCAACCTTACCCAAAAGGTAAAGCCAGCAATGGATACCAACACTGAAGATGCCTTCATTTGTTGGTAAACATATATTCTCTCAAAGTTTAAGAAAGATCTATTACACTTAAACATTAATTTTGCTAAAACGTTTGAGCTATGTTTTTCATTTCCCCCCCTCCTCTCTGCAATATATACATACATACCTCTATTTCACAAAAATAAAAATTTATTCATGAGTTATTTAATAAATATTATATCACCTATGATGACAAAATAATTTGAAGAGAATTACTTCCTAGATAGGAAGAAGAATTTAGTGGCTATGTTTGGGTATTATGGAGAAACCACAATTTATGGTGAGGAGAACAAGCAACAGTAGGCCCAAAGCTTGCATTGCTTGCTCCTAACTCCTGAAGTGACTGAGAGGACAATCCTTCATTTCTAATCTAACATCATGTTTCACTTTTGTTCCTATTAACTGTGGATTATATAAATTATTTTTATAAACCATAGTTTGGAATTGACATTTTTTTAATTAGTTAAAATTAATCACTACCTGCTAAGGAGGTGATGAAATGTGCCAACAGCAGCCAATGACCTAAATTAAACATTCCAAATTCTTTGTAACTGGAGCAGGACAGAAGAACATGCAAGCTTAACGCTTACTTTACTCACCACCATCCCAAAATTAGCCAGTTCTTGAATAGAGGTTTTTTTTTCGATATTTAATTGAACAATCTACCAAGAGAATATATGGGTGCACAGTTCTGCAGCCCAATCTCTGGCAGTGCTGCAGAATTGATGTGCTCAGAACATTCATATATTAAGGAAGTCAACAGATGCATCAGCATTTTGCAAACTTCAGTTCCACAGAAGTGCCATTTTGCTGGTGCTTCATCATTTGTTTAAATTAATCATTCATCCATGTTTTTCATTTTCATTGGCAAGGATGAAGAATTTGGAAATAAAACTGATATAAACAGAGTGTCAAACTAGATTTTCTAACAAATATAACCATTTCAAATATTCTTAAATATTTCTTTAGAAGAATTGTCATGGTTTATACTACTTGCGGATAACAGCAAAGCAAAAGTTAGGTCAGATAACTGTAATTTTTTTCCTCAGGAATTTTTAGGAATCTGGGGCCTTTCCCCACTGCTGAATTGAGGTCATCTCTACTCATCCTTAAATTGGTGCAATATTATGTTGGATTACATTTTCTATTCTTCTTGCCAGCCTCATCCTGTCACAATTGCTGTGTTCCCAGGCAGCGACCATTACTTCACTCTGCACAACAAAGTATAACTGAGTTTATACTCAGTCTCTATACTCAGAGGCTGCCTCTGATATAATGTACAGCTAAGGAAAGCCTCAGCCTCTCACTCACAGGAGCAACATGGAACAATGACACAGAAGACGACACCACAATAGGTGGCTGGGTTAGAAACAAGGTATGGGAAGGTACCGAGAGTGATGGAAATCAAGTAGTTGTGTGATTATTTAGCAATGCTATGCTATTTTTTAAAAGCAGTTAATAATACATCTCTAGTATTATAAACCATAATATTCAACTCTTCTTCTTCAGATGCTCCTTAAGAATTAGTTATATAACGCATGCCAGTTAAAGTTGTAGGACATTGTTAAGGAAATCACAACTTATTTAACATGATAGATGAGTCACATTGGCCCCCTTGGAAAATTTTCCTCCACTTTCTTGCTCAGCTTTTTTAAAGATTGCAACCCTCTGAGGCAAGTCTCTGATGAAAAAGATATCTAGCAACTAGTTTAGATCATCTTTCATGTATTCTGCTAGATATTTCCATAAAGCACAAGTGGGTTACTGCTAATTTGGGGGGAGCAAGTAGTTCACCATTTCACCAGCAACTCCATTCTGCTGCCATCCCTGTCTAAAAGCACACACAGCAGGTTTATCAATGATTGCTAACATTCACTTGTCTTTTCATGTGGAATAAACTGAGCACTTTCACTTGCATGTTCAAGTTCACTTGAATCTCCCATGTGCTTCTTTTCTAAAGTTTCGCTTCTTTCTGAGCAGCTGTCATCATCTTCCTCTTCCTCTTTGGGACAGCTTTCTGTACTATGCCGGATGCCATAGGCAAAGTAAATCAGGAGTCCTTTCAAAACAAAGCAACCAGTAATTTTTGTACACTTGCCATATACCAGTCAACTTTCTACAACTCTACTAAGATTACAATTTGATTTTTGACCTTCTCTAACTATATACAGATTCTTTCCCAAATACATTCAGAAAGCATCTAAATATTATTTTAACATTTATAGTCAAGACAGTCCCCATATACTGTTGAATTGTAATTCTTACTGTCTCACTATATGACATATAAGAGAAAACTATTAAAAAACAAATTTTATTAACAAATTTTAATAACGCAGAGTTTTTGTATTCATGCAGAAGAAAAATGTACATTTATTACACATGCAGAATGCACCAAAAAAGAAAGAGCAGACTAGGGGGAAAAAATCTTATGCCATGACTGGTTTCCTTAACTTGTTGCAAAGTTGTCAATGTCAGCTGAAACTAGTCCTAGAAAATTTCCTCTCCCAACAAGACATCTGAGCAAATATTTATACATGGACACTACCAGAAGTCACTATACAAAAAAGAAGGTAAGGGGATACCTACCAAGTGCCATCCAGATGCTGAACCGAATCCATGTCTCTCCACTCAGCTGTACCATCAAGTATATATTCACTAAGATACTTAAAGATGGCAAGAATGGCAAGAACGGAACCTAAGAATAAATATTTCACAGTATTCACTAAAATATCCATACCCAACACTTTTACTTTATATTATGATTTGTAAAATGTAATGAAACACTCATTTCAAAATCTATGGAATTGAAGCACACGTATGTCAACATAACATAATAACTAGAGATGAGCCATGTTCTTCTCCATAGGACTTGCATGTGATCCCAATCTAAATGACACTCCAAGCAGGGGAGTGAAATAATTGCCTAAATATTTAACTTTAAATAGCAAAGGAAACACCCATGGATGGAACAAATGTTAGTGAACACGGCCCTTCAGAGGAACTGGGGTATGAGGATTCATAAATCACTTCTGAATGTCAGGAGATCTTTCACAGACATGCTACTGGAGCCAGGCTCACATAAACAGATATTTCAGAAGTATTTTATATTCATAAAAAGATCCCACTGTTAGCTCTTGGTAGAAAAATCATGAGTTGGGAACTTACATGTTTAGAGAAAGTTGGTCTAGATGGAGTAACAGTCTGAAATGGTGCATAATATTACCTATATTTTATACTATAATGTGTATTTTGAGTTAGAGGCTCTACTGTGGAAAATCTTACATTTTAACTAATGTACTTCAACAAACCAAACAGTCGCTGGATGAGCTCTGCCTTTACTTCCTCATGTCTTGAAACCAATCTTCCTGTTTCCAGGACTTTATCATTCTCTCTGTAAAATTCTATCCTATTCCCTCCTGCCCACTGCTTAAGCCTATCTAGATCTTTTTGGATTTTCTTTATCTAAATTATTAGCTTTGTGCCAGCTTTAACCACTCATTTCCTCATCTATATCCTTGGTTCAAATGTTGAGCAGCACAGAATTCTGTTGATTGGTTGAGCTGACCTTCTGAGCTGACATAGAGCCATTAGTGAATGAATCCTCTTTTGATACATTCAGCCAGCTTCAAATTCATCTATGAGTGGCGTCATCAGTCCAATACTATTTTATTAAGGAGAATCTGTCAAAGGCTTTGTTGAGGTCAAGGTATGTTATCACAAATTACCCTGATCTACAAAGCTAGTAATATTTTCAAAGAAGAGAAGGCTGCTCAGCTGTGTTTTCTTTGCTACAAATCAACACTGGTTCTGTTAATTGCAGCATCCTATCCAAGTGCTTAGAAACATGCTGCTTGACCATCTCTTGGAGGAATGTGCCCAAGATGATTTATCTCTCTACCTGCTCAGACGTACCTCTGGCTCTTTTCTCGGACATCCAGAGTTGCCAAAAATAAATTGTTTTGACATTTGTTAACATTTATGTATTGATTTTCACACCAAAATTGCAGAAGTGATCACATCACATTTCATAAAACTCCCCCCTCCAAATATAGCAGAACTAGCCACACTCTTCCTGCTCCTTGCAAAAAATGAAAACTTGGTATCTACAAGCACACCCTTTACCATAAATGTCACTTTATGTTGATTTTGAGGTTGTCTCCAGATGATAAACATAATCATCCCGAATAGTATGAAAAGAGAGGCAAGAAGAAAAATACTCCAAAGCTCCATATTTGCAAGTGAATTAATTCCATGGGTTGTCAGAATGCTTAATCCACAAACCAGGATAGCTAAATGGAGATGATCAAAGAAAACAGAAAAAAGACAGACTATTTTAGTATTTCAAAAATCTGAAAATTTGTGATGCATACAAAAAGTAGAGGTTAATGTTTTTTTAAAAAAGAGAACTATATTTATATGCAGAACACACAAGTCCTCACTTCTTCCGACTTGAATCAAAGGACTAATTTACTACAAAATATATGAATTTGATCTTTTAGCTGCATTTTGCATATAACTAACATTTCAAAAAAAAAAGTTAAAAGCATTCCCATAGGTTTGGACTTACCCAAAAGACCCACAAGAAGGCTCACCACAGTAGCAGATTGTTCAGTTGGCAAACTTGATGGATTAATCAGCATTTGTAGATTAAAGCTCTTTCTTGGTATCATGCTAATTTGAGATTCACTTTTACATTCGCCTTGTGATCCTGCAAGGGCCTCTTTTTCTGCTGAATATTTTGGTTGCTCATAGTTTAAACTGGGTTGGTACCTGTGTGTGCAGACATGGGTTGCTAATGTAAAATAAGTCTAAAAACAAAATTAACTCTAGAATACATGCTAAATCAGCACTGATTTAAGTACAGTGTTTTAATTGATTAGGGATCATCCTAATTTTCAAGGGTAAGGACCACTGTGGAATATTCTAGACAATCCCAAATTACATTTAAAATAATTTAGTTTTTTAATATGATAATTTGAAATGGTACCATCTTATGAAATCTCACATAAGAGCATAAAGTTTTGGTACAATTTGTGAAATTTATTTTTTGTGACCAGGAGATGCCGCTTGCAGATCTGGGAGGCAGTATGACACCTCAGTGTCACTATATTGTCAACACACTAATTAGATAATACAGCCATTGCCTTAAATATGCAGCTCTTCCCCAGAGTTGAATCTTCATAAATACATAGTTTGGTACACTTAAAAACCTGCAGAAATATAGGAACCGCACATGGTCTGAAACCCTCTTATGATTATCTCATGCACAAGGTCAGCATTTAAATATATTGCATTCCATAATTGAGGCAGAAACAAAACAGTTGACACAAAAATTATTTTACAAAAAAAATACTTTGCTTATAAACTCAATTTCAGAACTCACCTAAGTATGAGAACACAAGCAGCTACCAATGAGTATGCAAGAAGTGTACCAATAGACATCATGTCTACTAAGGCTTTTAGGTCAAAGAGAAAAGCCATTAGAGCTGGAAGAAGAGGGAAAACAGCATTTGCATTAAGTGTTTACATATTAGGTAAAGCATATATTTATTATCATCATATGCTTAAGCATTTAATATTTATTTCCAGAGTTTGAAAACTGTTTACAGTTTCTGACAAATTATAATCATATAAATTTTGAATAGGATAGATCATTGCTATACGACCATTAAAGTTTGTTCATGATAGCAATCTTTTATAATCTGTTTGAAAGAAATAATTCATTCATGGAAGCTTTTGTTAAGTTAAAATTATTCTCAAATCATTTGCAATGTATGGGTTTTAAAATGGACAATGACAAAAAAAAAACCTTATTGTTTGTGAAAGTCACAGTAATTTTAAAAAGCATGCAGATGTTTCAGGAAAACTTTATTGTGAATGACCCATCTGAGCAAATTAAGTAATATTTTGGATCAAACTGTATTTATTTTGATAGGTACAGATAGATATGAAGTATTCTGATAACTGTGGTAATGGTTAATCTTCTGTTTCTTGCAGAAAGCTCATGCAAATAATTTTGAACTCTGGCATCTATAAAAACTATCCCTCTTTAAACAGTGTTAAAACAAATAAAGTGTATTGGATTGTTTTACTGTTAAGAGAAAAGAAAAATAGTCACATTGCCTTTTGCAGGTACAATACTTGTTTATAAATAAGAATTAGATTTTCAAAGAGTGATTTCTTTTCATAAAATTTCTGGTTGTTTTGTTGAAACATGTTAGTATTACATCCATCAATTTCACTTCAAACAGTCTCTATTACCCCTAAGGGGCAAAAGAAGGAAATTGGGAAGAAATATAAAACAATTTTGCAAGTGGAATTAGAGAATGCACAAATCAGTAAAATAAAGAAAATGTTCTTTGTAGTTCTATTATACTGTATTATTAGTTCCTGACCTTTTTTGTTGTTGTTGTTGCTGATGAGCACATCATACATATTGTGGGAGCAAAAATAATCAGCATTTTTTCAGCTGACTGGATAATCTGAACTGGCAACTTTTATGAAAAACTGAACACATAAAAACACTGTTTAAAATAGAGACATAAAACATGCTGAGATTGCAACTGTGCCAGATGGAGAGGGGATCAGGCACAGCTTTCATGCCACTTTCCTTTGGCAAAATATGCTGCTGAGCATGGCTTAAGAAGAGAGGCAGAGATTGGTTGTAGAAGTGTGTATATGAAAATTGTACAAAAAGCACAATGGGAACATTGAAAATACAACAAACTATCAAGATAATCAACTTACTCTTTATTTCACACATACCAGGCAATATCATTGTTCACACTGAAGGAAAGCTTTGGAGAAGAACTCGTAAGGAGCTCATTCTTCCACCACCACCACCATAATCATAATCAAAATATGCCTTCTGATTAGTCAGCACTCTGTTCCCAATTTACATGCACGAACCATTAGCAAGCAAGGCCCATCATATCACAGAGCCATGCATGGGAAAACAGGTCTCAGTTAAGAAACCTCAATATATAGAGCTTACCGGATATGAGCCCTGCTGTCAATGTGGCAGCAACTGGAGACTGCCTCTTGCTCACTTTGGCAAGAAATCTAAAGAGTAAACCATCTCGTGCCATGGCAAACAGAATGCGAGGCAAAGGGAACATAGAGCCCAGAAGACTAGAACAAAAAATGTAATCATTCAAGCGCTGCAGTAACAACAATATATGCCAAAGCTAACCCAACATATAGACATAGATAGAAATGGATGCATTTTCTTCATCCAATGCATCTGTATCCTAGTTTTCGACAGACAAAATAATATTTTTACTCAAAGAATCACAATTTAGACCTTGAGTTGCAATAGAACATAGTCATAACTTTCCATGTATCACTCTGAAGGTTGGCTGTGGCTGAAGGCATCCATCGCCTTACAATAAATTCACTTGGGATCTCACCTGCGACAGCCCCTGATGATAAAGTTGCAACAAGTGGAGTCTTCGTTTTGGGGTTGATTTGAGCTAGACATGTGAAAAGCAAGCCATCCGATGCCATAGCATAGATTACACGAGGCATGGGGAAAATGGATCCAAGGAGACTGAATAAAAAGCAAAAGAACATGCAACATGGCCAACACCAAGTCATGCAATTCATTATAGAAAAGCGACACAATACTAATACAGTAAGTGATTCTGGAATATGGGACTTTGGCAAGGAGGTGATATGATATACAAGACAATAACTACAGTTAAGATACAAGTGTCCTGAATATGTTGGTTTTTAAATGGTACAAAAATACCATATTAATATGCAGCCTTTTTTGGGAAGGACTAATAGCCATGATGGCGAACCTAAGGCACGCATGCCATAGGTGGCATGCAGAGTCATTTGTGCCAGCACACGAGCTGCTGGCAAACTTACTTCACTGTGCATGTGCGTGCCTCACAGCTGATTTTTGGCCAGTTTGAGGCCTTTTTCAGCCTCCCACAGGCTTGAGGAAGACTTCTGCAGGCTTCTGTAGGGTTTGCAGGCCGAAAACTAGGCCCGTTTCGTCACTTCCTATACCTGAAGTGATGAAACAGGCCCAGTTTTCATCTACAAAAGTCTTCCTCAAGCCTCTGGGAGGCCAAAAAAGGCCTCAAACCAACCGAAAATCAGCTGTGAGGTGCAGTGCAGATAAGGAGGTGGGGGTAGGAGGGTGGGGATTGTGTGTACATGTGTAGGGGGCATAGGGGGCATGCATTGCCTTCTGGGTGCTGGCACACGAGTGTGCAAGCGCGCGCACAATTTTTGGCACAGGAACCCAGAAAGGTTAGCCACCACTGACTTATAGTATGGTTCCAACATTTGATATAGATCATTCATTTTCATGGATTGAATATTCATTCCAGTATCATTCATCATATAGATTATATTATGTAGATCATTACCAATTATCCTCAACATCTGGAGTAGTGCAATAATCACGTTCTCTTAAACAGCATCACAATATTATACATTCATACTTTGTCTTATTTATATTTTTTTCCCTTATTGTATTCAATTTTATTTGTCCTATTCACAGGTGGTATTCAATTGGTTCACACCAGTTTGGGCAAACCGGTAGCAATGATTTGGTGTGGGTCGCTGAACCGGTGGCAACCCCTGGCTGGCCACACCCCTGACCCAGTCGCCCAGTCAGTCACCTGCCCTGGTAGCTCTCCTAGCTTTCCCTACCACCTGGCGGCCGTGGCGCAGCTCGGGCGGATGTCCCAGGGCTGCTGCACATCCGTGTGCAGCAGCCCCGGGACATCCGCCTGCCCTCCCTCCCTCCCTGAACACATTTTCTTCCTTATCTCGGCGGATGCACCTCTTCTAGCCTGGCCTGGCCCAACCCAGGCAGCAGGTGGGTGGGCGGATATTCCGGGGCTTCCCGCCCCCCCTTGTTACGAGATACTTGCAGCTGCTGCATGCTTTTTTCAGTGCGGCTGCAGTCCAGCAGCCACACCGAAAAAAGCACACCCTGTTCTATGTGCCAGGCCCAGCAAGTCCGAGCAGTTGGGGCATAGAACAGGGCAGCATTGGACCGTTGGAGAAGCGGAGAGAAGCCGGAGATCAGTAGCCGCCTCTTTTGCAGCATAGAAATCCTCCTCGAATCAGCCGGCTGGTCTTCTCTTTCTCCACCTGTTTGTTCTATATGGCCAAGGAGGAAGAGATCAGCTGGCCAAAGGGGCCGCTGCTGTAGGCTACTCTTTTTCGGTCTCCAGCCTTCTATGTGCTGGGCCCAGCAAGTTCGAGCAGCCGGTGCATAGAACAGGACGGCGCCAGACCGTTGGAGAAGCGGAGCGGAGCCAGAAATCAGTAGCCACCTCTTTTACAGCACAAGAAGCCTCCCTGAATCAGCCAGCTGGCTGTCTCCTTCTCTGCCAATTTGTTCTGTATGTCTAAGGAGGAGGAGACAAGCCAGCTGATTCGGGAAAGATTTGTGTGCTGAAAAGGCGGCTGGAGAACGAAAAAGAGTCGCCTCAGCCGCGGCGCCTTTGGCCAGCTGATCTCCTCTTCCTCGGCCATAGAGAACAAACAGGCAGAGAAAGAGAAGACCAGCCGGCCGATTAAGGGAGGATTTCTATGCTGCAAAAGAGGCAGCTACTGATCTCCGGCTTCTCTCCGCTTCTCCAACGGTCCAGTGCTGCCCTGTTCTATGCATCAACTGCTTGGACTTGCTGGGCCCGGCACATAGAACAGGATGCGCTTTTTTCGGTGTGGCTGCTGGACTGCAGCCGCACCAAAAAAAGCATGCAGCAGCTGCAAGCATCTCGCAATAAGGGGGGGGGGCGAGAAGCCCCAGGACATGTGGTCACCTGCTGGTTAGCCAGGCTGGAAGAGGCGCGTCCTCCAGGAGAAGGAAGAAAGCATACTCTGGGAGGGTGCACACCGCACAAGCAGGTAGATGTTCCGGGACCACTTAAGGCTGACTTTAAGAGCACCCCCATGGAAGAAGCCAAGAACCGAGAGCAAACTTAGTGGCGGCGAGGGTGATGGGCGTGTGTCCCTCTACAAGGAGTGTGAAGGGAGGCAGACACCATGCCTCTGAGGAAAAGAGGAGGTGCCGAAGCCCTGGATGTCACCTGAGAGGGGACAGCAGAGGGACCCATCACATGCCCATCGCCCCTGTCGCCGCTACTTTTGCTCTCGTTCTCGGCTTCTTCCAAGAGGGCTCTCTTAAAGTTGATCTTTAAGAGCTGGAAGATGTTTTGCCTCCAACTCATCATTGGGAAAGGTGTAGGCCCTGAATTCACGAAAAGTTTTGGGCAAAGTTCTCTGATTTTTAAAACGCATCCACGTGGTGTCTGCTTCCCTTCACGGTCCTTGTGCATGCTGGGAGCACCTAACCGGAGTGAGAGAGAGCGAAGTTGACTGCTATGACACGAGCGCCTTGGCTTCCCCTCTTGCTTCTCATAGTCGCCCTGAGCCAGTGCAGTTCTTTACTTGGGCAGCCAGATGGCCGCAGCAGCGCCCACAGCAGCAACAGGCAGTGCCACAACAATGAGGTACAGTAAGATTTGGCGGTGCAAATTTATCTCTGAGGGGCTTCTGACAAAAAACAAAATAAAAACCACCCCAAAACAAAATCCATTTGGCAGGCAGACTCGGTAGGCAGTCGCAATCTTTTGTTGGGCTTTTTTCTTTCAGCCCAAGGTCGGAGGGGGAGGTGAGGTATGAAGGAAATAACTTTGTCTCTGCAAGATCGGTCATGTGACTGAGTGGGCATGGCCAACTCGACGTCACTCGCAGCAAGGTGCCGCACCACCTTGCTGGGTTGGCCACGTCCACCCAGTCACATGACCACCAAGCCATGCCTACCAAACAAGCCACACCCACAGAACCGGTATTAAAAAAATTTGAATCCCATCACTGGTCCTATTGATTCTTGAATAGGCAATGCTTGAATCAATGAAGTTATTATTATTATTATAGTATAGATAATATATACTACAGTATATTGTGCCTTATATAATTCTAGCCTATGATTAAAATTTGTTTCAAAATAAAACCCACCTAACAGTACTGATAGAAGAGAATATAGGTAGTCCTCGACTTACGACTACATTTGAGCCCAAAAGTTCTATTGCTAAATGAGATCTCTGTTAGGTGAATTTTGCCCCATTTTACAATCTTTCTTGCTACCATTGTTAAGCAAATAACTACAGTTGATAGGTTAGTAACATGGTTGTTAAATGAATCTGGCTTCCCCATTGATTTTGCTTGTCAGGTTACAAAAGGCAATCACATGATCCTGGGACACTGCAACCGTCATAAATATGAAGCAGTTGCCAAGTGTCTGAACTTTGATCATGTGACCATGGGATGTTGCAATGGTTGTAAGTATTAAAAATGGTTGTAGGCCACTGTTTTCAGTGTTATTGTAACTTTGAATGATCACTAAATGAACTGCTGCAAGTTGAGCACTATCTGTATTTGTAGGTTAGGGTTAATTTCTGAGCTCCTTGATGCTCTCTGAGCTTGGTTTCCTTGTAAACATTTCATTACCAAAGTAGGTAACATCTTCGGTGCCTTGATGATATTACCTAGTTTGATAATGAAACGTCTGCAGGAAAACCACCAAGATCAGAAATCACCAAGGATCCCATCTAACAATGCCAATCACCAAACCCAAATGATTGTCTCCCCAGTTTATCAACCAAACTCGTTATATGATAAAAAGCCTTAAAAAAGAAAAAAAATAAGATTACCCTAATTAATTATTGTAAAGATGCTGTATGATACATGAGATATTTCCCACAGATATATTTTTAAGTTGGGAAGAATAATCGTGATTTAACTTTCTGAAGTTGAATAATATCTGTAATTTTTAGTGATTATGACTGGTTCCACAGCTATAATGTTTGTAATAAAACACTAACTATATAAAACTTTAATTTAATGGATCCAATTTTGCAGATCTTTGGGTACATGGACAAAATAAGAATTGATCTGTCAAACGATTGTTGAATCAAATTTAGATAATTACAGTACAAAGACTTTGCTTTAACCAACTTTCATTTTCAATAGACCAACCTTCCCAATTTTTCCTTAAAATAAAGACTTTGTTTTAATTACTCAGATAGCTTGTATCTTCACTGTAGTTTTTCCAGAACAATGTACCAGTAAGGTGTATCCTGGCATAATATAATTAAGCATCACCACATCTTGAACAATTGAATCAGGCAGCAGAATTAAAAACAATCAACAAATATCCCTGCAATAATTAAGTCCTTATTATATATGAATAACAAATTATATATACATAATTTGAAATGACATGCCATTCTTTTTAAATAGAATGATCTACTACATTACCTTAAATAACGAATAATCCTACCAATAGCAAACTTTGTACATTTCCACTTAATGTATATTTCTCCTTATTATGGCTTATGTGATAGTAGTGCATAATTAAGAAAGAGTTATATATCTTATTCTGCGACTATACAAAATCTACATTATTTTAAAAGAAATAAATAATCTATGTACTATATATACCATATAGTGGAATAAAGTAACAAAACTACTGTGGTTTATGAAATATAAATAAGAAAACAATTTTAAGACAGCTATTATTATGACACAAACTTGCATGTATTTGCATCAATTAATTAAAATTTACAAGGTCATTGCAATTAAAATCCAGTTATAAGGACAATACCATTTATTATTTATAAATAAATGAAATTATGGTTAGAACAATCCTTAAGCAAGAGAAATGGAGACCACATCATAACATTTAGTACAAGTTCTAATCTTCCAATTATGGTTCATATTAGGAATATCTTGTCTACATTACAATGGGTGATTTGATTAATATTAGAATGTTGAAGAGATTACTTATACCTATGACATCATATGCCATTTTAAAATATATTGGCTAATAGCCTCAGCATTATTAGCAAACAGGCATATAAAAGCATTAGGAAGCCAGCTCAATATTGCTTATTTTAGCCAAAATGCTGAAATTGAAATTTACACATATGCATATTTAAAGTATTGGTGTGGTGAACATTTTTAAAATCAATTTTCAATGTTATGGAAAAATCATTGTTGTTGTTTTTAATGTTTCAAAGCAGAATAAAATTTGGTGGATCTATAGTGGTGAATATATATGTTATTGTATTTATTCAAGTTAAAACTAGCCAAGATGTGTATTTCAGGTATTTCATTGCAGAATTGTCTCTTTAACCTATCACATTTCCTGTCTTTCAGTGACATCTGAATAAAACGATGGTTTTCATTTGTTGTGTTTTGCCAGATTAAAAACAGGCAAGGAGGCTGCAAAAGATTTGAAATAGGAAAAAAAAAAATACAATTCTACCACCAAGTTCAAAAACTTGCTTCAGAAAAATTCCAAAGTACACTAAAGTATATATGGCAGTAATTATTAATGGGATATAAAAATGAATGTCTCTGTTATAGAAGAAATAATTCTCCGAAACAAATTCAGATTTTTATGTGATATCAACTGAAATCACATTTACTTTAAACTAAAACAGAAAGACTGGTTTCAATAAGCTGTAGAATTACTGGGTTTCTTTGAATCTTATGTTTCACTCTGGACAAACTGTATTAGCAGGCAATGAAGCTAGAAAACAGTTTTAGATATCCAAATCTGATGCAATTATTGTAAGCATACACTTAAAAGCAAATATTTTAGGAATTTCAATTGAATAATTCTGGAGGGAAAAACTGGATTCCTTGTTTTGCTGCACTTTTTAGAAGATCTTTTCAATGTGTTATTTTTTTAAAAAAATGGGACTGAAAAAAGGGGCTGTAATGTATTGATCTTATCCACCATGAATATTTTGTATAAAACCAGTATAATTCTTAGACTATATTCCTCAGACTGTGATTAATTATTGGCTGAATAATGAAACAGTCCATTCAGTGACTTCTTCACGCTAAGTAGTGCACAGATTAAAAACTTAAGCTAAACAGAAGGATTTGAAGTAGAAGACATTTTACTATTTACAACTACTCTGCTTTAAAATGAACAATTTAAGAAGTCTTATTTTGTCACTCAATTTATTTAATGACAATTGCTTTTTTTCTTATTTTACCTTGTTGATAAAGCACACAGAGATCCAACTGCTACAAGGTATTTCGCTGGGCCCCATCCAACATACTCAAATGCTACGGGGAGAGGACTTTTCTCATCAAGTAAGTAGTATGGCATCATAAGAGTCAAAGCAGCTGAAACTCCAAAATAGGCCAGAAAGCAGACAAGTAGAGATGTTACAATTCCAATAGGAATGGCCCTCTGAGGATTCCTGACCTCTTCCCCTACGAGGAGAAAATAAATGAAACTACAGTGAACATGAAATATGGAAGATATTGGGATTATTCAGATGTATTCAGATGACAAAAGGCCAATAAGAAAGAAACATCTAGAATGTGTACCCAGTACAAGAACAATTATCTAAATCTATTGGAAAACTTATATCTGGTTGCAATGGCTAAATATATTCTTGGTTAAATTTAGCACAGCAATATGCTTATGTATTTGATTTAGAGCACATAATTCAAACATGTTTATTCAGAAGACCCACTGTGATCATTTCTACTTTTTAAACTCACTGGCTGACTTTGGGGCAGTCAATCTCTCTCAAGACAACCACAAACAAAGGCTGTTGTGGAGATAAAATGGAGATCTATCTAACAATTTCTATTAAAACATCACAATTTTAAAAGCTTACCAGTAGTTGCAATGCAATCAAATCCTATGAAGGCATAAAAGCAAGTTGCAGCGCCAGCTAGCGTTCCGGTAAAGCCATATGGCATGAAGCCACCAGCTCCAAATATACTTGTCACATTCTCAGAGGATGATAGATTTCTAAATATACAATTAACAATTTAGAACAATTTTAGATATTTATCACTTACTGTAGTTATCAAACAATCCTAAAGCAATGTAGAATGTAATTATCTTTCCATTTAGTTGTGGCACTATATAGATTGGTGGTGTTAGTCCAGCTATATCATTAGTTTCCTGCCTTCTTCACAGATCTTAAACTCCACTTCATAAGGTAATATATCTGACAAAGATTCATGATAGAAATGAAGTATTTGAAGTAGAACACATTATACTATTTACAACTACTCTGCTTTATACATGTAATGAACAAGAAGTCTTATTTTGTCACTCAAATTACTGACAGTTGCTTATTTTTCTTTATTGATAAAGCACCCACAGATTTCTCCTAAATATCAATGCTCACCAAAATAATATTTTTCTATAATCCTGCAAGTTTTCACCATTCCTACCTAGATGGATGTCCACACATTACTGTCATAAAAGGAATGGCAGATCTGTGGCAGATTTTCCTTTACAGCTGCGATTTTAAGACTTATTTTAAAAAAGAGTCACACTACGAAGCTTAGAATGTATTATAATTTACAGACTTCTTCCTAGTTTTAGTGATAAAGTAACAAAAAGGAGAAATAGAGACTAGCGCTGCTTGTATCTTCCTCAAATAAAGGAGGAAGATCTAAAGTGACTAGTCCCATTTTCTGCCTAGTCTGCAGTCCTGGGTATTTCCCATATCCAGGTTAATGATTAATATGGTGGTAACTTCAGTCAAAATGTTGCTACGTGAAGAACATGGGAATATAATACATTTCCCTGCCTCTTATTTTTTGTGAGGGATCCCATCTATTAAACTAGAAGCAAAGCACCAAACCAATTTCATTTGGGTAAATTTCTGAAATAAGAGATTATGTAAATTTCTGCATTTATTTTTAAGTTGGGACAGGAAAGTAACATAATTTTAATTATTTAATTATGCCTATGAAACAACCCAGGTTAAAAATCTTCCTTGGCTCAAGGATGACCCCAGTAACTTCACAGGCATGTCAAGGTAGTCTCTTGGCAATTATATGAAAATGATTTGCCACTGCCTTTTTCTGAGACTTTACATTTTCCAACCTAGCCCTCAGCCCTGGGATTTCCTTATAGTTTTCCCACCCAAATCTCAACTTTCTTGGTATTTCAAGATACCCCCAGTCAGCTAGATGCCACCACTTATTATAGTTTGATAGGAACCATTATCTTTTATTTTATGATTCCCAATTTGTATGAAATTAAATTAAAAAATCAACAAAAAAGGAATGTCATCTCTGGCTGATTAGAAAAGAAAGAAGAATTAAACCACTGCCTTCCAAAGAAAGTCTGGTCAAAGAAGAAATAATGTTATTGGATTGGATCACAGCCCACTCCTTGACCCATAACTTCTAATTTATGTGCAATTCCTGTTTTCTGCATTCTCCATCACCAGACATCAAATATGAGAAATAGCATTTTGATAGCCTCCACCCCAGTGGTAGGATTCAAATTTTTTTACTACCAGTTCTGTGGGCTTGGCTTGGTGGGCGTGGTACGGGAAGGATACTGTAAAATCTCCAGTCAGAGGTGGTATTTGCCGGTTCTCCAAACTACTCAAAATTTCCGCTACCAGTTCTCCAGAACTGGTCAGAAACTGCTGAATACCACCTCTGCTCCACCCCGTCTTCAGTGTGCCATCTGTATCAGGTGACAGGCTACATGAGCTAAATTTGGGGTATGGACAGAGGTTCCTAATTCTTAGTTTAGTGTGATCTGTAAATGCTCTCAGAACAGAAAAGATGAGAGAAGGAAAGGGAATATAGAACAAAAAAGCCATATTACTTTATTTCTGCAGTGTAGTTTATCAGAAATTCTTCAGTTCTCTTCCAGTTATTAATGTTGCCTTTCACAAAGCCAGAAATCATAACAAAGAGTAGAACCAAGATGTTAACAGCGGTGAAGACTTTATTTACCCATGCAGATTCTTTTACTCCAAATGATAAAAGTCCTATAAAAGAGATGTTTTAGTCACAAACAAGGTCTCTTAATGTTTCTAATACAATTATCATATTTGACCACACATACAATAACATATCTGTCTACATGCACTGCACAATGCAAGCCTCTACTGGGCCTACATCCTCCTTATCCTCCGAGCCAGAAAAACTGTGGAAAAACATATGAAAGTAGGCCACTAATATCATCAGATGCAGATAATACATTATTCACACTGTAGTGTGAGTTTTGAGCTGCAGTGAATACAAATAGACCTTATTTAAGAACTGTCCTGTTTAATGATCACTCATAATTATGATGGTGATGAAAAAAATGACTTTATGACCAATCTTTCCATTATGAACTTTGCAGATCTGTAAAGCAAAGGAAAACTGAAGATCATAAACACAACTGTTTTACTTAGTGACCGCTTTGCTTAACAACCAAGTTGCCAGTCCTAATTGTGGTTGCTAAATGAGGAACCTGTATACAATTATTCCTCTGGTGATTATATGGGAAAACCCCAAATATAGTCACTGACAAATAAAGGGCCCAAAACTGCTCTCACTCTAAAAATGCTACTAACCACTTAACTTTTAATTCACAAGAATAATCCAGTTGTAATTATACCTTTGAAATAAGGACTGATTCACAGATTTGCAGCACAATATTAAACTTTTGACTGCAAATACCTGAATCAGATTATATTTTTGTACACCACACTATAACTTTATGTGAATCTAGCATTACATGTAAAACACATTTTTCATTTAACAAAGATTATTGTCAAAGAAAAATGAACATTAAAAGTACTGTACCTGCTAAAAGTAATATTAGACAGACTGCAAAAAAATCTGGATATTCTGCTAAACCAGAATAATTCATTCTGAAGTAGGTTCTGAAAAAATAACCAATTTGTTTTCCAAGAAGTTCATCAAAGGTTCCACTCCATGCTCTTGCAACACTTGAAGTACCTTTGAGATAAACAACAAAAATGTGATATATTTCTCTTCAATATATATAGAAATAATTTACTTTGTTAGGAAAAGCTGCTTTCGAGTAGACAGGGGCATAAACATAGTCCTTGCTTGCAATTTTTTAAAAGTAATCCTACTTTATAATATATATTCAGATGAATATCAAAGCAACCTTTTTAAAGTCAAAGCATGACTTGACACTGCTGATATATAAGTTTAAATTTGAAATAGGCTGCTTATCTTTAGTATATATACACACAAGCACAACCCATTCTAAGGGATATGTATTTACAGCATTGTTTCACTTCTCTGATATTTCACATTAACTTACATAAGTAGGTATTTTCTAACACATCTCAATTTATTGACTGAATATTGCAGAAGTAGGGTTAATTCAAACAGGATAGGGTCTTTTTTATCAGTAGAATTATTTTATCAGAAGAATTATCAGGTAACTAACGTGTGCTATTTAAAATAAAAGAGTAATGTTATATGGAAAAACATTTTAGCTTTATTTTAAACTGTATGTATGTATGTATGTATGTATGTATGTATGTATGTATATGAATGACTAACAGAGCAACTGCACACTATTATGAATGTGTCTTGGATCATATAAAAGCTTCTTGTCCAACAGAATAATAGCAATGTCAAATTAATGTATCTTTAAAAAGAAAAAAGATGAAGCTCTATCTTGGAAGGAGAAAAAAGGGACTGTAACTGCACTACCAATAATGTAAATGAATGACCCACACCTATTCTAGAAAAAATAACTTTAATAACTGACTGAATTAAATAATCATATAATCTATAATTAAAACTGATTGCTGAATTAATGCTTGAGATATGGATCAAGATGAGGAAAAATTTAATGTATCAGTTTGCAAACCTCCACAATTTATTGATTTTTGTCATACTCTTTGTAAAAGCTTCCCAATGCCCTCTTCAGCATGGCATGTAATACATGAATACTGTTCTTCAAATAATAATTAGAAAGAACAGTGGTATATTTTACAATCTGCTACTTTTATACTTTAAATTCTACATCCTCAAAATTTGTTGATTCACATGGTGCCTGAAAAATCATATATGTCAAACTTACATGCTATATTCAATTCTATCTACTAAGAGAGTCAACCTGTTGAATGTATTTGGTTTCTAGGATTTCTACCGGAATTAAAGACCTATATTTGAGTTTGAAGTATCCTCTACTTAGTTCATGAATCATTTCTATGTCATCATCCTAACACATAGTGAGTTAAAACCCCTCTCATATTGCAGGTTGCTGCATTCTGTACTATCTTCACCATTGGCAACAGACAGTGAAAGGTCAAATCCATTTCAGACCATGTCTCGAAGCTCTGCCTCTGCTTCTTTCTCTCTCTGGCTCCCTCAATAGGAGAGAAACAGCAGAGGCTTACTCAAAATAGTCAACAGCAGCAAGACCCAAAGCCAAAAGGCTGTGTTGACTTTCCTTATAAACCTGGCAACTTTCAGACATACCTATAACGTAGGACAAAATGAGATTCCAACCAGTGATAAAAGCCCAGATTTCACCAACAGTTACATATGTGTACAGATAGGCTGAACCAGTCTTTGGGACACGAGCACCAAATTCTGCGTAACAAAGTCCGGCCATGACAGAAGCTAGGGCAGCTATGAGGAAAGAAAGTACAATACTAGGTCCAGAATCTGCTTTTGCAACTTCTCCAGCAAGGACATAAACACCAGCACCAAGGGTGCTTCCTACTCCTAAAGCAATAAGGTCCACAGTTGATAAACAGCGGCATAGCTTGGAATCTTCAAGACTGTCCCCGTTGACGATTTTTCTCCTCAGCAGGCACCGAGCAAATGACAAGGCTGGGCCACCGGTCATGTTGGATGAAAAAGCCTAAAAATGAAAAAAAAGATGACTGTAAAACAAAGAACACAAAATATCATCTTCAGATTCACAACCATTTGTACGCAGTGAATCTTGTTCTAACGGACTTAATGGAAGAGAAGGGTATCTGTAAAACCCAAATTTCTGTTAAATCCAAACAAGATTTTATATAAAGTACTTGACATATTTTGAACATGTTTGAAATGGTGAATAAGGTTTTGCTGTTTGTACAACTATGGACAGAACCATGTAATATAGAGACAGATTTTATCTATTGTGTCCAGAGTGTGCGAAACCAAGACTCATTCAAAGGTTTGATATAGTTAAGAAAAAATACAGTATACACACAACACTAAGAAATAGCACAAAATTAAGGGATTATTCTTACTTTCACTTACTTTCAAACCACTGAAAATGTACATACAGGTGAAACTCGAAACATTAGAATATCGTGCAAAAGTTCATTTATTTCAGTAATGCAAGTTAAAAGGTGAAACTAATATATGAGATAGACTCATTACATGCAAAGCAAGATAATTCAAGCCATGATTTGTCATAATTGTGATGATTATGGCTTATAGCTGATGAAAACCCCAAATCCACAATCTCAGAAAATTAAAATATTACATGCAATCAATAAAACAAGGATTGTACATAGAACAATATTGGACCTCTGAAAAGTATAAGCATGCATATGTACTCAGTACTTGGTTTGGGCCCCTTTTGCAGCAATTACTGCCTCAATGCAGTGTGGCATGGAAGCTATCAGCCTGTGGCACTGCTGAGGTGTTATGGAAGACCAGGGTGCTTCAATAGCGGCCTTCAGCTCGTCTGCATTGTTCGGTCTCATGTCTCTCATCTTTCTCTTGGCAATGCCCCATAGATTTTCGATGGGGTTCAGGTCAGGCAAGTTTGCTGGCCAATCAAGCACAGTAATCCCACGGTCATTGAACCAGGTTTTGGTGCTTTTGGCAGTGTGAGCAGGTGCCAAGTCCTGCTGGAAAATGAAGTCAGTATCCCCATAAAGCTCGTCTGTGGAAGGAAGCATGAAGTGCTCCAAAATCTCCTGATAGACCGCTGCGTTGACCCTGGACTTAATGAAGCACAGTGGACCAACACCAGCAGATGACATGGCTCCCCAAATCAACACAGACTGTGGAAACTTCACACTGGACTTCAAGCATCTTGCAGTGTGTGCCTCTCCATTCTTCCTCTAGACTCTGGGTCCTCGGTTTCCAAATGAGATGCAAAAGTTGCTCTCATCAGAAAAGAGGACTTTGGACCACTGAGCAACAGACCAGGTCTATTTTTCTTTAGCCCAGAAGATGCTTCTGACGTTTGTTGTTTAGAAGCGGCTTGACAAGAGGAATATGACATTTGAAGCCCATGTCCAGAATCCATTTGTGTGTGGTGGCTCTTGATGCACTGACTCCAGCCTCAGTCCACTCCTTGTGAAAGTCCCCAACACTTTTGAATGTCCTTTTTCTGACAATCCTCTCCAGGCTGTGGTTATCCCTGCTGCTTGTGCACCTTTTTCTTCCACACTTTCCCCTTCCACATAACTTTCTACTAATGTGCTTTGATACAGCACTGGGAACATCCAACTTCTTTTGCAATTACCTTTTGAGGCTTTCCCGCCTTATGGAGGGTGCCAATGATGGTTTTCTGCACAACTGTCAGGTCAGCAGTCTTTCCCATGATTGTGATTCCTACTGAACCAGACTGAGAGACCATTTAAAGGCTCAGGAACCCTTTGCAGGTGTTATGGCTTAATTAGCTGATTAGGTGGGACACTTTGAGCCTAGAATATTGCACCTTTTCACAATATTCTAATTTTCTGAGATTGTGAATTTGGGGTTTTCATGAGCTGTAAGCCATAATCATCTCAATTATGACACATCATGGCTTGAACTATTTTGCTTTGCATGTAATGAGTCTATCTCATATATTAGGCTCACCTTTTAAGTTGCATTACTGAAATAAATGAACTTTTGCATGATATTCTAATTTTTTAAGTTTCACTTGTAAATTATGATTATGAAATTTCACTAATTGTATTTCATACTATCATGTTGAAGCTTAAGAAGACAACTGATGGATCAGCAGTCAGTCTAATCTCACCTATTGTAGTTTTTCTAATTCACAACCTTTTCATAAACAGTAATCCACTGTACCTATCCAAATCTCCCTACAATGTATGCATTTATAGATGCTCCCCAAAGCAGCAGTATGGAAAATGGCTTTAAGATCTGCTTTATTTGCAATTGCATTTGGTGATATGACATTCACAAAGAGAAATGCATCCACAAAAACTTTCTCACTTAGTACGGAAAGAAGAAATATTTATAATGTTTATAAATATTTATAATGCCAAAATGGGCGAGGCAACAGCACCATATTCCAGCCATTACCAACAATTTGATTAGCCATATTCAACAATGTTACAATAATCTGCTCTTTTTCATTATGGGGGTCAAAGAAAAATGTTTTCTATTAAGTCAACATATTCCTGCTTTCATGAGAGTCTTCGTGATCTTGCTCCTTTCATTGAAGTGATGAAGGCAGTGATGCACACAAATGTTTTCTGATACACAGACACAAAGACACACACACACCAGCCTCTTTTTCATCATAGTGCGATTGAGAAATCACATACAATTTCTTGATTATAGAACATGTGATTCCTTTAGTTGAATAAATTTAATTGGGTAGGTAAGTGAGATAAAGTGTATCTCACAATCATAACCTGAAAAGACTATGATTCTACCACAAAATGTATAGCTTATCTATTCCTTTCTTTGTTGTAGCTTATTAACACTTATTATTGCAACTTTACTATCTAAGTATGACTAAAATAAATGTTATCGCGCTTAGTATTATATAATCTACAGTGTAGATTCTACACAGTTATCACAACAAGCTAAAATTAGAAGGGAACTTTGAGTCACTATTGACTCGTGGCAATTAGTCCATAAAGTTTTCTGGGCAACATTTTCCAAAGTAGTTTGCCACTGTCTTTTTCCTGAGGATGAGACAGAGTGGCCCAAAGTGGGCTTCCATGCCTAATCTGATTAGAACTTAGATTGCCATCTTTCTAGTCCAGTGCCCTTAAAATGCTTAGCTACGGTTTCTTCTTTTTCCCTAGTATGGAACTCCCAAACATGTAAAATAAATAATGCTGTTGCTTTCCATTTCCAAATCTTAGATCTCTCAAAAATAGTATTTGTAGCAAGGATTTTCTAGCATCCAAAATAAATACTTTAAACCAGGGGTCGCCAACCTTTTGGACCTCAGGAACCACCAAACTCATACTTTTAAATCCCGAGGACCACTAATACGATTTTTTTTTAAAAAGATAATATTTTTTTTATTTTTTATATTAAATATAAATTTAATATTAAAAACTATATATATATATATATAGTGTGTGTGTGTGTGTGTGTGTGTATATATATATATATATATATATATATATATATATATATATATATATATCTATATATATATATATATATATATATTCTTAAGTTTGGTACTCATGTATGGTATTCAGCTTTGTTCGGGTATTTTCCCACATCATTATAGTTGTGCTTTTAAAGTTGTAGCAACGTTTGGCAGAATCTCATCTGCCGTCATCAGGCTTCTGTATTGTGTTCATCTGATGAACACAATACAGAAGCCTGATGACGGCAGATGAGATTCTGCCAAACGTGCTACAACTTTAAAAGCACAACTATAATGACGTGGAAAATACAATTAACAAAGCTGAATACCATACATATATACATATACATATACATATACATATACATATACATACATACATACATACATACATACATACATACATACATACATATAATACTTATTTAATAATAACAAAGTCACAAATGCTTAATCATAATTGTGGGGCAGAGCAAAGGGAAAGGAGGGGCCTCTCTCATCCTTTGGGAAGAAAGAGGGGCCTGGAGGCTCTGGGAAGATCTGGATGGGGAGGACCGACTCCCCCTCAAATGGAAGGAAAGCAGATTCCCCCAATCTGGTCTCCTGTCATTTCATATCTCCCAAGTCAGAGGAAACCTCTCCCTCCTTTGCCAGTGTGGCTGCCTGGAGTTGGGGGAGGGAAGGAGGGCCGGGTTGGAAGCGCCGAGGAAGACGGGCTCCTAATAACCAGGCAATAGCCCCCTTTGGCCTCCACACAAGAAGACACCCCCCCCGAGGCTAAGCTCCAGGTTTCTCCTGCCGCTTCCAAGCAGAGAAGGGTCCCAGCATATGTGGAGGCCGAAGGAGGGGGCGAGCCCAGAAAAGCTCTCACCTGCACAAACAGGGTGGTTATTAGGAGCCCGTCTTCCTCAGTGCTCTTTTGGTCTGGGCATTTGGTTTCCCCCCACCTCATGCCAAGGGAAAGCCAGCTAGGCTTCTCCTTCCCTCCTATCCTTCTGCCTGCTCCCTTTCCCCCACTCAATCCCAGTTCAGGACAAAGGAGAGCACTCTGGAAATATGTGTTGGCATTTCCAACATACATTTCTCTGGTGCTCGCCTGCAATTCTTCGCATTCCTCCAGGCCGGCTTGCTGAGGGGGGAGAGCAGCCCTGCCGTCTCTGCTGCCCCCCCTCCTGGCCCCATCCATCGCTGCCTGAGGAAGACACAGGAAAAGAAAGTGAGCAGAAACATAGCTCTTGCTGGGGAGAAAGAGTGGAGATCAGAAGGCACAGGCAACAGAAAGTGGCGCTTTCCAAAGGTGGCACCTTCCGTCTTCTCTTGCCTGTGCCTTCTTCGATCTCCACTCTTTCGCCCCAGCAAGGGCTATGTTTCTGCTTGCTTTTCCTGTGCTTTCTCTGGGCAGCGATGGCTGGGACCGTGGGGGGAGGGGGGCAGCAGAGCAGAGCACCAAGAGGGATGACCTCATTCTGGAGCTCTAAACTGGATGGTGAGCGCAGACTTGCCCACACCACCCCCTCCCACCATCACCAGCCCTGGGCTGTCCCTACAGCCCGCGGCCATCGAGGAAGAGCCCAGGCCAGGAGAGGCGAGCTGGAAGGTGCAGGAGTGTCACGCAAATGCAAGTAGCGTGGCACTCCTGCACCTTCTGGCCATCTCCATCGCTGCTTCAGCCCGCCTGAGCCGCCAGCCCCCTCTTGCTGCAACAGCACCATCACCTCGTCCTGGCTGGTGATAGCTGCACCGCTTTTTGCAGGTTTGCACTCGACCGAAGCGTTGGGGCCAGTGGGTGGGCAGGCCATGTGGACGGCACAGCCTTGTGTTCCCGCGCAGCCTGGATTAATTGCTTAAGGGCGAAAATTTTCTCATGGACCACCAATGGGCAGCGGCCCATTGGTTAGTGACTGCTACTTTAAACTGTAATCTGTAGCATCAATTTCTCAATCTCTCTTACTGGGACAGATTCTCACCCTTCCATTATCTATCCCAAAGGATCCCACTTTCCTGCAGTAAGGAAAGAAAGAAACATGAATACAATTGTATAAACACTCTAATAATTCTACATATAACTCTTTGCAAGGGAAGGAAGTTATGATAATGTGACTGTTTTATGACTATGAATCAAGGGTGTTACTATAAAATGTGTGTGATTAGCAAACAACTCTGTCCTTCCCATAATCCATCATTCTGTTATCTTTTTTTTTTAAGTTAGGCTCTAAGCATTCTCCTTTCCCATACCTTTCAACCTCACCAATCCCAATTTTAAGTTATAGGAGAAAAGCTAGTCTGAATAATTTACTCACAAAATTCATTTATTAAGCTATTGACTTTTTTAACATATTTACAAAATTGTTTGTTCATTATAACACATTTATTGACCTTACTAAGTGCTACTATAATACATTGTGTTATTGTAAAAAGAAATTATATCCAGTTAGTTTCACAGAGGTTAGTAAAATATATTTCCAAGTAAATGTTCTTGGAAGTAGTCTCCATCATGTCAGTCTCCTACTAGTACGTGAACTTAAAATATTCCTTTACAAAATATTGAAAGTAACATTAAAAACACTTTACAGAACTTTTAAATCATTCCAATAGTATCTTTTTAAAAGTTTAACTGCAGCAAACTTAGACAAAATGTAAACTTCCAGGATTAAAACATTATTATTTTGCTTCTTTTGAATGTTTACATTACTAAAATACTAGAATATTAACATGCTATATGTTACATTTCTAATCTACATTAATAAGAAAACATCATTTAAAAAAGAACAGATTTGTTAATACAGGCCAGCATTCCACATTCAGTGGGTGAGTGGAAGAGAACCTCCAAGTAAGTATTTTGTTTCAATATAGATTTATTTTGAGCCCAGCCTTTACTTACCTAACAATAATATTCAAGTTCCGTATTTCTCAGGCACAGAGAGTAAAGAAGATGCAGGCTGCAGGAAGATTTTACTTAGACAACTGCCTTTTTAAAAAATTGAAAGGTTCGGCTTTCTGAAGCTGCTTGACTCCAGGGGGTGGAGAAAAATCAGCTAAAGGTGATTGGATAATACAGAGTTTACCCACCTTTTTCCGCAAACAAATAAAAAAAAAGTTATGGTATTCATTTATACCATTTAAGAAACCAGACCAGCTTCTTCTCCTGTTTAAAAAGCAAGCTGGACATTTGTTAAATGTATGTCCACAAATAACAGGCTAATGATTTTGTAGGTCTAATATTGATTAACATTATAATTGATAGAAACACTATGCAAGTCAGTCCAGCCTAGGATTATAATCAAAAGAATGGTTTATATATATTCAGTTGTGCCAACCATGAAGATACATTTTTCATGGGGAGCAATGCAATGCCAAGACACTATCCCTTATGAATCAACACACTAGTAGTAAGAAAAATGTCAACATTAGGATTCAAAAACTACCAAACAAATAATGAGGCTCGATAATTTTCTTCTTTGGCTGATGACCTTAAACTGTCAGGCAAAACCTTGTCAGAGATCTTCTGGCCAACTGGCCAGATGAAATCTTCCCATCCAGTTTGCTAAAGCTATTTCACTTCTACATGGATAGCAAAATGGTTATTTGCAGAAAAGGAAGCTAATTCATTACTCTATCACTAGTTGGTGTCACCAAGAAAGAGACAGGATTTTGCTATAGAGTATCAAATCTGTTAATAGAGGCAACTGAGATTGTTACATTGTCACTGATCACTGTTATCCATGGAGACAATGCTGTGGAGTGATGGTGACTCTCCATTCATATATATTTTGGAAGAAGTATTTTTGAAATATTGTTGCCATGCTAATTGTATAAGTCGAGGGTCTTCAAACTTGGCAAGTTTAAGACTTGTGGATTTCAACTCCCTGATTCCTGAGCTAACATGACAGGAGGAAGAATTCTGGGAGTTAGTCCACAAGTCTTAAAGCTGTCAAGTTTGAAGTCTCCTGGTAAAAGTGGTAGGTATGCATTCCCTTATATGTGGTCAAGAAAAGAAGAAAAGAAGGGACTTTTTTTCTAGCCACTAATTGGGTTTTAGCATCCTAAAAGTTGCTGCACTGTGTGCCTGCCATCAGATCCTGCTCTTAGTTCTGATGAGGTATGCCTGAGCGGTAAGATTCAAGTTAGTGGGGAAAGTCAATCTTCCATGCTAAAGAAAGCCTCAACCCCGATTATTTTAATGAAACAAAATAAGAAAGAGTTGAGCAGACTTCTCTGGCACTACACATCAGGAAAGGTATGCATCTCTCAATCAGGAATGACTGTATATGTGTTCCATGTGTATTTCTGCAAATGTAATATTCTGGTTAGGGGGCACTCAAACAGCAAAGCACAGGACAGGAAGTCAGATCAATATGCAGGATATGAATCTCCAAACAACGCACACCGTTAGGATGTTGACAAGTCTGCAGCCATCCACAACCTATACTTACCCAGTAATCCTTTTGCAGTGTAGGTATGCGGCGATGTCTCACCCCAATATTAAACAGACCCTGCTTACCCTTAATGCAGATAATCTGGAAATTTTCTTCTCTTCCCCCCCAATCCAATATAGGTTTCTACACTACCTTTTATGATCAGTAAAATGGAGATACTTAAATGAGAAACTTATTGTATAAATGTATATAATAATAAAGGTAATAATTATTATTATTTATATAGACCTAGGTCACAAAAAACACCCCAATTTTCAGGAAGAGCCCCCAAAACTTCATCTGACTGCTATAAATTCATTAAACTAAGACCCAGACAGCAGCTCCAAGTAAATATTGGAAAATATAAGCCTTAAGCTGGTGGTTGGACTAGAAGACTCAGAGATCTCCTCCAGCCCTGTGATTTTATATTCTATGACTTTAACTTGTGCATTCTACTCAGAGGTAAATCCCACTAACCACATTGAGTTTACTCTCAGGAAAATGATGTAGGAACACAGCTTTTCAGAGCAATTCAATACATGGTGTCCCTTCAACAGTTCTGAAGTTTACCTAAGCAAATGATCTATTAACTAGGTATTTACTTTTAGGCAGTACAAAGTAAACAGCCTTTCCAGTGGACAAAGTTGTTAAATGACTGCAGATCACAAGGCAAACTCACTACTGCACATACACTATCAAAATGTTCCATTGCAGTCATGTTTATCTTGGGAGTAGCAAAATAGCATCTGTTGTTTTTGCCCCTTCATTAAGATTAAATCCTGGGACAATTATTATTATTCACATTTTTATCCCAGCATACTTCCAATGTAGCGTAGCATAGCATTTCATTCCAGCATGCTTTCCATTCAATACAGATTCTTCTATTATTTTATATGTCTTCTATTGTAATACATTTATGTTCTTAGTTATCTTGAGTATAGTTTTGCAGGAAGATATTACATATATTACACATATATTATGCAAAACATAGTTTACACAAAACTGTTGTCATTTCTAGGGACCCAGATAGTTAACAAACATACCTGGAATTAATCCTTATATATTTTAATTGAAGAGAGTTGCTTACAGGGAAATCTTGGGTATTTTCTTTGAATACAACTGGATTTAATTAAGTAGGTATGTACAGATATTCATTGCTCATTCTTATTTATATGTCTGCCCTTTTTAACCAAATAACTCTGGCAGCTAACAAAACATGCACATAAAATAATGTAATATAGAAACCATAAAGCAATACACAATTCAAAATCATTGAGGATCCTCATGATGTCTCACAGCACTGAACAAAACATACATACCAGGCTTCGCTAATATCCTGGCCTCAATGCCTGGGGGAAAAGCCAGATGTTCAAGGCATCCCAGGTGGCCAACAGGATTAGGAATATCCAGAACTCAAGGCTGTTCCAAAGGCAGGTGCCATGAGAGAGAAGGCATCCTTCTGGGTCACACTAGAACAGCGGCCCCCAATCTTTTGGGCGCCAGGAACTGCTTCCATGGAGACCGGTTTTTCCACGAATGGGAGGGGGCGTGGTTTCATATGCTGCCTGCATCCTGTGGATGGGGCTTCGCATGTTTGCGCCAACCAGTTTCTGGCATGCCGGTTGGGGACCCCTGCACTAGATAATTGTTTTATTTTGCATTATGTAGAGACTGAGCATAAGATAAGGAAGATGTGACATTAATACTAAAACTAATTCTTACTATTTCCATACTGGAAGTTTCAAGCTAGATTTCCATAGCCCTCCAATAGTTTGATTTTCAGGGCCAAATTGACTTCCTCCTCCTCCTCCAGTCATTCCTTTTCCAACCCTCACGTAGTATGAGGCAATTATGTCTACCCATGATTTGTGCTAGTTTGGGTCTGTGTGAGCTCCACTAAGACCAACCGAATTTTATTAAGTATTAACTGCTTTTGACAGCTAATAAAGAGGGCTTTGCCTTAGCGTTTTGGGCAAAAAAATAGAGATTTTTGCCTAGAGAGTTAGAACTGAAAGGAAATATCATTGGATGATCTGAACCAATGCCAAATCTATAGCACATAATTTTTATAGAAAGTCTACTTTTAATAATAATGTATTAAACCTGCATGCCACCTAACTCTCAACAACTCTGAAATTCTGTAAACTTTTACTTTTAAACATATGTTTGCAATGTAACACTGTTGATAAACACAAGGGACAGCAACTGATTGGACAACTGAAAAGAATTTGGGGAAAATGTCACAAACACTCTCCCAAAACAGTCACGAGAAAAGACTTGCTTATTTATATAATTGCAATGGTAAACACATAAGCATACGATCCCTGGACCATTTAGTCTTACAGTCTGTTCTTATAATGGCCAATCAACTACACAAGAACAGCCACTAGTCTTCCAAGAATGTCCATGAGTGTCTGCAACAGGGGTGATACCAGCAGTGGATGGACTGTTGCATGTGGGGAGGGAGGGTAGCACGCGGGAGATCATGGCATCGGAGCCCTTCCCAGGTGTTCCCTGGCCTGCGAGGGGGGTGGGGGGGAAAGGAACCTCTGAACTGGTGCTGGGTGGTGGGAATCTGATATCCGGAGGCTGACGAGCCATGTGCTGGCGGGGAGGTGGGGCAATCCTGCAGTCTCCCTAGCAAACCCGTGTTGTGGCTGCTGTCTCCTGCTTCAGCGCATTGAGGAAGCTGAGTATCGAGGAGGCTGAGCAGCAGTGGGAAGAGTGCAGACCTCCTGAGCTGCAGGAAGCGGCTGCCATCGATGCCCTCAGGTGAAGATGTTGCAAGGGGGAGGTTCAATCCCCTCTTCCTCCTCGCCAGAAGCGCTCACATGCCCAGCAGGAAGGAGAAGGCTTGGCAGGTGCCAGAGGGGCGGTGAGCGCTTTGCATCTGAGTGCTTCTGTCGAGGAGGAAGAAAAGCTCCTGAAGTGGGGTTGAGCTTCCCCCTCACAACATCTTCACCTGAGGGCATCACTGGCAGCCGCTTCACCTCCTCAAAGGTTCCTTTCCCCCACCCCCATGCAGGCCAGGGAACACCTGGGAAGGGCTCTGATGCCGCGATCTCCCATGCATATCAGTATCTGCTGACGGTATCACCCCGTTGCCCCACCTCCCCGCCAGCCATCTGATCTTCAGCACGGGCTTGTTGGACTCTGGACATCAGATTCTCACCACCCAGCACCAGTTCAGAGGTTTCTTTCCCCCCACTCCCACTCCCGGGGATGGGGGGGGAAAAAGAGAGAGAGAAAGAGGGAGGGAAAGAGATAAAGAGGGAGAAAGGGAGAAAGAGAGAGGGGGAAGGGAGGGAAAGAGAGAGAGAGGGAAAGAGAGAGAAAGAGAGAGCAGGGAACAAAAAGGAGAGGGAGGGAAAGAGAGAGCGAGAAAGAGAGAAAAGGAGAAAGAAAGGGAGGGAGGGAGGGAGGAAAAGAGAGAGGGAAAAGGGAAAGAGAAAGAGGGAGAAAGGGGGGGAGAGAGAGAAAGAGAAAGGGGGAGAAAGGAAGAAAAAGAGGGGAGGGAGGGAGGGAGGGAGGGAGAGAGAAAAAGTTGAGAGATCCCGGTGTTTTGTTTTCTGTGGGAAACAGGTTCAAATGACTCTGAGTATTTGAAGTTGCAGAAACAGGCAGTCAAGCTAAGTGCCTGAAGGACCCCATCCTGTCAGTGGGAGTCCCGGAGCTTCAGCGATAGCATGATAGATTCATATTAGTGGTCCGCAGGATTTAAAATTATGAATTTGGTGGTCCCTGAGGTCCAAAAGGTTGGCGACCCCTGCCTTAGAAGGTTTCCATAGCTGCTTTGAAAGTTTTCCTCGTTTCTCTGAGCCTGGCTGCAATAAAGACTTCCCTTGGAACTGCCAGCAAAGTAGGAGTATGGACAGGCATAAAAGTGCAAAAGGTGTCCAAAGTAGCTGTGTGACCCTTTCAGGACTTGCTGTAACAGTTCAACAAAAGGTGCTTGCAAAATCATATTTGCAAAGTACTGTACAAAAACGCAAATCCTTCTGCTCACAAGTGATTAAAGATACATCAAGAGATTCAGAAGGCACTATAATAATCACACTTGTTGCATGAAAAGAGACAAACCAACTTTGTATGATCTAAGAGAATAATTTCTGGCAGCAACATCTACTTTTCACAAGCAGGTATTCTTTAGTTATGGGGATTTGCAGCATCAAAAAAACAAACAAACTCTGGAACAGAACCAGACTAGGAGATAAGACTACACTATATCAGAATAATTATCAGAATAAATACACACGGTCACTTTGCTCTAGTTTCCTATTATTTGCATGTTATGTAACTCCAGCTGTATGTGCGCACAGTTTTTAAGCCAGTGATCCACTTTTTTGAGTACAAGTTGGTTCAGAAAAAATGCTGGTTCAGAAGAAGTTCAGAAGAAGTTCTGTAAACTACAGTATGATATTTAATGGAAAAGTAATGTTAAAGATGTTAAGACTTTAATGAATATTAATATTAATGATAGAATTGAATTGGAATGGAATGTTTTAATTATATACATTTATAATTTTTTTCTTTTTTTAAGAATACAGTGTGTATTTTAAGAATGTACCAAGCAGAATCCGAATGGAAGTTATGTATTATATTGAAAGTTACAATTTTAGGGAAAAGATATAAAGGCGTCATACTCCAATCCGTAACTACAGAAGAAATCATGTTTAATGAGAAAAGATAATCGATAATTGAAACAGGACAGACAAAAAATATAAATACAATGATTTGAATTGAGATGAGATAATTAAAATAAAATTGAGAAAATTAAAAGAGGGGAGAAGCTATGCAGAAAATGTAAAATAGTAATAAGATATGGAATAGAATATAAAAATGAGCATGAACCTGAATTTGTGTCTGTACGAAGAAATGTAACCCAGGATTATGCTACTTTCAAAAAAGATGTTTTATTTGTATTTTTTTTCTCTTTGGGAAAACTCAAATAAAATTTACAAAAAATAAATAAATTATAAATACCAAAACTTACCAATTTTTTTCAAATTGCACTTTTAAGTTCTCCTTAATTGGACAGAAAAATGGTGCTTTGTAAGTAGTTTCCTTTTCCTTAACTATGTTTTCAAAAATAAATCACACTGGCACATTTAACTTTGTTGATAGGTGATACTTCCAACTTAAAAGTAATCTCATAAAATTATTTCACTGGGCAGCAGATTTTCCTCTACAGGAAAAAAAAGTATTTATTCCACAGACTTATCTAAAAACTATGAAACCATAAAAACCAGTTATTTATTCTAGATTTCCATATACCTAAATCAGTTATCTAGACTACTACTGTATCATCCTCCAAGCACTGGATGAACATAAGCAAACGGAGACCACTACTTATAATTTTCTTGGCAGTATCCTACTCAGCTCCACCTCAAGCCACTTAAAAAGAAAAACAGGCTGAAGGAGGAATTAGCCTTTAAAGGCACAGGCTTAAATTAAATCTTGCAGTCAACATTCAATAAACCCATTTGGTGGGGGGGAAATAAAAAATGCACTATCTATAGGAAAATTTGTAACAAAAAAGAAAAAGTTCTTGAAAAAGAAATGCAAGTAAGAACACCGTGACTTAAACATGTAGGTTTGAGTGATGTAAGGAAGGGTCGGGGGGGGAACCTGGTAAACTACTTTAGAAACATCCTATTCAGAGAATAGAACCACATTTTGCAACCCATAAATAGTAATTCCCTCCCTTTACCCCCAAGTTAGTTGAGTTGCTTTTACTGTTTGATTTAGTCAACCAAGATTTGGGAGAGACAAATGTGTTCTGATTCCATGAACTTGAACTTCGATTATCAGAGATAATGGAGACAACTTTTACCAAATTCACATAGCAAATTAGTAACTTATGTTTACCCCCTTATATCCATGATAAGCTAAAATTAGGACTTCGGTATGAGATCAGCTGCAAAATACAAATATTTTCTACAAAAATGTACCAATCAGAAAACATTCACAGAAAGATATTCTGGAAACATTTCTGGGAATATCAATAAACCCTAACCCCAAAACCCAGAAACTTCTATATACCTAAAATTGCATAGTATGAAATTTAAAAGCTTTTGAAATGTTTTCACAGTATTGTTTATTGACACTGCAATAAATAATAAATTCAGTGACAGATCACTTCTGTCCATTCAAATTTAAGGAAGTAATCATGCTTTTATTGCATTTTTATCATACCACTTGTATCTGCAGTTATGGATATTATCCAGGAACCTGATATGGATAAGCTGATGATTTACCTGCATGGTAATTAGGTAAAACAACAACCAGTGTCTTAATTCTTTTTTTCCCATGGGTTAGCATTGCTGCATTTTTATTTTTGTGATCCGCAGCTGTTTTATTCCCAATATCTTATCTTAGTTCTTTTTTATCATAGAAAATAATTATAAAATCTCAGTACTGTATAGCTAAGAAAACAAGATTTTAAATTTATTTATGAGAATAGTAATCATTGTAAATGTGCTGGATATGAATACAGTAACCACATGTGATTCAAAACCATGAAAATCTAGGTTAGAACTCAAATATGCCAAAGAAGAATTTGTGGTCATCATATTAAGGCAGCGGTCCCCAACCTTTGTGGCTTGGTGGCCTGGTGGAGAGGGGGGACAGAGGAGCCAGGCTGCATGAGTAGTGGGCTGGCATGCACACGCTCATACATCTCGACTTGTGAAACAGTGGGCCAGTGTGCATATACATGTACACGCCGCTCTACTTGTGTAAGTTGAACTGTCTGTGTGCATGCACGCCACTCGCACAAGTTGAGCTGTGTGCACTTGTGTAGCCTGGTTCCAAATAGGCAACAACCTGGTAGTGGGTTGCAGCCCGGGGGTTGTTCTGTATTAAGGAACAAGATGCCATAAATGTCAATGGAGGTAATGCTTGATTTATGGCTAGTCATTTAATAACCAACTGATGTTATGATGGGCTAAAAAATGTTACTTATGACCTCTCCTTAAAGTTACAATTGTGTGCTCATTTTGGGTACTTGATAACAGGCTCACATTTACAACCTGTTGCAGGAGACAACAATATGCAAGTTTTTGGCTGTTTTTTGATCGAAAATGGCCAAATAAATGCTCTTACAGAGTTTTGGATTTATTTAATGACCATGTGAGTCACTTAACCGTGATGACTTGTTTTAAAACTGTCATAAAAATGGCCAAAAATCATCTTTGCCTTGACTTACGACTGCAATAACTTAAAACTGAAATTCCAAGTTCCACTGAGGTCATAAGTAAAGGACTTTAAGGAGGTTATCTTATAGCATTTACTGATTCAAGTAAAATATTTATTTCCCTCAAATGCACCCATGTCAGGGCAATATCATTAGAAGTGTTATGAATCAACTGCATTCCAACATGAAGAAATAATAGCCTATCATAATAACCAGTTTGGTCCACTGGCTAAGGCACCCAATCTAGAAAACAGGAAACTGTGAGTTCAAGTCTTGTCATAGGTATTAAAACCAGCTGGGTGATCTTGAGCCAGTCCTCTCTCTTAGCCCAACTCATCTCACATGGTTCTTATCATGGGGAAAATTGGAGGAAAGTGTATTGGATATGTTCACCACCTCGAATTATTTAAAAATGTTCTGACCCGGCTCCCAAACACAACAAGCGCACTGTTTGTTACTAATGTTCCCTTTATTCGGAGCACCAGCAACCTTGGCAAAGAGTTTCTCTCTCTCTCTTACAGCAGGCTAACGAAGTCTCTAAGTGCCTGTGGAAATCGAAGCTCGCTCCCTACCCCCTGAAATGGCTCCAACACACCAAGTCTCCCTCCCTCACCACACTCATAATGGAGGGTGTGCTCTCTCTTTTTCCAGCAGCGGGGACACACACACACACACACACATACACACACACACCCCGAAGGTACACCCAACTCTCAGTGCCACAGATTCCAAGAAAAAATTCCGATACAGTTCCAGACAGGATTCAGAGGTTTGGACTATCCATGGCTCTCTGACAGAGAGACAAAGAGTTGTCTGTCGCACCTATTTGTCTCCGCCCCCTGCCTTTTATCCCCCGAGCTAGGGTGGGGCTTAGCTAACAGCGGTGGCTCGTCCATCCCAAGGATTGGCCCAAAGCTTCCCGCTGCTCTCCTTTCCTCTGTCTTCTACACATCAGGCACGGGACCCAGCTGTTCCTCCTCTTCCTCATCAGCTACCTCCAGACCTGACGGCTGTTGACTCTCCATCTAGGGGCTGATGGATGGTCCAGGGTCTGTCTTTGTCTCTATCTCTGACAGCTCCATTCCCTCTTCCCCCTCAGAGCTCTCAGATTGCCTTGATGCTGGCCCAGACTCTCAATCCGCCTCACCTGATTCAGCTGTCGGGGGGGCAGTGGCTGACAGGCCATAACAGTAAAACAATAAATGCAGGAAACAAACGAATATAACAAACAATCCCCTTATTTAGTAGTTGTTGATATCGAATGAAGGCTAATATACGTGTCCCACGATAATGTTACAGGATACCAATCTGAGTTGACCACCAGGACCAGAGATTTAGTCTTCCGAGTTTTCAGACTCGTGCTGGAACCCATCTTCAGGGAACCTCTCTTTACCAGAATGTGGCACCCTAAACCTCTGACCCCCATGACCGACCCAGATTGGATTCTGCAGTTATTGCTATCTTTTTTTAAACGGGATGTTCAAAGTAGGCATTATTTTTCAGTTTCTTTTGGAGATACAGCATCCTTCATTCCTACAACGTGTAGTTCCTGAAATTTTTAGTGCCACATAGCAGGAAGATTTCAAATGTTATATTTTCTCTATGCATGTGTTGAATGCAAACCCACAACCTTCTTTTGGCTCCAGAAAGGCTTTCCTTGTTCCATGGTTATTTCAGTCAGTGGAGAAAGTTGCAACATATGGTTGGGTTAGCAGAAGGTCACTTGACGCAGGCACGATGTGATCAGCTTGAAAATCTCTCATCAAGTTCCCAATGTATTTCGTAAGGTACATGGTGTAAAATACATAGCCCTATAATTGTACCTGCAGTTAAAAATGAGTGGAACTTCATTCCCATGCTGTCCTAACTTTGTATAGGAAGCAACATTCAAGTGATTCCTTTTATGTTTGCAAGAAAAATACTTCATGCTCTGTTACTGATATATTAAGTGCTATATAAAGTACAGCATGCACCTTGAAAATGGAACTCTCTGGCTTTAGTTGCCTCAGTTATAAATAAACGTTTCTTTTACTTCCAAGGATAATTTATATTATCTTGAAATGACGATTACAGATTAAATGCGCAGGAATGGATTAGATGTCTGCTTTTTTTAATGTCAGAGGCTAACTCTGCAAAATAAATGCATCATAGGAAATTTGAGAGGTTGAAATTAAGTAAGCCAAGCACAGGGACAAGGACACATTCTGAAAAATGGGCGACTTCAGCTCTTCTCCAGACTTCCGGGGGTGGGGGTGGGTGGGTGGGTTGCCAGATACAGGTGGAAGATGCCAGCTGTATTAAGACTAGGAGATAATGATTTGAATACAAGGTCTTACACAGGATCAGTTTGCTGGAAAAGGAATTATGTTAATTGTGATAATTTCAGAGTGAAGTATCCAGGGTGTGTGTTCTGCAAAAGTTTATCACAGCAATCCCCCATTGAATCAGTGAGCTATGGGTCTCAATTCTGTGTTTCTAAATATGTTTAAAATTCAATTAAAAACTTGTTTTTCAAAATATGCTTAAATTTCAACTTAATTTTAAATAATGTTAATCTAAAAGTGATTGCATTTGTATTGTAATTTTATATACAAGATAGATAGATGATAGATAGATGATAGATAGATAGATAGATAGATAGATAGATAGATAGATAGATCTCATACACACACACATACACACACAGTATATTGCTTTATAAAATTTAAACACATCTAAATGTATTATAAATTTATTATTACATAAGCTTGTTACATAAAAGAACCCATGGAAATTCTCAAAAGCCAATACAATAAAATGCTCTGTGACAAAGCCCACACATCTGAAAAGTTAGTAGTAGATGACATAAGCAAACTATTGATATGATTCAGCAAAGAATTATTTTAGAAATCTGTCAAGAATTCTCTTACATTCATATGTAAGTAGCACACAAATTTGGTAGAGTAATGTTACCGAGGAAAGTTTAAAGGTCATATTGTTCAATCTGTATATCAAATCTTCCAGATGTTTAACTAGTGTTTCAGAAATCAAGAGTTTTTCTAGTCAACATATATTAAACAAAAATGTGTATATATTATTATTACATATTATTACATTCAATTTAATACAAGATTCTTAAGGGGGATCATGACTTGTAAATTTTAGAAAAATCTTCAACTTGCAAAGGAGCCTATCAAAATCAATGACATAGTTTCCTTTTTTATATTACATTACCTTTAATCTGAGACAGATTATAACTTGGTACATAGAGTGTTAGTTTATTTAAATACATCTTATTTCAACTCAATTGACTGGATTCACACAATATACTTCCAATCATAAACTATGGTTTACAAATTACATTGTTTGAGATCACAAAGCGTGCTCACTGTGTTATGATTCAGCATAAACATTCTAAATAGTAACAGAAAAATAAATATGTCACATTTTATTTGCAAGTATTTCTTATGTGTTAAAATATGTCAAATATTTCTTGATAGTTTTTATTTATTTATTAAATATATGTGCAGATAGACCTTTACTTACAACCACTTGTTTAATGACTGTTGATGTTACAATGGACCTCCCCAGGGTATGACCCAGATTCAAAATTCTAATGGTTGCACCACCCCATAGTTATGGGATTGCATTTTGCGTTCCCAGCCCACATTTATGGTCATCTGCAATGTCCTGCAATCACATATAAACAATTTACCTTTTTTGCTGGAAACTGCCATGTACTTCCAATTTTCAGCAAAAAACATCCATTGAAAACAACGGATTTGTTTAAGGGCTACAGTGTTTGCTTTACGATTGCCACATTCACTTAATGGATTACCGCAAAAAAGATAATTGGTCCCAGTCATGTGATGATTAATGACTGGCATGACTGAGGACTGTAATTCAGGGTTCAATTATGGCCATAAATCAAGGACTACCTGTATGTAGTTATTATGACTTATATGAAATGCAGGTCCTTTATTCTGCCTCTGGGCTTTTTAGAAGAAATGGATAAGATGAATGTAATCCATTAGAACTGTACAATCTACTACAAACTCAGCAAACAGAAAAATAAAAAAATATTTTATTTTATTTGCTTACAGGCCCTAAATATTTAGGAGTCACTCTAGATAGGGCCCTAACATAAAACCAGCACTGTACCAAAACTAAACTGAAAGTCAGTGGACAAAACAACATCCTCATTAATGAGCTATAAAGACAACAGCTCTGGCTTTTTACTATTCAGCAGGTGAATATGCCTGCCTAGTCTGGTATAAATCAGCACACGCTGGGGAAGAAAATGTTGCTTTGAATGAAACTAGCAGAATTGTTACCGGATATGCCTTAAATCTACCCTTCTAGATAAGATCTACCACCTAGCTGGCACTGCCTAAGGCACTGCCCCACCTACTGTTCACAGAAAAGAAGCAGCATACAGAGTGAGGCTTAAATCATTTCTATCTAGACAACACCCTCTCTCTGGCCTATAACCAACTCATCTAAGATTAAAATCCAGGAAAAACTTCCTTAGGCTGAAGAATTAATTTGAAAGCAGAGTGAACCTATGGAAAGCAAGAAAGAACCAATACTGGATGGAACCAATGGAGGAGCTGGCACGTGGGCCTGACAAAAGCTGGGAAGTATGGAAATATCATTGAATAGGCTGCACAAGATCCAGAGACACCCTCAACAAATGGGGCTCTCTGGTGCCTTCTGCCCTTTGCAATTCTGGTGACAGGCAGACAACGACATATATGTAGACTTGTCCTTTGTGTCCTGATCAGTGTACACTTGAAGATCTCATGACAGAACATAATTAATGTTGCAAGTTTCTGGACAAGATCTGTTTAATTTGTACATATTTTAAACTTGTACTTTATCTTTTAAATATTATATAGTATGCCTTATTTTAATTGTGATGCTTCTGACACAAATAAACAAATATCAAAAACAACAGAAACAGTAGACAACCAAGTTCATCTTCAGTTAGTTTTAGCCTAAAAATTAATTAAAATGTAGTTATCCTATGGTTCAATATAACTGCATTTAAACCAATATCCAAAACACTAACCAATATCCAAAAATATTTTGTTTCCTATATCCTTATGGAACTGTCATTTATATAGCAGATAGTAGACTGCTACCAAATCATATAAAATTCATAGAAATGTCTCTAGAAGAAGAGAGAGCATAAATAAGAGAGAAGTGAAATAATTTTCAATGGGAAAAGGGATCCCTCATTATGGAGACAGGGAAGGTACTGCTGTCAAAGTAAGAATGTTTTAAAAGCTACCTGTTGAACATCACATTTTCTACTAAAGGTTTAAGGTACAAAACAGAAGATGGATTGATTTGAAATACTAATTCCAACTATCCCAGTGAAAAATAAAGATTAGCTATTTTTTTTAAAAAATAGTGTCCTTAGTTATCTGCAACAAGACTATCAAACAACTCAAGTGAAATTACTGCTGTTGGTGGTGGTTTGTAAATCTAAAAAAGAACCACAAACATTCTCAGCATCAGATTTCACATCCTGATTTCTTACCAAGCCACAGATTCTACCCCCTCCAGCTCTAGCATTTATTTATTTATTTATTTGATTTGCCAATTGTTTACAAGATAATAAGTATAAGTGTATACATAGTTGTGAATACATGAAATGGGTACATATAAGAAAAATAAAAGAAGAATAAGAGAAACAATAGGACAGGGACGGTAGGCACGTTGGTGCGCTTATGCACGCCCCCTACAGACCTCTTAGGAAAGGGGTGAGGTCAATAGTAGACAGTCTAAGGTTAAAGTTTTTGGGGTTTGGGGAAGAAACTACAGAGTCGGGTAGAGTATTCCAGACATTGACCACTCTATTGCTGAAGTCGTATTTCCTGCAATCAAGTTTGGTGATCTAATATTCAGTTAAAAGGCCACCAAGGAAAAGCAAATACTGTATGAACATTCACTTTAAGCAGATTAGTTCTGCACCATCTTTGTGTGCAGACACGAAGTGCAACATCAACAATAAATTAATGCAGGTTCTGTCAATTAATTTGGTTCACTGGGCTAAGTGTAATCCCCATCTGTCAGTATACAAGGGGTAAAAAAAAATAACCAAAGTGTTAGAAATCCCACTGAAATCCTATTTTTTTAACCAGTCAACTGAACAACCAAACCATGTATCAATAAAGTCTATTTTATAGCATGGATTTGGCTTTTCATTAAGCAAAATAAATATTTGCCTAATAATCTCATAGTTTTATTTTGTGAGAAATAAAGCTGTTCAAGAAATGCTTCTGGTAAATCCCAACAAAACCAAGGAACTCATTACATTCAGAATTAAGCTTTTTTTAAAAAAAATTTAAGACACTGCATTATAACCATAAAGCAACAAAGATGGGTTTATCATTTTCTGAGAACAAAATGCTCCTAGACCCAAAGATGTGCTTTCTTTGTTTTTGCATATTTACACAGAATAGGTTTTACCATGTTTAATGTGGTTATTCTTTCAGAAGAACAAAATAAATAAATAAATGCAACATATTCCTAGTAGAATGTTGCCAATGGAATATATTTGAAAAGGACTGTCTTGAGGCCAGTAATTATATTAAACTATATTGAACATGCAATGGTCTATTTAGGCCACCATACAGCCCAATTCTTTTCTCACTGCTAGAAGCCAAATCAAAACATCAAAGACAAATAGCTGTCCACTATCTAACATAAAGAGATCCAATGAAAGGGAACCCAACACCTCTCTGATGTTACACTCCAGTGTTACATTGTTCTTCATGTCAGGAAGTAATACGTATGCATAGTACAGATTTTGTCCCACATTGGGTTGTCAGTACAACTGGGAGGATAAAAAACAGAATAGACACTATGTAAAAATAGCGTAGTGTAGTACAACTTTGGTAGGGAAATTACATAACATTTGTATTTTCTGTTCTGAGAGTTTAAGAGAAGCTGGTCTCTATATATCATTGTGCTAGATTATTGTTAAAATGTCCCTCTATACACCAAAACACCCACCCACACAACAACTTAAATCAATCTGAGGTCTGCACTCTGGAATAGAGAGAACCGTGTTCAAGAAAACTACACTGGCTATTCGGTTTTGTGATTAACAGCAAATTTAACACAGATTTTAGATTTTACTGTTTCTTGTTCAGACCAAACAATGCCAACAAGTAATGCAGTCCTCAACAAAGGAGCATTGCATTGCCATATGACTTGACATGCCACTCAGTATGATTGGCCAACATTACATAAATGATATGACTTGTAATCACTACACTACTTGGAAGTTAAAAAAAAAAACACATATACAAAGAAGGTGCATATAAGTTATGTGCGTGTTGAAGGCACTGCACTATTTGCTCAATTCTTTCTGAATAAGGAATATTTATATATTGAAAGCACTGCACTTTTCCTTTAGCTAGTTTTGAAAAAGGATGCTATGAGAAGCCAGCCACTTTTATAAACCATGCATGAACTAAGCCACAAAGGCTTTTTAAAATGATCTATGTTCTAGCAGGAAGTCTATCCTCCAAACAGACTGTTTTCAACAGTAAAAACCAAAGTTATAGGCTGTGATGGTGAACACATATTATGTATTTTTGTTATAGGAAGAATGCAAGATGTCCAATGTATAGTCACTGATCCACTTCTCTCTCATGCTTTATCAATCTTGATTATAGTAAAACAGACCTAGATCAGTTTACTGGAATTTCCTGTCTCACCCTTAAAAAGGATGCCATCTGTGTTCACTGGTTTCTTTCTTATTTAAAGTATGTATGAAATATTGTGCTTAAAGAAGAAGAAAAAAAACAGGTTTGGGCTGACCTTATGATTTCCAAAAACCAACTGACCTAGTACCTCAGAGGGAGAATGAAGAGAATTCATCTCCTCCAGCAAAGCCAGTTCTAACAAGGAGAAGGATTTATCTGCATCCTGTTCTTGCTCTGGGAACAGAGATTCCAGAGAAAGCCAGAGGCTTTCCCCAGATCAGATATACTTCTTCTTAGCAATGTACACAATCACTTACCCCTAGTTAAAACAGTTCAAATGACCTTTTGGGATGAAGTAAGTTTGACAGGCAATTTTGAACTTTGCTTAGATTATTTCTGACTTCTTTTTTCTCCAACTCACTTAACCGTCTTAGGCGAGACATTACAGCTTTTGTTTTGAATCAGACAAGCCAATGAATTCTTGTCTTTGCATAAACAGCCCACACCGTCATGAAGTTTTAACTATAAATATCCCTTGCAACCAGCTTGAACCAACTCAACCCTGAAAACAGGACAAAATCACCCCAAACTGTCCTTTACCTCACCGCAGTATAGATCTGGCAAAGCATAAAGTAAACAAGGGGTGGTGGTTGAGTTGCTAACATTCCTTCCATCTTATGCCCTTCATCTGAACTAGCATGCCTGCCTCATAAATTTCACTTCTCCTCTGAACTGACTTTAGAGCCAAGTACCTGGCAACCTAATCCTTGCATAGCCTAAGACTCTGAAACAGCGCAGCAGAATAGAAAGTGCAATCAAAGGGATTTTTGCATGGGATCCTAAGCTAGCCAGCCTTTCCATGGGGTGGGGTTCCGATTTTTATTTTTATTTTTTTGTACATCAGCCACATAAGAGCCCAGATTTCAACGGCGGTGTTTCCCTGGACGGAAAGAGTCGCTGGCAGGAGAAATTGCATCAGCTCAACATCTGCCCGCCAGGCGGGTATTACTGGCACAAAACGAGGTGCGGTGGCATCCAGGATCGCGACAAACGAGAAAGTTCAGAGACCAGCAAGCGATTCACACCTTGGTACTTATCCTTATGCGCCCCCCCCCCCCACTCCACGCTGCCTAGCCTTTTGGTGAGCAACGCCCGGCCTTTTTCTCTCTCCACTCGCTCCCCCCACCCGCCGCTTCCCTGCCACGCATTCTGCATTTCTCAAGCGCGCCCTCTTTTCACTGACTTGCTCTCTCCCCGCCACTTCCCGTGCCTAAATAAACTGTCCGCACGTGCTCATGGAAACAAAAACACTTTCCACGGAATGCTGCGCTTTTTTTTTTTTTAACAACCCCCTCCCAAACTCTCAGCGGGAAGCCTTATGAAGTGGAGGGGAGGGAAACTTCGCTTCGCCCGGCAGTTCTAGGCAAGGCGCCCATCTGAGCGCGCGCGCGCGCGCGTGTGTGTGCAGGGGAAGGAAGCGGGGGTGGAGGGAACGAAGGGGCGGAGAGATGTTCCCACTCACTCGAGCCGTCTGAAGCGCTGGCGGACGGAGAAAGGCGGACTTGCGGCAAGCGGAGGCGCGGAGCTGCCGGCGGTGCTTGCTGCTCACTCGACAGCGAGCCGGCCGAAGAAAGAACTCGGGGCTCCGTAACTCCTGGCACGTGCCCCGGGCCGGGCGCCTCTGGCCCCGCCCCCACATTCCATTCGGGCCGCCCCCCTCACAGGCCCCCTGGCCTTCCCACGCCCGGAGAGCTGATGAAGGCGGGGAGTCCGCCAAGCCCTGCTAGCCAATGGCGAGGCGGGGCGGTGGTTGGCGGTGGTTCGCGCGCTGTCGGAGTTCCTGCCTGCGGGAATTGGACGTTCTCCCAAGTTCTCTTGGAAAAGGGGAATGGGATGGTTTGGTTCATGGAAAGGAGCGCCCTGCAAGTTTCATTTCGTAGCCCTTCCTGTTCGTTGGCAAGCCTTTCGCGCTCCAACTCTCTCCCCCAATTCATAGCCTATTGATTCATGGAAAAATAATGACGCCCTAAAACTATAGTACAAAACTAACGATAACCTCGGGCTGTGAACGCACCTGGACGTATATTGTGTTGGCGTTACAACATGATTGCATTCCCGAGTTCTGTTCGAAGGCATGCTTAATTTAAGAATTCTCTGTGGCATCAGGGTTTTTGTTTCCCCCCACCCCTTCGGGAAATAAATGGCGTTAATGCAGGAGTAAGTTTTGCCGCGTAAGTAATGGTAGATAATCGGAGAATCGAGTTTTTAAAGACCTTCCCCTCTTTCTTGCAAAATATGTTTTAACACAACACCTCCTGAGAAGTGCAGTTCCTGGCAAAAAAAAAAATTCCTGCAGAACTCTGTTTGGCAAAACAATCCATATTCTCCAAACACTTTTATTAATGTGTTAGTTGCTATCAGTTTATTTACAAGACTTACAGACATCTCTACGTAACAGATTTCAAGTGGCACACAACTCCCTAACTACATAAATGTTTAATTCAAATTCGAATATATACAACATAGCTCCCATAATTTTTTTCCCCAATTTTGGTCATTTCCAGACCCAGGGACTTCCATGTCTCTGGTACTGGGGAAGTCTGGGAATTAAAGTCTATTCATTTGGAAGTTGCCAAGGCTGGGAATTAATAGTTTAATAATTAATAGTTAACCACTCTGAATATTCAATACAATAAATGATCGCTCAGGGTTGGTGGCCATTCCCCCCAAAAAGTGTTTCCTGCCTTTGGCGTTTTTAGCCATCTTATCATGAAGTTGAAAATTTGTACACTACTTTGGAAATCTTAAATTGGTTTAATACAAATACTGTGCAAGTAGGAAAGCATACTTGCATATTTATTAGTGAATTGGCATCTCAGTTCTCCAGCAACTGCATTTGCTTCCAATCTCATTGAATTCTTTGTCCAAAGGATTAAAACACCATGTCATCTGATTTATGCAATGGGAAAGAGACACTTTGTCTGACTACCTTAGCTACTACAAAACATTTTGAAACAGCATTCCCTTCCTTCTGTTATTGAGCATTATCCAAATTTCTTTTCAGCATGCTATCCTGAGAACTGGCACTTCTAAAAGATAGTTTAGAAATAATTCTTGCTGAAGCATGCAAAACCTCCACTTAGTCATTAAACTCATTTAGAAAGATTGTTTATTTTCTTCTTGCCCACTAGGGCTGCCACATTTGGAGTGCAGAAATCCAGATGAGCTCCAGATGACAGTTTTCTGCACTTCTTTATTGCCAACAAATGGCCAATAGTAACTTTGCAAGCCCAGGTTGTGTAGACTTACTTATATTCATAAGGTGGCACCTTTTGTTTAAAGGTACTGAACAGCAATAATGTAATTTATGTTGCTATTGCAGTGCAGAATAGAATAGCCCATTGAAAGAGATGGTCTATAAATACTCAATGGAACAATCAACTGAAAGCAGTTTACAAAACAATCATATAAATATCTTCTGAGAAATATGCCCTATTGTTTCTTTTATTTTTAATTTTTCTTATATGTATCCATGTATTCATAACTATGTTTTTACATATACCTATTATCTTGTAAGCAATTGACAAAAATAAATAAATAAAATAAAAAGTCAAGATTTGTTTAATTGTGATCTACTGAATAATGTGGCAGAGTTCACTAAGCATGCCAAACCCTGGCCCAAAAGTTTACAAGTATCGGCATACACATAATAAAAACCAGCTAGCTTATGTTAAAGCTTAGTGCGATAATACTCACTGATAATCTTAAAATAAAGTCTTTTTTTAGCCTTTCTCCTGATGGCAACGGCAGCGGCTATTCTTCTTCCTCCTGCTGCTTCTGCTTCTTATCCTCCTTCCAATATAAAACTGGCTTGCGGTTGCTACTTTTATGGATGTTTTCTCAGTTTCTCAGACTAAATCCAGAGATTCCTTTGAATGGGAATTTACCTCCCATCTAAATACTTTCTTTTTCTCCCCTTTTCAATATACAGTCTGATAGCTCCTCTGCTAGGCAGGCCTATGCTGTAAAGCTAGAAACCAGCTTTATACTGTACTGATAAATGAACTAAATAACAAAATGCCATTTTAAGAGTTTCTGGTACTTCCTCTCACATTATGCAGCTGATGCTTATCTGTACACATTTCTACAGCTAATCTATACAAATTATCTATGAATTGAAGGAGCAAGGAAGAACCAACATAACACAAAAATATCTTGAAAAATTGCTGCTTTACAAATAAAGTACACTTCAATGTTATTCTCCTACCTTGAGGGGATTTTAATTCTGAATCTATCATGTTTGAAAGAGGAAAATAATGTCAATGTATCTTTTTTAGAAAAAAAAAAAGCATTGCCTTTTGGGGTATGCAACACATTTATTTGGCAGGACAATCTATGCAATTTTTTACAGGGTTGTTTGAAAAATAAGCTGTTGGATAAACGTGAGTTTCTTTCCAGTCACAGTATGTCCTTTAACCTTTTTGGAATATCATATACACTGAGTGAAAAAAATGTAATAAGAATCATTTTTAAAGATAATTTTATGCAATTTCTGATTGCAATTTAACATCTACCTGTTAGGAACAGTTAGAGTACACAGGTTTAAGGCAATGAAAAGGAAATTCAGATGCCTCAAGCTTTTCTTTTTTTTTTCCCTACACTTTAGGACCAAATTTGAGTTCAATTTTTCTGGTTACATATATTTCTATTTTGTAAATCCTACAAGATTTTGAAAGTAATTATTAGAAGTCTATAAATAGATGCAGTTGTCATTTATACTTCATATTTTTTCCAATTTTAAAATATAAAAATTGAAAATGGATTGGTTTTTCCCTCTTTATTGTACAAAAAAAATAAACTGACAAAATATTTTGAGATAACAATCTATTCTCTTGATTCAAATTAGAGATGATAAAATTAAATTATTAGTCAATAAAATACCAAATTTCATCTTGCTGACTCCCTTTGAACCTTTTGTTCAATAATGAATCCATTTAGGCCAGTAATGAAGCATCTGGGAAGTTAAAAATGCTCTGTAACCAATATTTTTAATCTTGCCATTTCTGATATCAAATGCTTGTCAAATGCTTGTCTTGTGGTACAGTTTTGTCTGTTCTTTGTGGACAGACAAATGTGTACTGTGGGCTGACAGACACATATATAACATTGTAAGATGAGCAGGTGAATGACCCTCTGATGTGATGGCTGACATTCTAAGCTTCTGGAACAGAACTTCCTAAAGCCTAAATCTATTTCTAGTTGTTGTATTGCAAAAGTTCAAGAAATTCAAGCTACTTAGCAGTTAATTTACAGCTGAGTTATGCTTTTAGATTCTGTGCCTAGATGGTGCTTAACCAGTAGGATTAAAATATCCTACAGGAGTAGAAGTCTGTGTTGGAAATCAGACAAGGCTGCAACAACATCTTTTAGGAATGGTGACAAAGGCTTAGCATGAATGTTCTCATGCCATCATCCCATTTGACATTAAAAACTGGGAGCTTCAGGCCATAAATATAAATTGTGGGGATGTTCTACATGTGAGTGGCTAGGTAGCTTATTTGATCAGAATGTGATGGTTAAGAATGTAGATTCAAAGTCTCCATTTGTCCAAATAGTGCTCCCTCCCTTGGCTAAGGGCAGGAGAATGGAAAATGGGGTTGAGTCTGCGCAGTATGCTAAACCGTGATCTATTTACTGCTAGTATACTAAATAAACCACAATGGATTAGGTTCACACAACATTCCTGAAAACATCATTTTTAAACTGCAGTAACTGGATTTAAATCCAAGAAAATGGTTATTTAGTTTTAGTACAATGTATGAACTCAGTTATAGAGGAAGCCACTGATGACTGATCTACCTGGCATAATCATAACATAGTCCCTGTCTGTGAAATCCATCCTTTTTTGTTAGCAGTTACAATGTGTGTGTACGTGTGTCAATGCATATACATACATACATACATACATATTCCCCTACACACATATATACACATAAATATGTACACATACATACACATAAAATGAATTTGAAGTTGAATGTCTTCTTTCTAAGAAAAACAGAGTGGAGGCAGAGGTTAAATAAAATATGACTTAATTTTAAAACTTACATTCCAACTATTTTCTATCTAAGAAAAAAATTGATGATAAATCAGGAATAATTAGTAATATTTAAAACAATCTTAAGGACCCAGAGAACAATAATTGTCAGGTACACCTGATGAAATACTACAAATAATACCATTCTGCAGATGTAGTGCCACTTTCCTTTTGAGTAGTAAGATTTCTGTCATGATCTAGCCCATTTTTAAAAAAATTAAGAATGCCCAAGGGGGGAAAAAATCACTTCGATTTAAAAAAAGCTTTTTTTGTCACAGAAGTTGGCAAGCCAAATAGAACATTAAAGGGAGAAAAATGTGCCATGTCATAAAATTTGGTTAAGAGTACATGGGAAAACTCTTCCTAAAAAGTCAAGATATAAATAGCAAATCCCTAGTGTTACAGAATGTGATTGTCTTATTTTAACTCATAGTCAACTCCCAGTTTGAATTTGCCCTTTTTCCCTTCGAATATTTCTGGAAAAAGGATTTCAGAGGAGTTACACAAATGTTAGATCTCTGCTTGCTTATGCTGACCAACAAATTCATTCAGACAGATGAGGAGGTAATTTGGAAAAATTTAGACTGTGCTGAAATGGACAGATTAACCTTAAAAATAAAAGATAAAGAAGACACAGAATACTATTTCACATGGAATAGATTTTACAAATGGTTAGAGACAAGAAGTAGAAATTAGAGGAAGAAAGACAACGAATGTATGTATTAAAAATAGAGATGGTTTATAATTATAATAATAATTGCTAAAAATTGTAAATAAGATAATATAAAAAGAAACTGTTAAAAATACTTGGTGATATTATTACTATTATGTTATTAGTATTGTTATCTTTATGTGTGTTAATATTTAATGTGATATGCTTTATGGCAGTGATCCCCAACCTTTCTTATGCCATGGCCCGGTATCCCCAACCTTTTTTATGGCGCGGCACGGTACCGGCATTAGCTGGGCGCCGCCATCTTTTTTTGATGAAAAGTGCTTCCGGTGACCTCACCGAAGCACTTTTTCATCAAAAAGATGGTGGCGCCAGCGCTCGTGAGCTTTTCCTGATAGAAATGGCTTTCTACCCGGAAAAGCTCACCGAGCGCTGCCGCCATCTTTTTGATGAAAAGTGCTTCCGTGAGCTTTCACCCGAAAAGCTCACCGGAAGCACTTTTTCATCAAAAAAAGATGGCGGCGCCCAGCAAACCAGCGGCCCGGTAGGACTTGTTCCACGGACCGGTACTGGTCCGCGGACCGGTGGTTGGGGACCCCTGCTTTATGGGGTTTTGCTTGTAATTGGTATATCATGACAATACACTGTATTCAAAATGTTTATGAATAAAATTATAAAAAGAAAAGAGAGAAAAAATGGTTTTTAAAAAGTCTAGTCAGATCATATTGAAGATGCTATTCAAATCAACCATTTAAACTGGAAGGTACAATCTTCGCTCCTCTAATTTATACTTGTAGTAACAGTGCTGCTGTTCCACATTCCTATCTTAAAAAATAGAAAAAAATATTTTATAGTCTGAAAAATAAGAACATGATAAACATTTGAAGAGTGAAGTATTTGACAATTATGTATAAAAATGACTACAGCATAGTAATTTTTAGTAAATAGATTCAGCCTTTAAGGGGAAGAAAGGAATATATATCCCCTATGACAAATTTGGATTGATAAGGAAGGTCTAAAATGCAAGTATAATAGCAATAGCAATAACACTTAGACTTATATACTACTTTACAGTGCTGTACTGCCCTCTCTAAGTAGTTTACAGAGTCAGCGTATTGTTCCCAACAGATGGGATGCTCATTTTACCCACCTTGGAAGGATGGAAGGCTGAGTCAACCTTGAGCCTGGTGAGATTTGAACTGCGTTGTATTTATTCTCTATACCAGGGGTGTCAAACTCACGGTGTCAAATTGTCATCATATGAAGTATTGCAACTTTCCCCCCTTCATTAAAATGGGTGGGCGTGGCCAGCACATGACACATCTGGGCTGCGGGCCACGAGTTTGACACCCCTGCTCTATACATTCCTTTTTCCTAATATTTGATTGAGGTTAGGGTGTTTAAACAGCTGACATCTAGTCAAAAGTTCTTGGTGTTTTGGTTGTCATAGTTGTTATACTTCTGTATACTTTTCATCTCAATATACTTTTCAATGTATTTATAACATTACCCCTGCTTACCTGAATATGTTAGTAGGTATACTCGTAGTATTCTTCCTGTTCTGCACAAATACTGTATAAATACTGTACAAAGGCAGATAGATAATTTCACAAACCATCCATACAGTCTTTTTTATTGGTTCATCAGGCATCCTGTCAACTCACATTTATGATGATTGAAACGGCTGCATGGTATGATGGTTTCAGTCAAGAGTGAGGGAGACCTCCCCCAACCCACCAAGGGTCAATTTAGTGACCAATCTAGATTACAGTTGTGACCACATGACATTTCCCAGGATACCTTAACTACATTTACCCTTAAGGGGACAGCTCACAATTCCTAACTAACTATCCCAAATCCTAGTAACTCTAAACTATCTGGACAGCACACGTAGCCTGAACTGTAGTATACTGGAACTAAAACCTGAAATAATCCTGGTTAACAGTTCACAATGTAATTCCCAGAGCGTGCTTTGCAAGCAGTGCTAAGCAAACTGGACGAACCCCTGATTGATACATTTGGCATTTCTTACTCTTCTCTCTTTATTTTTCAAAGACTTGAAAGGGTCACTTGAAACAAAATAAGAAGTTTTGAGACAATCAAGGATAGCAGTATTGTATGCTTATGTTCTTTCTAAATAGAGGGTTTTCATCCTAGTTTGCTTCCTTTAATCCAATGCTTTCTTTCTTTGAACTGATGAATGAAGATGTATGAAACTCAAAATCTTGCAATGCTCATGTTCAACATAAACTGGCCTGGTAAAGGCTCACCTACAGTACGTAGGTTTTGGATTCCAAATAAGCAGAGCTTTGTAACAAAGCTGGCACTGCTAAAGTTTAAATATTTCATATTATTATAATGGTTGATTGCACAGCCAACCAAATGTTTAGCCTGAATCTTCTTTAGACCTGAGATAGGCAGATGTTACTGTTTGATGTTGTTAAAGGTATCATCGAAGGATGTAAGTTGTTCTGAGTAAAGCTGCCTTTTTAACTGTGGTGATTTTGTCAGTGCTGATGTGTTCAAGTGATGCTCCAGATGTTTTGGGATTGCACCAAGGCACCTATTCCTATTGGTACTTTGTTTTCTTTTGCCATAGTTGTTGTTCTTCTTCTTCTGTTGTGTTGTTGTTGTTATATTCAGTTCACAGCTGAATCTGGATGGCTCACAATACAGAATAGACAAGATAGAATCCAACTACTTAATACAAAAACACATACAAACACACAACCTTAATCTACCATCTACTTTAATCTAAGGCTGAAGAATTTACTGATCTTTTCTCCCTTCCCCCAAGTCCCATAAAATCCTGGCTCATTGGAAAACTCTCCAGTTTTGATGGATTCAGACTCCGAAGTTTGTAATCATCATCGTCGTCATCATCATCATCATCATCATCATCATCATCATCATCACAGAAATAAGCCTCCTGCTTTACAACTGGTCCAGGGTTATGTTGATTTTTTAAAATTATTAATGTATGAAGTCAACTTTCATAGTTTGGGAACCACACTTTATGACTTAGTGGGTTGCCAAAACTCATTTGTGCTTTAAGCAGTATATTCTGCTAACTGGAGAATTCAGGGAGCTGAAATCCACACATCCATTAAAAGAGGCCGTGTGAAAAAACGTAGATCTAAAGGAACCACAATTTGCATGAAAATATGCCTTGTTATGGTCCTTTGGTTAAGCCAAAGTAAAGGTTTCTTTTTTATGTTGTGTATACATTCTATGTTTCGGTTGTGCACTGTTTTCTGTATTTAAGTCTCTCCAAACATGATTTATATATGCTCCCTTTACTAAATTCATGTATGTCATACCTTGAATAAATGACTTGGTTTGCTTCTTTGGGTTTTCAGTTATAGAACCTTACCAGAGGTAGCTGCAGATTCATGTACCAAATCAATTAAGTTTCCACTGTCACTATTTTCTCAAAGTTCTCTCCAGATGCATAATTAAACACTATTTGCACACAAAACATTATCATTATAGGCTGTTCTGATTACAGCCATGTTGATCTTTTGACATACACAGCTTTTGGCAAGTGCTCCTAACATAGATGGCCTTACCTTTATTATCTAATGGGAAGATGGTGATATTGTTAGCAGAGAAGTTTTGTTCTAATTCCAGAAAGCTCAATAATATATAAATCCTCTTCCAATCATCACAGCATAGATATTTTCCACCAATTTCTATATTCATTGGAAATAATTTTAAGAACTTTTTGAAATGTAACATTGTATCATATGCTTTGTGTATTACAAATTGGTTATTTAATACTGAACATTGATACTTATTGTCACCCATTTACTTGCCAAATCATATGTTCAATGACATGGTTGCTTTCATCAATAATTACTCTAAAATCCCTCTTATTTCAGAATGATTTGATTTTTTATTAACTTGGAGAAACAGTAATAAACCTGTTGAAGACCATTCCATTTCTGTGTCAAAGTATCTCATTTAATTTTACTTTTGACCTACAGTGAAATCATCAATAAATAATTCTTAAAATGTGTTAAAAGTTAAGCTAAACAACAGTGAATAGTGCTAAAGTTTAGATGTTCCTAAAACTGAATCACGGGATTAACATCTCATCTTTTTCATAGATGGATCCAACTAGGAAAAAGTTCACATGAAGTACTTCCCATAATAACAAAAACATGTGACCTACAAGATTTCTTACAAGGAAAAAAGAGTATTTATTCAAATAGAGAAGTGGCCAAGAAAAATTAATAGCAAAATAAATATAATGACTGGCTGACACTGAACTTCAAGCCAATTAATCACCATTTATAAAAGTATGTTGTGTGAATTTGTCACATATAATGCATTTATGATTTAATTTGTTTGATTAATAGTGTCAATCATCTTTAAACAACAACAGATAAATGTGATAGACAAGGTTCTACTCTAGAAATACACATACATATACACATGTCTTAGCTAAATGTAAGTGAATGCATAGCAACTATCATTTTAGATTGACATGGTTAGTATTACCTGGTACTGGAAAGTATTCTGTGTTTGTATAACGTGGTAAACTGCACATGCAGTTTGCTGTGGTTAAGGACATATGTAAGCATTGGTGTGTATTCATATTAACCAATTAGAGTGGGTTGTCTTATAGGCCAGATATTAAATGTGTTATAGGCCAGATATTAAGCTATGGTTTGCTCAGTCATGATTTACAGATATTACTAGATGTTCCTCCTCTTTCCCCTCTCTTTTGTGCGATTATCCTACTGCCTTTGTCCTTGTAATATTCTGGCTGAAATGTACCTACATCTGGTAAAGGATTTTGATTGATGATTTGCTAGACCCTAAAGCTTAATCTCCAGACTACAATGTTTTCTGGCAATGCGCCAAACCCTCCCCTCATTATTTGCCTTAGAGTGTTGTGCCAACGCTTTCTGTGGCAGTGTGTCATGGGGACCCGTCACTTGATCCAGACTTGTTTATATTCAGGAGATCAGAAATATCTAGTCCGCACAATGCCCGTTTCTTTTTCTTTTGAAGTTTTTAGTAATAGTTTTACAGCTAATCTTAACAAGGAAAGCAAAGAAGCAAGCCACGTTGCACAATGTCCTTGTGCACCTTTGACATATTGCTTTGCAATTCTCTGGAACACTTGGAAGGTTTACAAGGTATTGCAAAAGACAGTCAAATCAGTAGTTGGAAAATAACCAGCTCCTTGGACCCCTTGTGCTAATATAGACTGAACTATTGAAGAAAAAAAGAGGCACCTGTAAACAGCTGTAAAAAGCTAAGGCAGCTTTCTTTTTGACCTCAATAGTACCATCAAGGAAATATCTTTTCTGTTTTGGTGATGTTTGCTATATCCTTTGAAAATGACTGGCTAATCTAGACAACTCTCCACACTGAACTAATGAATGGAGAGACAACAAGCTTTTGTTGCACCAACGTGCACCAACGTGCCTACCGTCCCTGTCCTATTGTTTCTCCTATTCTTTTGTTTTTCTTGTATGTGACCATTTCGTGTATTCACAACTATGTATACATTTATACTTATTATCTTGTAAACAATTGGCAAATCAAATAAATAAATAAATAAATAAAATAAATAAATATCAACTGTATTTCAATACATTCCAATACACATTTGGGCTGATTGGAGTATTGTATACATTTATGTAAAGAAGTTATATTCCTTCTAACTCTTCTTTTATGCTAGAGCAAAAAGGCCATTTGTCTTTTTAAAGAAAAGAGAGATGTTGAGAATTGAGAATTGAGGCTGAGAAGAGGAAAAAGGTTTGTTTCATCTCCCCAACAGCCAAACTGTCTAGAATCCTTGGGGATTTGGGAAGGCACCCAAGAATAATTGGAATAGAAGGAAATCTGGTTCAGAAACAATAGCTGCATTTGGACTACTAAATAAAATATTCACTAGAAATACTGTGTATAATTATTTTTTCTTTTCTTTTTGTGTGTTTCAGCCCAATGTATTTTCTCTAGTACTTTTAGTGCATGCTTAGTAAATGGCACATGTTATGTAATTGGGAAGCTCTCTGCAACAGGAGTTGCCTTTAAAATAGGAATAGATAGCACCAACTTATAATAAAATGAGGCCCTCATATTTACCTTTTTTTTGATTGGACATTTGTTTCAGATGCTACTAAGATTTGGACAATTTATCTCTCTCGCTAATGAATGTTTTACTTAGGAGAACTTAAAACCAGAATGAAAATTTTAGATTTTTCCCTCCCCCACTTTTTAAAATATGAAGTTTGATTTTATTTGTCTCCAATTTTCAAATGAGGCTTTGGGAAGGCTGATTTCCCTAGCCACACACCTATTTCACATTTATTTTTCCTTTGAATTTTCCAGAATATTTCTTTGGGGTTTTGAAAAGAACCAAAACCTAATATCATCCCAAAGGTGCTTTTCCAAGAGGCAACTGGACTTTCTGATTTTTCTTTGAAGATGTTTCACTTCTCATCCAAGAAGCTTTTTCAGCTCTTGGATGAGAAATAAAATATCTTCACAGAAAAACCAGAAAGTCCAATTGCCTCTTGAAAAAGCACTTTTGGGATAACCATGACCTGGATAACTAAGAATCTCCACAGACAAAACCTTTACATCATGCCATCCTCTGAAGATCCCTCATTCTATTATTTGTTTACCATCATGGATCTCTTTGGGAACTATTAAATGATAGCTTTGAAATCCTGGCAATTTCTAGGTATAGTAGCAATCTGGTTACATGGAAGGCAGACATATTTGGGTGACATTGGGTAAGAAATTTTTAAAAAAGATCCTGTTGCCATAAGAAATTGAATCTTTAAAATATTTTTTATTTTAAAATGGCAAATAAAATCTTTTCTTGGAAATTATGGGTTCAAAATGAGATAGTTACTTTTAATCAGCTAATCACTAGTGATTTATAAACTTTCAAAAGGTTACAAAAAGAATATAATTTGCCAAAAACAACGGAATGGCAATACATTCAGCTGAAACATTTGTCCTTTGTTTGGGATGAAACAGATACATTGGCTGCCTTGCAAACTCCTATGGTTTTGAATGTTGATTTTAGAGGCTAAAGCAACAATTAAATTTTAATGACAATTGAAAAAGTTACTAAAATAAATATGGACAATATACAAGAATTTGTAATAGAGAACTAGAGTTGCCTACATTAAAATATTAGTGTTCTCACATTTTAAGTTTTGTATTTCTTATGAATTTAAAACAATGGTTCTTTTTAAAAATTCAATTTTCTACCATTATATTAGAGATGCAATAAAAATGTAAACGTTAAAATATGTATTTTAACTATAGTCTTACTATGGTGAACCAAATTCTTGGAAAAAGTTCAGATTTAAGAATGTTAATATGTTGTTAAATTATATTCTATAAATTTGAAATCAATGTATTTCTGAAGAACGTTGGATTTATCATGGGTTGTTGCCCCAAAGGCTTTATGTTTTCCCCAGAAACACTGTAAGTACCAGATAGCAAAGGACAATTTGATGAAATGGGTCAGCTATGATCTTTATTGGCATAGGCAATGGGATAAAAGAAAAATCCAGATTATATCCACCAATATATAAAATCCTGCTTCTTTTTACATGCATTGTGGCTCATATAAAAAGGTTGTGGAGCTTCAGTCATGCAGCCACTATTTTTACTTTTTTTGAGAGTAAACTCTGGTGGATTTTGTGAATGCTTGGCCTGGACAATATATTCCATGTGTCAAGTTTCAACCTATTATTTAAAAATGGCCGTGTAGCAATTTTTATAGTGACAAACCTATTGTTGCATTGCTATTGTTCTATTTGATTTTTAAAAATATTTATTTTGTCCTTGTTTCAGATACATTATGTGAAGACTCGGTTTTTTTGTTTTTTGTTTTGAGAAGGCTGTAATACTGGGAAAGATGGAAGGAAAGAGAAGAACAGGACAACCAGCAACAAGGAGGATGGAGTCAGTTATGGTGGTGATGGGTCCTCCATTGGGAGACCAGGCTAAGGACATCATCATAGAGAAAATTGTATCTATGAGGTCTCTCTGAGTCAACACTGACCTGATGTCACATAATCAATCAATTGTACTTGTATTATTATATTTTGTATATTATACCACAAACAATTGTATGTGTCGTCTATTATGTTAGTTTGCTCTACCTGTTTTTAAAATATCCTGTTGTCTTCTATTTCTAGAAGACATCTTTTGTTTTCTTTGGAACTATAAAAAGAAAATATTGGCTGCTTTGGCATGCAGGCACTTGGTTTACCTAACTATGGCTTTTTAATTAGGCCTATTTTCTGCATTCATTCCACCTGCTGAATTACCTCCTAGTGGTCTACTTTCCCCCAACATGCTAGTCTGAAATGCAGGTCAGGTAAAGTTCAAGCAGGTAAATGTCTGGTTGCATTTCTCCAGGAGAGGGAGAGCGACAGAAAAAGGAATATTAGATCTATCAGCCTGAGGCAGACAAGGAATGAGCAACTTGGGAACCAAGATGGCAAATGATGATGATATAAAAAGTAGCTCCTGCGCAGCATTTGCGCTTAAACACGTCAGTCTTTAGGGCCTGGAGGTCTGTCGAACCGGGCGACCGGCGGCTCTGACTGATGCCCGAACCTGAAAAGAGCAGCATGGCAGCCGCTGCAGAAGGCGGAGCCCGGCCCTGACCTGCGAGCATCACAACAAACCGCCCCCCCCACATCCGATCTGAGAGGTGAAGATTTTCCAACTCCTCTTTACTTTTTCCCCGATTCTCTAACACTTCCGCCCCTGCCCCTCTTTGCCTCTGCCTTCTGGTGCACGGGTATTTGATGGTGCATCGCTCTCCCTTGGTTGTGTAAGGTGCGTGAGGATCCCACGCACCGAGATTTGGTCGCCATGGAGTACATCAGAATGCCCAAGGTTAGTACGGTGCCGGAAAGACGGAGCAGAAGGGATAGAGGCTCGTCTTGAAGAAGCTGTGGGGTTCAGGATCTGGCGAGGGGGGGGAACGGGGGGGGGGGAAGGATCAATTACCCCTCCCCCTGCGAGTGGGGTTCCAGGATGGGGATGAATTAATCCTCACCTATGAAACGAAAAATGGTGGGAAAGTTGCATGTTTAAAGAATCCTTTTGCCCCCATTCAGGTAAGACTGCTGCTTAAGAGAAGGGCCTTTTAATTCGGAGGTGCATTCCAATCAGATCATATTCTTCACACAGTTGGAAACAGAATTGCGCTTACTCATCCCTTGCCTATAATAATGCAGCATCAGCCTGCAAGCCAGGAAATGATTTCCCCTGCTTTGATCTCACTCTTATTTGAAATTCAAATAGAAAACCCTCTCCCCTTCTCCCTTGCTTTCCAGGGAGAAATGATAGGTGAAAATGGCATTACATTATTATGAGATTTCAAAGTAGGTCCTGATTCTAGGTCAATAGAATAAAAATGGATCCCTGGTGGAGTATCCCTGAATCTGATGAGCGATAGAATTTATTTTCATGACATTTGATTTAATTGTGCTGAGCATCCATAAAATGTTTTAAACTCTAGGATTTTAAATTCTTGTTTTACAACTGATTATATATGATAAATCCTAGCAGAACATAGGTTTGAATAATGGTTTCTTGTCTTTGGGGTTATGACACTAGGTCTCTGGCTTCTATATGTGAAATGTGAATTGAACATAGAAGAATACAGTGGTTTGCATTTAAAAGCATCATCCTGACATTTTTTATCTCTTTCTGTAGCTTATGCCACACAGGCATAACTTTAAACTGATTATTTTCCACCATTATGTTCCATTTGAATAAACTCAGTAACATCCCACACCCATAAGATAATCAGAAGACAATCCCATATAGCATAGAAAATATTTTGGATTAATAAAAATCAAGCATTTCTTAAAATTGGGACACTAATTTGGGAACACTTACTGTACTTAGGATCTTTCTGAGACTTACTGTTTTATATTGTGCTATAAAATAGTTCTTTTTAGGATGGGTGGATATGTCAATACTGTAAATGAATCAATGAATTGAAAATACAAGATTTTAAAAGCAAAGTATCCATCTTCCATTGACTATTTTCATTTTTGCTATGGCCTACCCTGCTTCCATGCTATCGGCTTAGATTATTTATGACGTAATGTAATGTAGAGAAACAAATACAGATTTTGAATCACTAAAATAATTTAGAAGGTAAAAGCCTTCGGAACAACAGCAAGATACTAAAACACCTATTGATAGATGTAATCAACCACTAGCTGTAGGACTGCAAAAATTCAAATGATCTGTGGATCATGGTTTTATCCTTTTAGCTGCAAAACTTTTTTTAAACAAAATATAGAACCCATGATGAAAACGAAAATCTCTAGTGATAGAAAATGGGCTGTATTTGAATGATTCTTTGTTGTCCTTAGTCCTTCATGGAATTTCATTAAGTTCCTGCAGAATGGTAGGATTTTGTGGAACATACTTTGAAAGACTCAGCACTAAATAACAGCAAAGTGGCACAGGAAACTAATTCATTCATTCTGGTAGCCCCAGTATGATAAACCCCATGGTAGCTCAACTTTAAATGACAGCAAAATTGAGGAACAAGTAACAAATTGTATACAATATCTGCCATGTGGCTCTGCCTGAGATGCAGGCTATAATTTGTTTCGAACTGAAGAATTGTTGTTAGTCACGAAGTCGTGTCTGACCCATCGTGATCCAATGGACAATGTTCTTCCAGGCCTTCCTGTCCTCTACTATCCCCCAGAGTCCATTTAAGCTCACGCCGACTGCTTCAGTGACTCCATCCAGCCACCTCATTCTCTGTCATCCCATTCTTCTATTGCCCTCAATCGTTCCCAGCATTAGACTCTTCTCCAGTGAGTCCTTCCTTCTCATTAGGTGGCCAAAGTATTTGAGTTTCATCTTCAGGATCTGGCTTTCTAAAGAGCAGTCAGGGTTGATCTTTAGGACTGATCAGTTTGAACTGAAGAATACTGTGGCTCTGAAGTTCAACCAAACTGTTGAGGGCAGACCCTGACTTGGTCTATTGACCTTCCCAGCACCTTAATCACTATGAAATCTGGCATGGCATAGCTATCTCTCCTGCCCTGTCATCTCTACGCACATCCTTTCTACCTGTTACATTCCTTTTCTTCTCCTTAGTTGCCATCAGCACACATTGCCACCAATAGTGTTGCCTTTTATTATGTTCTGCACATTCTTAACCACTTAGGTTTGTGTCTATGCCTGAACCAAACAAATATGATCTACATATTTTAGTCTGGAGAAAGCCATCTAAAATAGCTGTTCCATGCAGTTTGGACATTCCTGATCAGCCTGTGTTGAAGATTCTTTGTGCGGATAAGAGAACACAGCTATTTAACATGATTTCTACAAAGCAGTCTAAATGCCTCTAATGTGTTGTAGAGTGCAGGAATAATAACATTAAGAGTTTATTTGTTGATCTGTTTATTTAATATCCCATCCTGTGTGGTCAAATTCATGCAGTTCCAAGTTTTCTACCTACCCCTTGCTATTTCTTACTAGATATTTAGGACAGTAAATATCTTCCTCATCTTAGTTATTTTCAGATGCTGGTAATAATTTAGATTGTAAATGGAATCCTGAATATTTTAAAAGTGCCACAATAGGATGACTTTGGGGAAAGTATATAGAGCATCATAAATATTTACATTTATAGTGGTGAAGAAAATTGGAGTGCCTTTCTTAAAATAAGCCTTTAGGTCAGCCAATCTGATACATGTCATGAAGTATGATTTTAGAGCATTTAGAAATGACCAAGTTGCTTTTTCAAAATATTTGTGGGAAACTGTAAAGTGGAAGTTCATAGTTGTAATATTTCTGAAGATTACCTTTCAAAGACAGTTTTGGAGAATGAAAGGTAGGCATTAAAAATGAAGCTTCTTTCTCTTATAGAGAAAAATCATAGGAAGTCAAAAATTTTGGCAGCCTCTGATTGTTCATAGTTTACTCCAAAGAGAAAATAAAGTAAAAAGAGAGAAGCATCAGTGTTTTGTGACTACTTTTGGTTTGTGCATTCTGACCAGCACCATGATAGATAGGTTCCTTCAATCTGATTCCCTTCAGATGTCTTGGGCTTACAAAATGCCACTTTGTATATAGCTGATAGATTGGAGAAAACTGTTTTATAAAAGACAAAAGATTGCCAAACCACTTCTGTATTGTTGTCTAACAAAATAATAATAATCCAACAACCCTTATATAAACACATCCATGAAGTTACCAATTGACTATGTTTTAAGGGGATTTTTTTATGTCTAGGGAAAGTGAGTGGATGAATATTCCTCTTGAATTCTGCTTTAGGTGACTGTGAGACTTTGTTCACTAGAAGACTTGCACATAAAGTTTCAAGGACCCAGCTCTTGATAAGAGGGCTATGAGAGATAGTAGAGAAACTACTAACAATAAAGTAAAGCAGCTGTTACAAACTAGAAATCTCAAGCCATATAAATGCAGCAGATCTAAGTTTAAAATCTTGTAATTTTTTTGTCTTAATTGTACATTGCAATGGGCTGAAAATGGATTGATGGCTGGACATTCTTATTTTTTAAAATTGTATTAGAAATTACAATAGAGAAGAATAAAAACTAAGCAAACTACGAAAATGAATAAGAAAAGACAAAAATAGTGTGAAAAAGAAAAAAGGGACTTCTCCCTTCATTCCAACAAATACCCAAATTGATGTAAACTTAGTGCCATCTCTTAAGTTACTGTACAACATCTAATCTTTTCACCCCATATCTCTTAGCTAAAAATAAAAATGGAAAAATCCTTATCATTCATTCCTCATAAGCAAAAGTCCAGTAAGAGTTATTGGATATAACTACAGTAGTCCTCAACTTATGACAATTGAGCCCCAAATTTCTATGGTTAAGCAAGACAGTTGTTAAGTGAATTCTGCCCCATTTTACAACTTTCTTGCAACAGTTCTTGCATGAATCACTCAGTTGTTAAGTTAGTGACAAGTTCTTAAATGTATCCTGCTTTCCCATTGACTTTGCTTATCAGAAGGTCATAAAAGATGGTTATATGACCCCAGGATACTGCAACCCTAATAAATATGAGTCAGTTGCCAAGCAGCTGAATATTGATCACATGACCAGGGGATGCAACAATGGCTGTACATGTTAAAATCAGTCATAAGTCACTTTTTCAATGCTATTGTAACTTTGAACAGTCGCTAAACTAACTCTTATAAGTTGAGGACTACTTAACCTTGGTTGAATAAGTTGACGTTGCATTCCTTCCTTATACTTTTAATTCTTAATCCCTTCACAAAGAGCCTTATTCAAAATCTTAATAAAACTCTTTTGTACATCCAGTAAAATAAATAAAAAAATAAATATGTATGTATGTATGTATATGTATATGAGTTTATAAAATACCATGCAACAATTGCCCAGCCACATACATTGGACAAACCCACAGGAGAATAAATGCACGCATCGCAAAACACAAAAACGCAGTCAGAAAAGAAGAAAATACTTCCTTCCTCTCCCAGCACCTTAAAGCCACAGGACATGAAATTAATTTTGAAGGAACCAAATTAATATCCAACACTGAACACTCCAGCAAGAGAATAATCAGGGAAGCCATCGAAATAGAGAAACACCCCCATAACATGAATAAACGGGACGATACCTCCCACCTACCAGACATCTGGAAACTAGCCCTCACCAACAAACGAGTCCCAGCCATGAAAACCAACACCAGACCCAAAACAACACAGGACACCACCGCCAATCCCCCTCATCAGACCCAGGCCCAAACCCATCCTATAAACAAAGGACAACCACCATCCAGAAACCAGACCATGGCTGCTTCGCCAGCTGTCGCACCCCCGACCCCAAAACCAAACAAGCTGACACATGCCAAGAACACAGACCCAGACCCCAAACTCGAAGCCAGACCAAAACCCAGAATGCTACATCACAGCCACCTGCTCAGGATATCACATCAGAAAACTCAGGAAATTACACCACAAGAACTCAAGAAGTTGCAACACAGCAAACGACCCAGGAAATCACAGCACAAGACCAAGGATACCACAGCAATAAAACTCACAAGGTCATCACACAACCCATTACCCAAGCCATTACAACACAGGAGGCTAATGGAAAAGTGATCAAAACACAAACGACCCAGGAGATTACAACCCAGGACCCAGGATACCACAACAAAAGAACTCGCAAGCCCATCACACAACCCATTACCCAAGCCATTACAACACGGGAGGGTAATGGAAAAGTGATCAAAACACAAATGACCCAGGAGATTACAACCCAGGACCCAGGACACCACAACAAAAGAACTCGCAAGCCCATCACACAACCCATTACCCAAGCCGTTACAACATGGGAGGGTAATGGAAAAGTGATCAAAACACAAACGACCCAGGAGATTACAACCCAGGATACCACAACAAAAGAACTCGCAAGCCCATCACACAACCCATTACCCAAGCCGTTAAAACACGGGAGGCTAATGGAAAAAAGATCACTACAAAACAAATGACCCAGGAGATTACACTACAAGATCCAGGATATCTCCACAACAAAACTCACAAGGCCATCACACTATACCAACATCAACTCCATCAATCAATCAAGAGTCAGCAGCGCAGCCAACCAGCCCAGCACACCAGCCATCCCCACCAGTATTTATAGAGAAACGGCAGCTCCGATCACACACTGCTTTCACTGGCACAAAGCCGAAAGCACCAGCCTGAGGATGGCGAGTGGGACCTCACCAAAACGTCGCCAAGATACTCTTAATCTGACACGGGAAAAGACCCGAACACACCTAGATGTACATACCTGTACCCGTGAAAATCTACGAATATGTATGTATGTATGTATGTATGTATGTATGTATGTATGTATGTATATATGTTTTCTTAAGTTTTCGCGGGTACTTACATGTATGGTATTCAGCTCACAGACTCACAGACGAACACAATACAGAAGCCTGATGATGGCAGATGAGATTCTGCCGAAACGTTTAAAAACACAACTATAATGACATGGGAAAATACCCGAACAAAGCTGAATACCATACATGTAAGTACCCCTTGAAAACTTAAGAAATTATATATATATATATATATATATATATATATATATATATATATATATATATATATATATATATATATATATATATATATATATATATATATATATATATATGGTGTTCGGCTTGGTTGAGTATTTTCCCACGCCATTGTAGTTCTTTTAAAGTTGTAGCAACGTTTCAGCAGAATCTCATCTGCCATCATCAGGCTTCTGTATTGTGTCCGTCTGTGAGTCAGACTTTTACAGTAGTTTCAGATTTGAATTTGGGGCAGCCTATTGCTGTGCCAGAATGGTTTTTCTTCATCCTGATTGGTTGGGAGTCTTGGTCTGTGTTTATTGGTCTCGGAGTTTGCTGTGTTCTTGATTGGTGTCTCTAATATCTTCTGTCTGTTTTTTGGCTCTTTTTGTATCTTGATTGGCTGGCAGCATTGTGTTGCTTTATGGAGGCCTTTAGTGCAGCTTGGCCGGGTAAATGGACGGCTATCATTAGTTAGGAAGCTGGGTTTCATCTGGGTGCCTGGTTGGGGTGTGTTTGAGCTGGAGGTATCAGGGGGATCTGTTTGTGCCCAGGTGTTTGCCTGGCTTGTGGTGTGGAGATTTTTTGTTTGTGAGTGCAGGCTTCCAAATGATTGACAGCCTGGTGGAATCATCTCTTCTGTTCATGCTTTCTGGTCTTTTTCAATCTCTATGGCTTCTCTGATGATTCTGTGATTAGGGTTTTCTATAGTGGCCAGGGTTTTGGTGCCATTGAAGTTGATGCTATGACCTGTGGCTTCCATGTGTTGGACTAGTGAGGAAGTGTGTTCCAGCTTTTTGACTGCATTTTTGTGTTCATCCAGGCGGGTGCTTATTCTTCTATTGGTCTGTCCAATGTATGTGTCCGGGCATGATGCTGGGGACTTCGTATATGCCTTGGTTTTCCAGGTCAATTTTATCTTTGGGGTTGCTCAAACACACCCCAACCAGGCACCCAGATGAAACCCAGCTTCCTAACTAATGATAGCCGTCCATTTACCCGGAAGCCAAGCTGCACTAAAGGCCTCCATTAAAGCAACACAATGCTGCCAGCCAATCAAGATACAAAAAGAGCCAAAAAACAGACAGAAGATATTAGAGACACCAATCAAGCAGAACACAGCAAACTCCGAGACCAATAAACACAGACCAAGACTCCCAACCAATCAGGATGAAGAAAAAACCATTCTGGCACAGCAATAGGCTGCCCCAAATTCAAATCTGAAACTACTGTAAAAGTCTGACTCACAGACGGACACAATACAGAAGCCTGATGATGGCAGATGAGATTCTGCTGAAACGTTGCTACAACTTTAAAGAACTACAATGACGTGGGAAAATACCGAACCAAGCCGAACACCATACATGTAAGTACCCTTGAAAACTTAAGAAAACAAATATCAAACCTCTACGGGAGGAAATAAACAGCCAGATCAAAACCTACGAGAAACTGGAAATTAAAGAGCAGGAATACTATGTGACCTCCAATTCCTACGCAGCTGCAGGAGACAACAATACTACACCAACCTGCTTCAAATTAACATTTCATCAAAGCACAGCAGCCACTAAACGTATCCTGAAAAGAACTGAAATGGCTTTACTACGGAGCGAGCTCCACAGTAAGAGATTCCGATTAGATCAGTTAAACAAAGATTTGCTAGCACTACACCTGGAACTGAGCAGCAAAATCCACCCTCTACTTTGGGACAAGATAAAACAACTTACAACTTGGAGAGCTGATTCTGAAGGTATTTACAAACAGGAAAAATTATTGAAAAAATTAAAGAAATTAGAACATGACAAGAAAACCCCAACAACTCACAACAACACCTGAAACAATTAGTGCACAACGTTTCCAACAGAGAACTCACCAAAACAGAAACAGATGTCCTAACCAAAGGATTCAATTATGCTATAGCACCCCAAAAATCCCCACAGAATCCATCATATGTGCAGTAGAATCCAGCCTAACTAAATTAAATACAGATGAAGCTGATAAAATAAGACACCAAGTTACCAACATCTTATGCACAAGCAAACCACCAAAAAGCAACTTACAGAAAAATGAAATCAAAGCACTACAAACCCTGAAAAGAGATAGCAGCATAATCATCCTCCCAGCAGACAAAGGGAATGCCACTGTAGTAATGGACAGAAAAGACTACGAAACAAAATTGACAGACCTACTCCAAGACTCCACATACAAACCCATAAACACTGACCCAACCACATATCTGGAAAAATTAACCAAGAAGAAAATTATAACCAGCCACATAAGCAAAGAGATCCAACACATGATCATACCCAGAGAGAAATCTTCCAGATGCCCCAAACTATACGGCCTCCCAAAAATACACAAAGAAGGCATACCTCTCAGACCCATAGTCAGCTCCAGAGGAGCACCACTACAAAACCTAGCTAAACACCTAGCAAAGAGCTACAGCCCCATGCTGAAACAGCAGCTTCTCATGTAAAAACTCATACCACTTCTTGGAAATGATCAAAGATCTACACGTGGAGCAAGAAGATCTGCTTGTAAGTTTTGACGTGGTTTCACTATTCACTCAAGTCCCGATAAAAGAGACCCTTGAAATCATCAAAAATAAATACCAACCAGCTAAACACCTCATGGAACTAACAGAACACTGCTTAACCAACACATATTTCATATACAAAGGACAAAGATACAAACAAATAGAAGGAGCTCCCATGGGATCACCACTGTCACCTGTCATTGCAAACCTGTTCATGGAAGAATTCGAATCCAGAGCCCTGGCCAATGCCACCCTCAAACCCAAACTATGGTTAAGATACATCGATGACACATTCGTGATTTGGCCCCATGGACAAGAAAACCTAAACAATTTCCTAACACACCTAAACAGCGCACACCCCAAAATCAAGTTCACCATGGAAACAGAAACAAACAAACAACTACCATTCCTAGATGTACTAATCTACAAAAAAACAGATGGCACACTAGGACACACCATATACCAGAAGAAAACCCACACCAACCGCTACCTCAACGCCCAATCCCACCACCACCCAGCACAGATAAACTCCGTGGCTAAAACACTAATTACCAGAACCAAACGCCTGGCAGACAAGACACACATTAAGACTGAACTATGCACCCTGACTAAAGTACTGACAGCCAACGGCTTCCACAAAAGCAAAATCACCAGCTTGATCCACAAAAACACACTGAAACATAATAGAGACCCAGAAGATGAACAGACCTATGGAACAGCTGTCCTGCCCTACATAAGAGGTACTACAGACAAAATTAGTAAGGTACTACACAGACATCACATCAGGACTGCCTTCAAAACAGACAGAAAAATAGCAGCCATCCTTAGCAACCCCAAAGATAAAATTGACCTGGAAAACCAAGGCATATACGAAGTCCCCTGTGCATCATGCCCGGCCACATACATTGGACAGACCAATAGAAGAATAAGCACCCGCCTGGATGAACACAAAAATGCAGTCAAAAAGCTGGAACACACTTCCTCACTAGTCCAACACATGGAAGCCACAGGTCATAGCATCAACTTCAATGGCACCAAAACCCTGGCCACTATAGAAAACCCTAATCACAGAATCATCAGAGAAGCCATAGAGATTGAAAAAGACCAGAAAGCATGAACAGAAGAGATGATTCCACCAGGCTGTCAATCATTTGGAAGCCTGCACTCACAAACAAAAAAATCTCCACACCACAAGCCAGGCAAACACCTGGGCACAAACAGATCCCCCTGATACCTCCAGCTCAAACACACCCCAACCAGGCACCCAGATGAAACCCAGCTTCCTAACTAATGATAGCCGTCCATTTACCCGAAGCCAAGCTGCACTAAAGGCCTCCATTAAAGCAACACAATGCTGCCAGCCAATCAAGATAAAAAGAGCCAAAAAACAGACAGAAGATATTAGAGACACCAATCAAGCAGAACACAGCAAACTCCGAGACCAATAAACACAGACCAAGACTCCCAACCAATCAGGATGAAGAAAAAACCATTCTGGCACAGCAATAGGCTGCCCCAAATTCAAATCTGAAACTACTGTAAAAGTCTGACTCACAGACGGACACAATACAGAAGCCTGATGATGGCAGATGAGATTCTGCTGAAACGTTGCTACAACTTTAAAAGAACTACAATGGCGTGGGAAAATACCGAACCAAGCCGAACACCATACAAAGTACCTGAAAATTATATATAATATATATATATATATATATATATATATATATATATATATATATATATATATATATATATATATATATATATTTTCTGAGGTTCTCGCGGGTATTTATATGTGGATCTTTGGTTATTCGGGTTTTTCTCCAGCGTAAGATTCAAAGTATCTAGGCAGCGTTTGGCGAGGTCCCACTCGCCATCTTCAGGCTGGTGCTTTCGGCTTAGTGCCAGTGCAAGCAGTGTGTGACCGGAGCTGCCATCTCTCTATATACAAGTGGTGGGGGATGGTGTGCTGGGCTGGTTGGCTGTGCTGCAGCCTCTTGATTGGTTGATGGAGTTGATGTTGGTATAATGGGCTGTGTAATGGCCTTTTGTTGTAGAGATATCCTGGATCTTGTGCTGTCATCTCCTGGGTCGTTAGCCTCTTGTGTTTTAACGGCTTGGGTAATGGGTTGTGTGATGGGCTTGTGAGTTCTTTTGTTGTGGTATCCTGGGTCTTGCGTTGTAATCTCCTGGGTCGTTTGTGTTTTGATCTCTTTTCGATTAGCCTCCTGTGTAGTAACAGCTTGGGTAATGGGTTGTGTGATGACCTTGTGAGATTTATTGCTGTGGTATCCTTGGTCTTGTGCTGTGATATCCTGGGTCATTTGCTGTGTTGTGACTTCTTGAGTTCTTGAGGTGTAATTTCTTGAGTTTTCTGATGTGATGTCCTGAGCGGGTGGCTGTGATGTAGCATTTTGGGTTTTAATATGGCTTTGAGTTTGGGGTCTGGGTCTGTGTTCGTTTGGCTTGAGTTCGTGGTCGTGCCACATCTTCATGGTGGGGTCAGTTCGCTTCATGTATGGTTCAGAGGAGTTTGAAGTGGGTAGTGATGCAGCTGCAGTGCGGCTTCTGGTCTGTGGTGAGTGTCTCATCTTCTGTGTGGGTGTGAGTCTGATTTTTACGTGGAAGTGTGGTGGTGGCATCTTGTGTGGCCCTCATGGGTGTGGGTCTGGTGTCATTTATCATGTTGGGTACTTGTCTGTTCATGAGGCGGGTTTCCAAATGGCTGGTAAGCGGGAGGTGTCATCTCTTTTATTCATGCTGTGTGGGCGTTTTTCTATCTCTATGGCTTCTCTGATTATTCTGCTGCTGTGGTGTTCAGTTTTGGCGATAGTTCTGGTATTTTTAAAGTCAATCTCATGTCCTGTGGCTTTGAGGTGTTGGACCAGGGAAGAGGTTGGTTCTTCTTTTTTGATTGAGTTCTTATGTTCTTCAACGCGTGCACTTATTCTTCTGTTAGTTTGTCCAATGTATGTGGTGAGGCAGGCAGTGCAGGGGATTTCATATACTCCTTGGTTTTCTAACTCGATTTTGTCTTTAGGGTTTCTTAGGATGGTGGATATTTTTCTGTTTGTGCAGAATGCTGTTTTAATGTTGTGTTTTTGGAGGATCTTGCTGATTTTGTCTGTAGTGCCTTTTATATATGGGAGGAGGGCTTTGCCGTTCTCTTGTTCTCTGTCTTGGATTTTGGTTGGGGTTTCTTTTTGGATTAGGTGGGTGATCTTCTTTCTTTGAAATCCATTGGCTGTTAGTACGTTGGTGAGAGTGTTTAGTTCGGTTTTTAGGTGTTGTTCATCAGCTAAGCCTTTTGTTCTGGAGATGAGTGTCTCAGCTACGGAATTGATCTGTGCTGGGTGGTGGTGTGAGAGTGCGTGTAGATAGCGGTTTGTATGTGTTTTCTTTTGGTAGATGGTGTGTCCTAGGGAGCCATTGGGTTTTTGTATACCAAGACATCTAGGAAGGAAGTTGATTGTTAGCTTCTGTTTCCATGGTGAATTGTATTTTGGGGTGTAGGCTGTTGAGGTGTGTGAGGAAGTTGTTCAGTTTTTCTTTCCCGTGTGGCCAGATTATGAAGGTGTCATCTACGTATCTGAGCCAGAGTTTGGGTTTGTGATCATATTTTTCTAGAGCTTGTGTTTCAAAGTGTTCCATGTAGAGGTTTGCGATGACAGGTGAGAGGGTGATCCCATGGGTGCTCCTTCTATTTGTTTGTATTTTTGTCCATTGTAGGTGAAGTATGTATTGGATAGACAGTGGTTGGTCAGATCTAGGATGTGCTTGGGGGGTTGTATTTGTTTTGGATGGCTGTCAAGGCTTCTTTTATTGGCACTTGGGTGAAGAGGGATATGATATCGAAGCTAACTAGTAGGTCGCTGGGTTGTAAGTTTTGTTTCTTTATGATCTCGATGAACTGGAATGAGTTTCTTACATGTGAGTTGATGGATTCTGCATAGGGCTGTAGTTGTTTGGCGAGAAATTTGGCTAGGTTTTGTAGAGGTGAGCCTATGGAGCTGACTATTGGTCTAAGTGGAGTTCCTTCTTTGTGTATCTTGGGAGACCATAAAGCTTAGGGCATCTGGATGATTTCTCTCTGGGTATGATTCTTTGCTGGATTTCTTCACTGATGGGGGAGGCTTTTATTTTGGATCTGGTGGTTTTTCTAGGTAGGTGGTGGGGTCTGTCTTTAGGGGTTTGTATGTGGGGTCTAGGAGTAGGTTGGTTAACTTGGTTTGGTAGTCAGACCAACCACTGTCTATCCAATACATACTTCACCTACAATGGACAAAAATACAAACAAATAGAAGGAGCACCCATGGGATCACCCCTCTCACCTGTCATCGCAAACCTCTACATGGAACACTTTGAAACACAAGCTCTAGAAAAATATGATCACAAACCCAAACTCTGGCTCAGATACGTAGATGACACCTTCATAATCTGGCCACACGGGAAAGAAAAACTGAACAACTTCCTCACACACCTCAACAGCCTACACCCCAAAATACAATTCACCATGGAAACAGAAGCTAACAATCAACTTCCCTTCCTAGATGTCTTGGTATACAAAAACCCAACGGCTCCCTAGGACACACCATCTACCAAAAGAAAACACATACAAACCGCTATCTACACGCACTCTCACACCACCACCCAGCACAGATCAATTCCGTAGCTGAGACACTCATCTCCAGAACAAAGGCAGCTGATGAACAACACCTAAAAACCGAACTAAACACTCTCACCAACGTACTAACAGCCAATGGTTTCAAAGAAAGAAGATCACCCACCTAATCCAAAAGAAACCCCAACCAAAATCCAAGACAGAGAACAAGAGAGCGGCAAAGCCCTCCTCCCATATATAAAGGCACTACAGACAAAATCAGCAAGATCCTCCAAAAACACAACATTAAAACAGCATTCTGCACAAACAGAAAAATATCCACCATCCTAGAAACCCTAAAGACAAAATCGAGTTAGAAAACCAAGGAGTATATGAAATCCCTGCACTGCCTGCCTCACCACATACATTGGACAAACTAACAGAAGAATAAGTGCACGTTGAAGAACATAAGAACTCAATCAAAAAAAGAACCAACCTCTTCCCTGGTCCAACACCTCAAAGCCACAGGACATGAGATTGACTTTAAAAATACCAGAACTATCGCCAAAACTGAACACCACAGCAGCAGAATAATCAGAGAAGCCATAGAGATAGAAAAAGCGCCCACACAGCATGAACAAAAGAGATGACACCTCCCGCTTACCAGCCATTTGGAAACCCGCCCTCATGAACAGGCAGTACCCAACATGATAAATGACACCAGACCCCACACCCATGAGGCCACACAAGATGCCACCACCACACTTCCACGTAAAATCAGACTCACACCCACACAGAAGATGAGACACGACCACAGACCAGAAGCCGCACTGCAGCTGCATCACTACCCACTTCAAACTCCTCTGAACCATACATGAAGCGAACTGACCCCCACCATAAAGATGTGGCGCGACCACGAACTCGAAGCCAAGCGAACACAGACCCAGACCCCAAACTCAAAGCCATATTAAAACCCAAAATGCTACATCACAGCCACCCGCTCAGGACATCACATCAGAAAACTCAAGAAATTACACCTCAAGAACTCAAGAAGTCACAACACAGCAAATGACCCAGGATATCACAGCACAAGACCAAGGATACCACAGCAATAAATCTCACAAGGTCATCACACAACCCATTACCCAAGCTGTTACTACACAGGAGGCTAATCGAAAAGAGATCAAAACACAAAGCGACCCAGGAGATTACAGCGCAAGACCCAGGATACCACAACAAAAGAACTCACAAGCCCATCACACAACCCATTACCCAAGCCGTTAAAACACAAGAGGCTAACGACCCAGGAGATGACAGCACAAGATCCAGGATATCTCTACAACAAAAGGCCATTACACAGCCCATTATACCAACATCAACTCCATCAACCAATCAAGAGGCTGCAGCACAGCCAACCAGCCCACACACCATCCCCCACCACTTGTATATATAGAGATGGCAGCTCCGGTCACACACTGCTTGCACTGGCACTAAGCCGAAAGCACCAGCCTGAAGATGGCGAGTGGGACCTCGCCAAACGTTGCCTAGATACTTTGAATCTTACGCGGGAGAAAACCCGAATAACCAAAGATCCATATATATATATATATATATATATATATATATATATATATATATATATATATATATATATATATATATATATATATATATCATTCATATCTCTTTTCTCGTATGATAGTTATAACAGTCCTTGACTTATGACCACAACTGAATTCAAAATTTTCTTTGCTAAGTAAGACAGTTGAGAAGTGAGTTTTGCCTCATCTTACACCTTTCTTGCCACACTTGTTAAGTGAATCACTGCCGTTAAGTTAATAAGTTGTTCAGTGAATCTGACTTGTAAGAAGTTCACAAAAGATGATCACATGGCCCTGGGATACCATCATAAATACATGCCAGTTGCTGAATTTTGATCATGTGTCCATGGGGATGCTGCAACAGTTGTAAGTGTGAAAAATGGTCATGTCATTTTTTTCAGGGCTGTAACTTCAAATGGTCACTGAATAAACAGTTGTAAGTCAAGGACTACCTTTCAAATGAAATCGTATGATGCCTAAAGCAGATTTTCAGGCATCATTTGATTTCATTTGAAAGCCCAATACATCCTTTTCTGTATCCTTCTCATTACTTGCTATGTTTCTATCCACATTCAAATACATTTCAAATTTACCTAGAGTATCTTGTTCTTGTTGGTTCAGTTTGAAAAGTCTTATAAAATTTGGCCAATAGGATTTTACAATTAGGCTGGTTCATTCAAATCTGCACTTATATTGTGCAAGGCAAATTGTGCCTTAGGATAAATCTACTGCAAATGTTGCTATACAGCTGTCCTTTCTTCTGAAGTCAGCCTGAATAAAGTTTTTTTTTTTTTACCAGTGTAGCATCCTTTTTTTTTGAACGGCTTCCCAGTAATCTTGCTGAGATCAATGTTGGCATTTTTCCTCTGAAAGCCCCTGACATCTGTTTGTCATTTACATTCCTTTCAGTATCTATTTTTTGTCATCACTCCTCTTGCTGCGTTGTGTCAAAAATGGTATTTTTGGCTGAGGTTCTATAAATATGCTGATGTTACCCAGTTTTTACCTCACTAGTCTTAAATCAGATGAATGATGCTGTCAAAGTCCTGTATAGATGCTTGGAGACTTTGAGATTTTGAGTGGGAGAGAGAACAAGCTTAAAATTGAGTCCTGGTAAAAGGAATCACTATTTTTACATCTGGTTTCTTTGTTTATTCCAGGGTTCTCTCTTGATGGAGTGGCACTTTTTATCATGATAACATCAACATGATGACATATCATGACACAATTGCACAGATTATGCATACAACAAGATGTTTGACACAGATATTTAACTTCCTTCATTACTGTAATGTAATGTCATTACATATGTGGGGCTTTTTGCCCTCTTCTTCCTTCTTTTGAGGATTCCCAGACTTATAATGAAACCTTAACCTTGTGCATTAATACTTTCTATTTAATTTAATAGAGCTTGTTCCCTGGTAAGTGAATAAAAGTTGGCAGGCTTAATCAGGTTACTGTAATTAATTAGTAAAGTATTTTTTAATGAGGAAGAACACAGTTTCATTAGTTGAGTTGCATGCTTGTCTGATGAATGTATTAAACAGCACCTAAACACTTCTTCTGTTTTCTTTCTGTTCTGTCCAATTTCCTCTTCTCAATTCATTGCCATCCAGTTTTGTGCTCTGCTTTCTCTTGGCTTTTGTTTCCCTTCCCAGTTCAGGGATCTCTTCCCCATCTCATCACTTTTCTTCCTTCTTCTGTTGGAAAGAGAGGCAGTGTATGTGCATTCTTATCTGTACTTGTGTGTTCTCCATGAACAAGGGAACTGTTTATAGATAGGGGATCAATGTCATAAACGGGATGTCTTGTTTTATCAATAACGACATTTAATAATGATACTGTACATTTTATGTTAAATTTTATTTCTTTTTGGCCCAGTTCTTCCTTTTGGGAAGGTGGAGGAATGTGGCTCCTGGCAGGTATGCTGCCAGATTTTATACCTGGCCTCACAATAAATTACAATACGCCTTATTCAGCACTAGGCTGATCTTGGCAGAACATTTGCAGACATATCTAGACAGGAATCTTTATTGTAGATAGGAATGAAGCCTTGGGATGATATGGCCCACTGCGGTGCAAAGAAATTGTTTATGTGTATATATGTATGTATAGACATACAGAACTGGCCATTTTCTTGATGGGATTGAGAGGCAGATCTTTACATAATGTTTTTTTTCTAGACCGGGCTGTGTGTGTCTTCTTGCTTTACCAGTTTCAGCTGTAATCATATATACACATGTATATACACATATATACACATATATACACATGCACAGAAGTCCAACTCATACGTACATTCATTAGAGTGAGGAAAAAGAGAACTTCAGGGGGTTGGCATCTCTATATAGGGTTTTCTTGCATTCTATATTTATTTTATCAAAAGGGGGATTGTATCAGTTGCAGAGTTATCCTCCATTCTCAGAAATATGCCATTTCTACAAACTAACTCACTGAAGTTTTTTATGGGCCTAAGTACTTTGATCTGGCTGTAAACTGCCTAAATTTAGATTTAATATAACAAAGTTCACTTATCCACTGGGAAGAATGTGAGACGCACAAAAATAGTTCCCAATGGATCTGTTTGCTAGAAGAATATGCCATGAAAGTAGTTTGGCTTTCGGCTGATGTGACCAGCTTTTGACATAGGTCATTTTAAAAGTAGCCAAGATAGAGTCATGTAAGATCCAGCCAAGAAATCAGTAACTCATAATCCATTTTTTTTCCACTAATGTTTTAAGTTCTGGAATTTTAGTCTTAAATTACTTTCACCAAACTAAATTCTCAGAAGACATATGGAAAGTAGCAATGAATCTAAATATAGACCATGAGAATTTGGTTTAGAAAAATCCCAGATCACATGGAAATGCTAATTTTGATTAAGGTAATAAAGGTTGCCATCATTAACATCTTTAACCATAGGAAAAATGTTTAAACTTGATAATTCAACTGTCATTATGGGCAAGAGATGACTAAATTTTGACTTCCCAATTGGTTTGTTTTTTATAATAAGGGGTTTGAATGCAATGTATTTCTAGGTGTTCTAGATATATTCTGGTTTTTTTCCTCTTTTGTCTAGCTCCAATCTTCATATATCCCAGATAAGATAGGGATCAGATTTGCTATCAATAGATTTATTGGATTCATAAAACATATTTATTTTAAAAAGAAATGCCTGTGAGCAGTGCTATGAGCAGTACTCATTATTGTCAGATTGATTCACAGCATTTGCTGAATTACAATCATAGCTTTTACATAATCAGATGTAATCACTTTGAAATGTAAACACTGAAGAGGGGTGACTTTGGTAAAATAGTGTTGCATCTTTTAGCACAATATCAAAGCATTACAGAATATAACACATTTTAAAAAGAAAAAAATATGGCTCTAAAACTCTTTCTAAGAAGTTTTGTGTTGGTCATTTTGTGCCTTTCTCTGTTTGTAGGTGGAAAATGTGCACTTTATTGACGGAATATCTTCCAAAAGAACTGCATTAGGGACTCTGTATCTAACAGCCACTCATGTCATCTTTGTAGAGAATGAACCAGACAATCGTAAGGAGACCTGGGTATGACAAGTTACCATTATATCTTGATAAATCCAATGACCTGCGCAGGCTGTGACGTACATTTAGAACCATAAAATGTTCTACAAACACAAAGGCAATTAGGTCTATTAAAACACTTTGTGAATATTTGGGGACTGTTCACTTCTATCTGTATCTGTAGTCATAAAAATTCCTAGCCCTCAAGGACCCTCTGGATCCTTGACTCACAGAGTAGAGAGGCCATTTACAGCACCGAGTCCAACTCCTCCATCAGTGCCAGCATCCAAACACTAGCAGCTCATGGAATTCAGAGGTCCAATTTCTGCTTGAACATGTTTTGAGTAAGCAAAAGAGTTTAAATCATTGAAAGAGCAAGTAGAAAGAACTTCAATAATTCTTAAGTCCACCAAACACAGTAACCAACAGTTCTTAACCTCCGGAATTACTGATGCTATCTGTCTTGAACATTGTCCAGAGTGCAATTAGAATTCAAAAATATCTGGAGGGCAAAATATTTTTTTTGTTTCTATAATAACGGGTCATGAACTATCATAATCAGAAGAATAGTCCCTTCATCCAGAAAGAACAGACTTCCTATCCAACGCATCTCATTGAATAGAAAACCTGCCTGCTCTTGAAATTCTAAAAAGCAACCTCATTGCCTTCAAGGGAAGGGCCAGATCAAAATATTTTGCTTCCAGAGATTACAAAACAAATGGCATTCTCTCAATATCCTCACAAAGATGCATAGCAAGTTCTACTCAGGCAGAAAATAAGGTGAAGAAGATAAGCTGGAGATTGGAGCTGTGAGGTGAATTCCAGTAATTTCACTGGGCCTGGGGCAGCATTCTCCAACTAATGTCCATCATTTAGAGCGGTGGTCGCCAACCAGTGGGCCTGGGACCACTGGTGGTCCGCAAGAAAATTTTGGTGGTCCGCAGAGAAATGTCACCCCAAAGCAATTAATCTAGGCTGTGTGGGAACATAAGGCTGCTCCCCCCACATGGCTGCGGGAACACAAGGCTTATATCACTTGCATTGCGAACAACACGAGGTTGTGAGGAGAGGGGGGAAAGGGTGGAGCTGGAGATGGTATCCTGCGATCCCAAATAAAGAATGGTCGATCGGTAGGAAAACAGTATGGGGAATTTTCCTGCAGATTTTTTGGGAGATTTTCCCAGGGTCCGTAGTCTGCGGGATATAAAATTATGAGTTTGATGGTCCCTGAGGTCCAAAAGGTTGGCAACCCCTGATTTAGAGTACCATTCCCAAAACGGTTACCAATAAGAACAGAATATTGGAACTCTTGGTTATGGAAAGGACAAAACTCTTTTTTTCCTTCCCACTGATTATCCCCACCTTTTGAATGCTCCTCACATTTAGATTCCCTGCATATGTCAGTTTTGAAATAATTGCTCTAATGTCTTCCTTGTAGCATTCTACCATGTTGAAAGCTCTGTTTTCATCCTGGAATTTCTAAGTTGGTAGTTTCAAGTGACCACAATTAGCATTTCAAAACCCTTTAAAGGAGGTGTGGGCTTCAAATTTTTTAGCAAAGGGTTCTCTGCCCGGTTGCTGGGTGGGCATGGCCTAGTCGGCCTCCTGCACCATGGTGGGAGTGGGGCTTGCCCTCCGCAGGCTCCCAGGGAGGCGAAAATGGCCTCCCTGGACTCCGGAGGTTACTTGGAGGCCAGAAATAGACCCATTTCCAGCTTCCTGAATGGGCCACGTGGAGCCTCCTAGGAGGGATGGGGCGGGGTGGGCAGGGCCAGCCCAGGAGTGGGATTTGAGGGTTCTCCGAACTGCACATAATCTTAGCTTGGAGCTCTCCCGAACCCCTGCAAACCTCCAGCAGCCCACCCCTGCTTTAAAGCAGAGGTCTCCAACCTTGGAAACTTTAAGACTTGTGGATTTCAACCCCCAGAATACCTCAGCCAGGAAAGCTTCTGGGAGTTGAAGTCCACAAGTCTTAAAGTTGCCAAGGTTGGAGACCCCTGCTTTAAAGAACCTGAAACCAAAGTTCTGGATTTATAATCTTTTCTGTTTGAAAGTCTGCTTGACTTTTGAACAGAGGTAAAATTCACAACCTCTAATAATACTTGAATTTCAGGGTGCCAGGCATAAAAGTGAAACACATTCTGTGATTGTTCTCATTAAAAAAAGATATTGAAAGTAAATGATATCTAAAAAATACATTCAAACAATGTCATAAAATGAAACACCAAAACTTAGACATTTTTGTTAACTTACTTTTCCCCCTTAGCCTGTCATACCTTGCAAAGTTATTTTTGTGGGGGAAATTCCACAATATATTGTCTCAAGTGTTAAGGGAACATGAGCTATAAAATACATCAAAGGCTTTTTATTTTGTCATGTTTATGTAGTGTATATGAGAGGTGGAGACCCTTTGAGAGCTGTATGCAACAAAATTTCAACTTAATGTATGCAGATCAGTGTACATTCAATGTGACAATAAAGTTATTCTAAGTTCTAATTTTGGGATCTCACTTAACAAGTTAATGATCGCTTCCTCACTCAACGAGAGATGGGTTTGTATGCATTCTTTCCAGCAAATGTAGCTAAGTGATCTCCTACTCTACTAAGTGATCCTGTGCTCCCCTTACTGATTCAAGATTCAGTTTCTCTTGTTCTCTGTGATCTTGTATAATGCTGAAACTTTGTTCACCATGCTACAGTGAGAATTATGTTGTTTAGGGCACATCATACAGTTTTGATTGTGTTAATTTATAAAATGGAATATTTTTAGCTTCTCTTTAGATTGACTTCTTATTTTTCTTTATCAGATCCTTCACAGCCAGATCTCCTCAATTGAGAAACTTGCTACATCAGCTTCTGGTTGCCCAATGCTGATTCGTTGTAAGAACTTCCAGAACATTCAGTTCATCATGTCTCAGGAAAGAGACTGCCATGATGTTTACATTTCTCTGATACGTCTGGCGCGCCCAGGTATAGATTGGAAGTTTAGGAGGTATCCAAGCATCTGTGCTGGCAGTTGGCCTGAGTAAAATTATTTCCTTGTAGGCGTGGGTGACTCCTCTGTTTTGTTTATAAATCTCACTCTTAGGAGGCTGAGTTGTTTGGATTCTATTTCAACAAAAGGTTCTACTGATCTGAATGTACAGTCATGAAAAGGCAATTCATAAATCTGTTTTCTGCATTTGATATGGTTGGTTGTTGTATTCAATTGTATTTTGTTTAACTACTCATGCTCATGTTCTTCTTATTCCTTTGCTAATTCTCTGGCTGTTTTCTTGGTCTTTTCCTTAAAGACTGTTCTTTTCTGCTCTGGTACCAAACAATTGGGACTCTCCATTTATTTTTTAGCTAATTCCATCCAGATTTATCATTCTTTTATGTTTAGAATTTTATTTTTTCCTCTGTTATTTTTAGTATTAATCTCTGACATGGGACAAGAGTGTTTTATGCAAATGTCCTTTCATTGTAGAAACTATGTCTCCAATATAATTCCCTGGGGTGATTTTACATGGATGATGTATTTGTTGGCATGGCCCCCCTAAGTTCCCAAGCCTTCCTAATTCATTAGATTCATTTATTTATAAACATGATTGGGAAGATAGTTTGTTCTGAAGCAAAGTGCCAAACTTAAGTATAATTTATATTTCTAACTATCTTTTGGGCCTATGGAGTCCACAGAAGCATTCTGTAAAAATAAACTATGACTGACACAAACCAATGTTTCTTTGCCTTCAACTATATGCTTTGCCAATAGCTGTAATCAATATGACAGCCATTTCTGTGCCATCATTTGCCCCTTCATTGCCTCCTAGTATTTCTAATTGTCTAAAGGCTCAAACCATGTTATGTCAGAATGTGAAAAATAATTTCAACTACATTAAAGTGGCTGTTTCCAGTATTGATTACACTAGATAATGTAAGCATGAATCAAATCCCATCTAATATAGCAAAATTAATAAAACACAGAGAGGAAAATAATGTTTCTGGTTTGTTCATCTGCTTTGTCTTCCTGGTAAAAATTAAATTACCAAATAACCTCAAGGAGAATTCTGTATTGGCTGTCTCCTAACTGTTATCTTAAAAGTGTCCAGACAAAGAAAATGCACTGACCTGACGTCCACTCTGTAATTGTTGTTTGCCATTTCTGCAATGATAACTTTCTAAGAAAGTTGGCTTTATCCCCTGGATTGCTGGAACAATTAAGTAAATAAATCAAGCAAATAAATGTTGGTGTTTACCATTTTGCATTAATAATAATAGCAGTAATTCTAGTGAAGAAACAGCAGCTGTCTCATTTTCTTGTTTTCAGTGAAATACGAAGAACTGTATTGTTTTTCTTTCAATCCGAAATTAAACAAAGAAGAACGAGAGCAAGGCTGGAATCTGACAAACTTAATGAAAGAATACAATCGTATGGGAATTCCAAATAATTACTGGCAGATCAGTGATGTCAATAGAGATTATCGTGTGAGTTGCTGCTCATGAAAACAAATGGTCTGAGGTCTAAATATTGTGATTCAAAATACTAGTGTGTGAAATACTTCTGTTTCCATCACCTTCCAAATAACTCAGTGGCCCAATTCATTATGAAATACTTGAACCAGTAAATATTGACTTAAGATATGTGCCTTTGTAGTCTTCTGTATAAAATTTACTTTGTTGATTTATAAAATTGGTGTTTTCCTGCCATCCTGAGAAATTGAGATTTTAAACACAATTAGCTTCTGAGGTTAACTTCAGAAATTGGGTTGCATTCATAAAAACAATATCCTGGCACATAAATTATAGATAATTGACAACTGTTAAATCAACTTATGGAAAGGGAATGTAAAGGAAGAAAGACACTTGTAGTACCTTATGTATTCTTGGATTGATAAAGTAGAGTTCTCAACTTGGTATCTTCCAGAAGTATCAGAATCAGAAAAGAGTGGAAGGGACCTTAGAGGTCTTCTAGTCCAGTCCCCTACTCAAACAGGAAACCCTATATCATTTCAGACAAGTGACTGTCCATTGTCTTCTTAAAAACTTCCAGTGATGAAGCACCCACAACTTCTGAAGGCAACTTCTGTTCCACTGGTTGATTGTCCTCACTGTTAGGAAGTTTCTCCAAGTTAATTCCAAGTTGTTTCTCTCCTTGATTAGGTTCCATCCATTGTTTCTTGTTCTGTCCTCTGGTGCTTTGGAAAATAAATCGACCCACTCCTCTTTGTGGCAACCTCTTAAATACTATAATACTGCTATCCTGTCCCCTTACTCCTTCTTTTATCTAGACTAGCCAAACCCAAATCCTGCAACCATTCTTCATATGTTTTAGTGTCCAGGCCTTTAATCATCTTAGTTGATGAAGTGCTCTTTGCTTTTTTCCCCTAAGTCTCAGTATCTTTTTGTAATGTGGTGACTAAAACTGGATGCAGTATTCCAGGTGTGGCCTTAATAAGGATTTATAAAGCGGCATTAATATTGATACTGAAGAGCACTGCCCTAAAACAGAACCTTGTAGTACCCCACTGCTTACTTCCCTCTATGTAGATGTAATAATGTTAAGGACTACTTATTGAGTACAGTTTGTCAGCCAGTTACAAATCCATCTGGTGGTGATACTTTCTATCCCACATTTTTCTATTTACCAAGAAGTAGGTTGTAATCTACTTTGTCAAATTCCTTGCTGAAGTCTACATATACTATGTCCACAGCATTTCTCTGGTCTACTAATTTAATTGTAAATACATTTTTAAATTTAATTTAAAAAAGATGTGAGACAATGGATCTGAGATAATATCTACCAGCTGCTTCAGAACTCTGGGATGTAATCCATCAGGTCCAGGTGATTTATATTCATTGATGTTAGACAGGTGTTCTCAGACCATTTTCTTATTTTAATTTTTATTTCTAATCTTTCTTTTACAGTTATGTTTTTGAACTTTTTGTGTGAAGATGGATGCAAAGAATGAGTTAAGAAGCTCTGCTTTCTCTCTATACCCTGTTACTTCCTTGCCATCTTCTCTCTTTAGTGGACCAACTGTTTCCTTGACTTTTTTCTTGTTATTTACATATTGAAAGAAACTTTTTAAAAATTATCTTTGACTTTTGTTGCACGTCTTTGTTCATTCTGAGCCTTTGCTTTCCTGACTTCATCTTTGCAGATTCGGGCTATCTGATGATATTCTGCCTTAGTTATGTGTCCCTCTTTCCATTTTTTGTGCTCATCCTTTTTTGTCTTTCAGTTTATCAGAGAGATCTTTGTGCAACTATGCTAGTTTCTTCTTGGATTTCTTGTATCTTTTTTTTCAGTAGCATTGTGTTGGACTGGTTGGATTATATTCTATTGCTTGTGTTTGCATTATATTGAATTACAGTATGACATGGTCACTCTTGGCCAAGGTTCCAGCAACTTCAACTCCCTGTATCACTTCTTCTCTATTAGTAAGAATAAGGTCCAGTATAGTTTTTCCTTTAGTTCCCTCCTCTACCTTTTGGATGACAAAGTTGTCAGCTAAGTTGGTTAGGAATCTGTTCAATCTCCCACTTGCTACAGTGTTTGTCTCCCAGCTGATATCAAGATGGTTAAAGTATCCCATTACTGCTCTGGCTAATTTCTTACATACATTTGTTAATTGGTTAGCAAAGAGTTCATCTATTTCTTTTGCTTGGTTGGATGGCCTATAGTATATGCCTATAGCAATGTCATTGTTTTTCCTTTTATGTTGACCCATATGGATTCTAGGAGGTTTTCATCCTTGGTTTTGTGTATTTCTGTAGAGATTTTTATATATATAATGCAGCTCCATCTCCTCTTTTTTAGGTCTGTTTCTTTTGAATAGTTTGTATCCTATCAGTACATTCCAGTTGTGAGTTTCAAGTCACCAAGTTTCAGTAATGGCAACTATATCATATCTACCTTCATGTACTAATACATCAAGTTCACTATGTTTGTTCCCTAAACTTTGAGCATAGTGTATAGGCATTTGAATCCTTTATGGATCTTGAGTATGTTTCTTATATTTACTACTTGGTAACTGGGATTTCCATCCTTTCCATCACTCTCTCCTTCATTATGTTTTTCTTTTTTTATTTATTCTTTCTCTTTACTCCCTTCCTCCTTATGTAATTGGTTATCTAGTAGTTTTATCTTGTGTTGGACTATAGATTCCAGAAACTACATCCAACATCTGAACTGTTTTTGAGGAATTGATGATTGATATCATGTTTCATGATACCATGTTTCATCTTTAAACACAATATTGCTGAGAGGTGTTGCAGAGGAAAAAAACCTGTAATTTGGTCATTCTTGCAAAAAATCTTGTTCTAAAATAACCTTTTGCAGTTTTTCTGTTGGTGAACTCCAGATAGACAAGGTCTAAACTTGTCAGAATTTCCCAATAGGCCTTCAGTTATAAAAGGTGTGTCATACTATTTAGACTATTTGAATATTGATTACGGTAATATATAGGAGTACCAGAAAGTATGTGCTTTTTAACATTTTCTCCAAATCATCATTCATTCATTTTGCTTACTGCAAGTGTATAAAATAACTATTTGTGAAGCAGTTTGGAATAATTCATTGAGGAGTGTTTGAAAAAATAAATATATATAACAGTATTTCCCAACTTTGTCAGCTACCAGAATTGTCCACCCTGTATGACTGGTTGGAGAATTCTGGGAACTGAAGTCCATACATCTTAAAATTGGCACTGTTGAGAAACATTGCTATACAGTATAGACTACTTGAACAAACCAGTAAAAAATCTTCAGTTTTGCTTTCTTCTATTTTGGGACAGGTGTGTGATTCATATCCTACCGACATCTACGTACCCAAATCAGCCACTGCTCATATCATTGTGGGAAGCTCTAAATTTCGTAGCAGGAGGCGTTTTCCGGCACTTTCCTATTACTATAAGCAGAATAATGTAAGCATGAGATTAAAGCATTAAATAATTTATTTAATATATTCTGATTTTGAGTATTGAAATAATTTTGAATTTGTGTCAACAAGATTACAAAAAATATCTCCCAGTCGAAGGATGGGACATACCATATCTGGCTTGACTTCTTTTTAAAGATGGAGGTTACTATAGTTCTGTTATAAATAAGAAAAATTCATAAATTTGTTGGCCAAATTATCAGAGATTTTACATTTATTAATTGATCAGATTTTAATTGCATTAATCTTATTTTAATCTTTACTATGTAATTCAGGAAACACATTTGATGGGCATTGTATCATCTGGAAAATTCAAAATGCAGCTTGTGACAAATAAGTCATAAAAGTCAGTTTGCTGTGAGAACACAAAAGAAACTAAACCACAACCAAAGTGTTATAACCAAGCTTGAGTATACTAAATATTTTCACAATAAAGCATATGTTCTTCTCTCTCTCTCTTGTTATCTCCTAGGCTTCCATATGTCGGAGTAGCCAACCACTAGCAGGCTTCAGCGCTCGATGCCTGGAGGATGAACAAATGCTACAGTTGATCCGAAAGGCAAACCCTGGAAGTGATTTTATCTATGTTGTTGATACACGTCCCAAAGTAAGAGGCTTCAAATTCTGTTGTCTTTTTTTATGCCAAATATTGGCTGAAATGACCCAGAAGTTCTAGAATTGTCAGTCGGTTCAAATACCAGTTCAGCAAACCAGATGCAAATTTAACATCCGGTTCACCTGAACCGGTCAGAACTGGTAGAATTCCACCCCTGCATAGTCCTCTCCCTAATGCCAAACTCAATTACTCTATCATGTCTTTTTTTTTTTTTAAACAAGTTTTATTTTCAAGACAAACAATACATAAATACACATAAACACAAAACATAAAAGCATAAAAAATCTCTTTTCTGAAAGTTGCTTAGTCCCGGGTTAAAACTCTTGGTACAGACACAAGTTCAGTTTCATATTCATTTTACATACCATTTCATATCTTATTAACATTTTCAATTTTCTATATAACTTCTCCTCTCCTTTAAATTTTCTCAATTTTTTTTCCTCCTCTCAATTCATATCCTAATATTTATTATTCTTTGTCTGTTCTATTCCAGCCAATCATTTATTTTTCTTCTTTAAAAAAAAGAAGAAATACTTCTCCTGTACACTATATGGAGATGATGCCTTTATCTTTTTCCCTTATATTTATAGTACCTAATATAAAATACATAACATACATTGGGATTCTGTCTGGTACATTCTAAAATTATACTATATTATCAAAAATAATACAAATCTATTCATTAGTATTGATATTCATTCATATCTTAGACGTTTAACTCATTACTTTTCAATTAAATCACATACTTTTATGAGAGCCCTATTTTCCATAATTATCCCCCCCCACATCACATATTATAGCTCAATATTTCATTGAAATGTTCCTCCTTCTTCTACTTCAAATCTCATTTCACAATTTTTTTTGCTAGTATACCATGTTCTAATCATTAATTTTAACAATCATTTATATCTTAAACATTTTATCCATTTCAATTGAATATTATGCCTTTGTGGGAACACTTATGCTTTCCACAATTATTACCCCCCACATCACAATCTTGAATCATATTTCATTACAGTACTCTCTTTTTCTTAACAAAAATTTCACTTATTTATGTTAGATATTTTATCACATTTTAAGCTACATATTATTTCTAATTTTCTATAATTACTTCTAAATACAGATATAAAAATGCAATCTTATGTACCTTTCTAGAATCCCATTAACAATAAGATATATCCATTATCTCTGAAAAACTTTTGATTCTTAATATCCTGCTCCCCACCATTAGAGCTTCTCATCCCTTCCTTTCTCCCTTGCTTCTTCTTCTCCTTGTCCTCTTTAACCCCTTGTCTCTCCACCTCCCTTTTATTCTGCTTTCCCCCTTTCTGTTGTTTCTTAACATAATGTCCCTTTTTCACCTTATTCTTCTCTTTTTGGGCTGTTTTTTCAGATCTTAAAGACCTCTTTTCCTTTTTCTCTTACTTTTTCCCGTCTCCAATCAAAGTCCTTTTTTCATCAAAGATGGCTTCTTCTTCTTCTTTGTCCCCATCATCCTCATTCTGCTTCGCATAAATATAAACCGCCATTTCTAAGTATTGAAAAATAGTGCCAAGTCCATCTTCCCCTCCTTGTTTTTCTCTTTCATATTTTTTGATATATAAGTTCCAATCCATCCACAGGTGATGCCATTGTGTAGAGAAAAGTTTTTCCAAACAACCACCCAGATGATTTAATCAGAAATAATTTCCAAAGGTTCCAAAATCACCAAACAATCCAAACAGACTGTTTCTTTTAAATACCTTCTTCTTCTTCACTTTTTCTTTCTGAGGTTAAAGTAATCACAAATCCTTTTCAAATATATTTTTTGGAAGTTTTTAAACTCTTTGCAATTCTAGGCAATCTTCTCCTTATTTTCAAATTTTGCTCTGATTTTTTTTTACTCTCCCTTCCCACTCACAGCCAAAAAGATTTTTTTTCCCCGCTTTCACTTTAGGAAGGAGAGTAGAACAAAGAAAAAAAAACTTTCCCCTTTAGGGTATTCGCAGCTTGTGGCTCTCACAAGGAACAATATATCCTTAACAGCTTTCAAGGTTCCAAATCACTTTCTCCCGTCTTGTCCCGGTTAAAAGCACCTTTCACTTTCTCCAGCTTTCTCCCTCCTGCACTTGCTTACCCGGCTGCAGCTTTCTTCGTGGCGGCCATTACTGACCGCCGTTTTTCCGCCTCGGGAAAAGGGAGTTTAGCCGGCTGGGGAGGGGGTTTGCGGCACTCCCAAACCCCTTGCCGGATCCCTCCTGTCTTCAGCTGCCTCTACGGGGCAGCTATATCCCCCAGATCCAAATGGATCGGGGGAACCTTGGCGGCGAACGCTGCAGGAATCGCGCGGTTGCAAATCCCTGCTGCCGCCGAAGGCTAGCAAACCGGAAGTTACAATTACTCTATCATGTCTAACAGATGGCCACCCTGTATCTACCTAAATGCCTCCGAAAAAGGAGAGTCTGCTTCTCCTCAAGGCTACCTCCTCCATTGTGAAATAACTTTTATTATTAGGATATTTTCTTTTTGCAGTCATAAAGTAATAATAAATATAACTTTTATTTGCATTTTGTGACAAGTAGTAGAGGGTTCTCCATCTTTACAAGACTAGAGCATATGTCCAAAGACCTACTTGTAATATGGTCAACATTCCCTACTGGGCAGATAACTTTTGTGCAAACACAGCGTGGCTTCTCAAGGAAATTTTCCAGAGCGTGTAACAGAATTTGCTAGATTCTAGGAAATGCATATTCAATCCAGCAGACCTGTACTACAGGCCATATAACAACTTCTTGACCTTTGCCTTTTTGTTGAGTGCAACAACATCCAAAAGGGTTTTTATGCTTCAACATATATTTGATTATATTGTCGGCAGGTAAGGTGAGAGAGACAGTCTGGTGTATTGATTAAGACCATAGGCTAGAAACTGGGAGACCTTGAGCCCAAGTCCTGGCTTAGACACAAAGCTGAGTGACTTTGGGCCGGTCACTTTCTCTCAACTGGCGGAAGCAGACAATCTTCTGCTTGTAAAACCACTTCTGAAAACTGTAGGGACTTGAAGGCACACACACACATGTATATGCACACAGGTAGTTCTGCGTCCAGAGCATACTAGCATTTCCTATTCTCCCTCCTTTAAAAAGCACTCATTGTTAACCCAAAGGCAAGTCAGTTCAGGTCAACAATAACTTGCCATCTGAAAACAGATCGGATCAGTTCTGTGTTCTGTGGCTCTGAAGAGAGGTTGCCATCTTCTGGATGAATTGTACAATTGAAATCACTGTTGAATGTAAAAACTCCAAAGTAGTCAAAGGCAAAGGTGACAGCAGATCTTATTTTTATTTCATAGCTTTTTAAAAAATAAAGAATTCAGCCCATATTTTCACTAATAAAACTCAGAATCCAATATTGTGGAGGGCTCTTTCCTCCTTTCTTTTGGCAAATTGTAATGTTTGCAGTGGCTCAGTGGCTAAGACGCTGAGCTTGTCGATCAGAAGGGTCAGAAGGGTCGGCAGTTCAGTTGTTCAAATCCCTAGCACCACGTAACAGGAGTGAGCTCCCATTACTTGTCCTAGCTTCTGCCAACCTAGCAGTTCAAAAGCATGTAAAAATGCAAGTAGAAAAATAAGGACCACTTTGGTGGGAAGGTAACAGTGTTCTATGCGCCTTCGGCATTTAGACATGCTGGCCACATGACCACGAAGACATCTTCAGACAGCGATGGCTCTTCGGCTTTGTAACGGAAATGAGCACTGCTCCCTAGAGCCAGAAATGACTAGCATGTATGTGTGAGGAGAACCTTTACTTTTAATGTTTTTATTTCTTCTTCATTATAAAGGAAAGAACATTTTGTCAAGAGGTCTGAAGGGTATTCTTTTTTCCTTGATCTTTGCAGCTCAATGCAATGGCAAACCGAGCAGTTGGGAAAGGGTATGAAAATGAAGACAATTATTCCAACATCAAGTTTCAATTCATAGGTATTGAGAATATCCATGTTATGCGAAGCAGTCTCCAAAAAATGCTTGAAGGTAACATCTTTGTAGATGCTGGGGACAGCTTGAGATTCTTTTCTTAAGGATCTGAGCTGGATGTATATTAGGACCAAAATTGAAATGAGGGGATTTGCTTCATTAATACTGCAAAGAGCATTGCAGTTTTAGCTCTTAAGCCCATTAAAATGAAACAAATTTTCTAAAGTGAAGTAGTTGCCGTAAATTCACCCTCTGCTTCAGTGGCTATTACAACTTTGCCTGTAGATATTTTTCAGCCTTGCTATCTGATATTGTTCAGTTGGAGAGTTTAGCAACTTTATAGGAGATCTCTTCAATAGACGATTCATCTTATGAATCCTTTCTCTTGTGACATGAAAGAAACTTCTATATAATTTCAGATTGGCTCTCTGTATGTTTTGAAAATGTTTCAGGAGAAATTCTTCTCATGAGTTTGAAAAATTAGTAGCTGTTTTAAAGATCTGATTCATTGAACCAAATGTGGCGATCTGACTTATTAAAGCAGATGTGGCTTTAATGCAACTTTCTAATGTTTTCATATATGCTTGGAATCCTGAAAAAAGACATAATGCATTTAAGCAATTCTGGGCTTGCATCTGGAAGCATTTCTTCCATAATTTCAAAAGTATGTGTACCTTAATGCTGAATATTTACATGCTGGTATTCTTTTTTCCTTATTAGAACAGCATGTTCTAATAATTACTATGATGGTCAGTTTCTGCTAATCTACTATATATGCATTACTCTTTTCTTTTACTCTTCTTGTCCTACTTTGGAAAAAGAAATTAAAGTTATATGGTATGTAGCTTAGCTTACAGAAGGTTTGGTTTATTTCCTCCACATCTGACGTATTGTTTACTATGCTTGTTGTCTGATCAGCCCACATTCTTGTTTCTGCCTATCCTTTCTGTACAATTAATGGTGAAAGGCAGATCTAGAATGGCAATGTGTCAAATCAAATGCATTTTTCCAATTTATTTAATTACCAGGGTTAAAAGCACAGGGACAATGACCAACTATAACAAAGACAATGCAATAGCCATATAAAACCTAAAAATGAAGACTTAAAACCAAATAAAAATTGACTAAAGAGACAGTAAAACAATATAAAACAAAAATAAAATAGAAATTGTATAAGATAAAAAAGCAATTGAATATAAGAGGAAAAAAAGACATTGTAATATTACCATTTCAAATCTAGGACATCTTATGCCTCTTTATGGAAATTTCTGCAAATAAGAATTGCAAGGCCAATGGCTTTTAATGGAGACATTGCTTAGTAACAGAATTCCTCACTAAATTAGTTAGTTCACTTTTGAACTCCAGGTCAGCTATTGCTATCAGACCTGGCTGATTTAGATCTGACGTTTAGGACTGCAGTTTAGGACTTTGTGGTCTTTGCTCAGTCAAGTGGAAAACAAATATTAACTCTATCAGGAACAAACCTCTATTTTGACTCTATTTAGGCTTTGCAAACAGGAGGTAAGCAATCCCAGAGTAAATCCGGCTGCTAATGGCTTGTGTTCCCATCTGCGTAGATGCATTAATCATTTGACAGACTTCTTGCTGTCAGCAGTACACTATCATAAGGGTAGTTCTCTGAGATGCTATTTTGAACATACCTTTTGTGATCAACTGCCAAGAATCACTCTTTTCACTGAATGATGAGATTGGTCTTCCCAGGTGTTAGAGCTCCAACACTACTAATTTCTAACCCACAGGGGATAAGTACAGCATATATGTAGGACATCAGGTTCGGTGTATCTGGATTGGCTCAATCTGAGGTTACCAGATCTGGATATAGAGGTTGCGTTTTGGAACCCTTCTGCAGCCTATAGGAAAGCGATCTGCCACAACTTCAGATGTGTATGTAGGCAATTTCTCACCAATTTGAATGGATCAGCATTCTGCTTGACGTGAAAGAGCTTAATGGCTATATTCCTCCTATATGCCAAGAATTTTTTTTTTATTCATGTCAGCAGCTGGGGAATGGCCAAGCTTACACAATTGTACAGCTCCTTTTCGTCTTCCATTTTTAAGATGAAATGCCAGTTTAAGAGACTGTGATTTTTGAAGAAGGAAGTAGCAGAGAGGGGAAGTTTAATTGAACCTTTTCTTCCAACATTGGTCTTTTAGTTGCATTCTTAAAAAAGATATGAGTGAACTGAAGCCCTGCAGAAGATAAACTTAGTCTTGCTATTTTGAGGACAAACACACCTACTGGATTAAAATATGAAGATACCTTGGATACAGCAGTTCTTAATTCAGTATCTGTCAACATAGCCTTTTCATTTTGGGGACTTTAGAATAGAATAGAATTCTCATTCGTCGAGTCAAGAATCATAAGGTACAACACTTAATAATAGTCATAGGGTACAATAAGCAATCAAATCATACTAGGAAACAATCAATATAAATTGTAAGGATACAAGCGACAAAGTTACAGTCATACAGCCACAAGTGAGAGGGGATGGGTGATCAGGAGTGATGAGAAGATTAATAGTAATAGTAGTGCAGACTTTGTAAATAGTTGGACAGTGCTGAGGGAATTATTTGTTTAGCAGAGTGATGGTGTTCAGGAAAAAAAACTTATTATGCATATTTTCCCCAGAATTTAAAAGCATATGGCTTGCAGCAGTGCAAGAAGTCAAACTGGTATATAATGGCTGATCATGTTTGCAAATCAGTCGTACAACGAACAAGTGACCAACATGGATGTGAAAATCAATCCCTCCCTTTTATACTAGACTTACCATGTAAAATTAGCAACTTAAAAATTCTAGCCTGCTGAAATGGGCTTATTTTGCAGTCTGCGAGCTGACATCTCCTTCAATGAGTGATTTCCTCTGGGGGCTAGAGAATTCAGGCTGGTTGAAGCACATCAAAGCCATTATGGATGCGGGCATCTTTATTGCAAAGGTACAATATATGATTTGTAAATGAAAATGGGGATGTGCCATTTCAGGTAATGGAAAATCTTTTATTTTCTTCCACTTGCAAGGATGTGTTATGGAATAAAATTAATATGGTCCATATCTGTGCCTCTGTCCTAGAAAATAACACAGTGCTGGACGTGATGCTAGATACTACACAGAGAAGTGTTGCCCAAATTGTGGCATAAGCTCGTGAACCTATTTTTGTCTAGCATAACTGGTGATGCCAATTTCCTGATATTTGCCATTCTTTCTTAAATGTCACATGTATGCTTGGATAAGTATGTATTGCACTGTCAGAATGAAATGCTACAACTGGACATGAAGCACATTCATAATTAGTATTACAAAAGAAAACTCAAGGCAAACTCAGTGCAAAGAAATAGTAGAGAATATCAGTGGAATAAAAGGCAAATTATAGTGACCCATTGGTGGCTTCTCCAAGGACAGAGATGATGAAAGGAAAATATTTTATGGTATATTTCCACCCAGCAAAATACGGTTATTCACTATGTACAAAAGCCTTTCACAGTGTATTACATTGGCTGCAACATTGTGAATAGAGCTTCCTACTGACTCAGACCATTGATCCATCCAGTTGAGTATTGTTCACATTTGACAATGGCTACCCAAGGTTTCTAGCAGAGATATTTACAACTTTACCTTGAGATGCTAAGAGTTGACATTCCACATACTTAAGATTGTGCCTTCTCTATTAATAATTTTTCCTTCTATAGGAATCAAAGCTACATTCCTCCTTTCTTTCTGTTTTAGGCTGTTGCTGAAGAGGGAGTCAGTGTTCTTGTTCACTGTTCAGATGGATGGGACCGGACTGCCCAGGTCTGCTCTGTAGCAAGCCTTCTATTAGATCCATATTACAGAACTATAAAAGGATTTATGGTAAGTCAGAGGCTTGAGACTCTTAATTGCGTTAGGGCACTGGTCGGAACCCTGACAACAGTTTTAATTAGCATGAAAAGGGATAAGTTGTGAATTCATTTTAATAGAATTAAAATGAAATAAGTTTTTTTTTAATAACATCAAACTAGTGAATTTCCAGAAGATTTATCTTTCACATTTTGGGAGATGATGCACCACATTTTTGGAAGTCCATATTTGAGGTCCATCTTCAACTGTAGATTCAGTTCAGCAATCATGACTTATTGTGTAGTAGTTAGCAGTTGTGCCTCTCGTTGTCACTACATAAAAGCACTTCTGGCACTCTTGCTTAAGCTCTGGTGAAAGGCAAGGAAGTGGAACCAGTTCACTGTCTTGGAATACACAAATTCATGGTGAACAGATCAAAAGCAAGAGCAGTTTTGTGGACTACAAGAAAAAAGATCTGGTCCAAGAATGGATGCAGGTTTAGCTTCAATAGATGGGATACATATTTTTAAAAATGAGAAACTGACACTTGTGCACTTGGCATAACTTATTATCACCCCAAGTAATTGGATAGACTATCATTCCCCCCTCAATTTCTATCATGTTTTAGTGTAGTAAATGCATCTTAAATACTAATCATTATTTCCTCCACCACCTCCCATTATCTTGTTTATGAAGAGATCTTGGAGTTTTAAAACATTCTGCATTCTTTTGTAAATCTTGAATGGGAAACTTGGATGCTAGCCTTTGTATGAAATAGATAGGAAGGAACTGCATTGAAGAGACAGGCTAGTTAGTTGCTGTTCCATTTGCAAGCTCTGAAGCTTGCAAATTTTAATTTAATCTTCAATTTAATTTTAACTTTGAGTTTTTTATGTAAGGCCAAAGTGGATGCAAAGGACTAGGATGTATTTAGAATATTAGAATTATAGAGCTAGAGGGGACTTTGTAGGTCTTCCAGTCCATCCCCACTGCCCAAAGCAGAAGTCTTTATACGATCCTTGACAAATGGATGCCCAATATTTTCTTGAAAACCTCCAGCAATGAAGCACCCACAACTTCGAGAGGCAAGCTGTCATGTTACCCCAAACCCTTTTTCCATTAGGCTAGACATACCTAGTTCCCTTAATCATTCATCACACAATACAGCCTCTTATCGTCTTTGTTACTGACCTCTACACACTTTCTAGGATCTCAGCATCTTTTTTGTATCATGATTACCAGAATTGGAGTATTCCAAGTGTGGTCTCACTTGTGCAAGGTAGAACATTATTATCACTTCTCATTATTTTAATGCTAACTCTCTGTTGATGCAGCCTAGGACTGCATTGGCTTTTTTGGCAGCTGCAGCACACTGCTGACTCATACTTAAGTGGTGCTTCACTAAGACACGTAGATCTCTCTCACAGTTACTGCCTGTTCTATACCTGTGCATTTGGTTTTTCTTGCCTAAGTTCAGGACCTTATTTTTCTCACCAATGAACTATATCTTATAAAATAGAATAGAATTCTTTATTGGCCAAGTGTGATTGGACACACAAGGAATTTGTCTTGTTGCAAATGTTCTCAGTGTACATAAAAGAAAAGATACATTCGTCAAGAGTCAACAATCATAAGGTACAACACTTAATAATAGTCATAAGATACAATAAGCAATCAAACCATACTGGGAAACAGTCAATATAAATCTTAAGGATACAAGTGACAAAGTTACAGTCATACAGTCACAAGTGGGAGGGGATGGGTGATAAGGAGTGATGAGAAGATTAGTAGTAATAGTAGTGCAGACTTTGTAAATAGTTGGACAGTGTTGAGGGAATTATTTGTTTAGCAGAGTGATGGTGTTTGAGAAAAAACTGTCCTTGTGTCTAGTTGTTCTGATGTGCAGTGCTCTATAGTCTCGTTTTGAGGGTAGCAGTTGAAACAGTTTCTGTCCGGATGTGTAAATATTTTCACAGCCCTCTTTTTGACTTGTGCAGTATACAGGTCCTTGATTAAAGACAGGTTGGTAGTAATTGTTTTTTTCTGCAGTCCTAATTATCATCTGAAGTCTGTGTCTGCCCTGTTGGGTTGCAGAACCAAACCAGACAGTTATACAGGTGCAGATGATAGACTCAATAATTCCTCTGTAGAACTGGATCAGCAGCTTCTTGGGCAGTTTGAGCTTTCTGAGTTGGCACAGAAAGAATATTCTTTGTCGTTCTTTTTTGATGATATTTTTGATGTTAGGTGTCCATTTTAGGTCTTGTGATATGATAGAACCTAGAAATTTGAAAGTCTCTACTGTTGATATGGTGTTGTCTAGTATTGTAAGAGGTGGTAGAATGGGAGGGTTTTTTCTAAAGTCTACCACCATTTCTACCGTTTTGAGTGTGTTCAGTTCCAGATTGTTCCGGTTACACCACGAGGCAAGTTGTACAACCTCCTGTCTATGTGCAGATTCATCGTTGTCTCGAATGAGACCAATCACTGTTGTATCATCTGCAAACTTCAGTACTTTATTGTTTGAGATGCAGTCATTGGTATATAGGGAGAAGTGAAGAAAGCACACAGCCTTGGGGGCTCTTGTGCTAATTGTACAGGTATCAGATGTGATTCTGTCTAGCTTCACCTGCTGCTAACTGTCTGTTAAGAAGCTTATGATCCATTTACAAGTTTGTTCAGGTACCACTAGCTGGTTTAGTTTAGTTAGAAGAATGTCTGGAACGATGGTATTGAATGATTAATTGAAATCTACAAAGAGGACCCTTGCGTAGGGTTCAAGGTGTTGTAGGATGTAGTGCAGAGCCATATTAACAGCATCATCTGTTGATCTATTTGCTCGGTATGCAAACTGCATGGGATCTAACAGTGGATCCGTGATGGTTTTGAGGTGGGACAGCACTAGCCTTTCAGAGGTTTTCATAACTACAGATGTTAGAGCAACTGGTCTGTAGTCATTCAGTTCCCTGATGGAGGGCTTCTTTGGCACTGGGATGATAGTAGAGCGTTTAAAGCAAGAAAGAACATAACACATCTGTAGTGATTTACTGAAGATTCAGGTGAAGATGGGGGCCAATTGGTCAGCACAGACTTTTAAAAAGGAGTTATTTTGTCTGGCCTTGGTGCTTTTCCTGGCTTTTGTGAAATAGATTTTTCTGTGATCTTTTTCTGTGATCACCAGAGTTGTGAACCCAATGGGTTGGGGTCGGTTGTAGGAGGCTCGACTGTTGTTGGTGTGTTTGAAATGGGGGTTGTGGAGATAGGTGGCTGTAGTTTCCTTTCAAACCTGCAGTAAAACACATTCAGGTGATCTGCTAGTTGTTGATTTCCTTCTGTCTGGGAAGGAGGTTTGCTGTAGCCAGTGATGTTTTTAAGAGTTTTCCACATGTTTGCTGGTTCATTTGTTGAGAACTGATTCCTTATTGGATAGGGCTCATTGCTCTAGTCTGACAAAATCCTTCTGAACCTTGAGTCTATCTTTCAGAGTATTAGCAATCCCCCCGCCCTCAGCTAGGTGTGATCTGCAAACTGGATGAGCTGCACTTCTATCCCCTCATTTAGATAATTTATGAAGATGTTGAGCACTGTACTGAAGACAGAATATTGAGGAATTCCACTGCATGCATCTCCACTGCATGTATCAAGATGTAGATCTATTGAGGCTGAACGCTGAGTGTAGTTGGTCAGTCAATTGCAAATCCATCTGGTGGTCTGTCTCATATTGCTTTATATTATCAAAAAGCAGACTATGGGCTATTTTATTGAATACCTTCCTGAAATCCCAGTATACTATATCCACAGCTTTTTCCTGGTCCACTAATTTAATCACTTTATCAATGAAGGTTTTTAACAAATCCATGCTGACTTTTATTAATCATCTTGTTCATTTCTAGGTGCTCACAAATCCACTGTGTAATTATCTTTTCTAGGATTTACGAGGTATTGATGTCAGGCTGATTGGTCTGTAGTTTCCTGGTTCCCCCCACCCTTTTTTTCCATTTTTTGAATGTTGGACTCAGATCAGCTCTTTTCAAGTGCTCTGGCACTTCCCCCATGTTCCAGCAGCTCTGAAAAATTTGTTTAGTGGTTCTGAGATCACATATGCCAGTTCCTTCAGAGCCTTGGGATGTAAACCATCTGGTCCTGTCAATCTGAACTCATCCAAAGGAGATGAATATTATTTTGCTAATTTTCCTGCCTATTTTGATGTGTTTCCTATTTTGTCCTCTAACCCATAATTCTTTTTCAAATAAAAATGGGAAGCATCTTTTCTCTTTTTCTAATATAAAACATAAATTATCACTTTTCTCTGAAAACCTAGTTTGGGAATACAGGTATACATTTCCCCCACATTTTCCCATGCTGATGGCATAAACAACTGACTTCTCTAAAGGGCTATAATGACTCAAATCCATCAAATTTAGATTCTCTGTCGTTGTTCATGTGTTCAGTGTTCATGTATTCTGGGAGATAACTTTAAGAAATATGTTATAAATTGATTTATAGCCAATTAATGTTAACCTTGTAGCATTAAGCATAGAGTAAAAACCATATAACATTATAATTTGAATATCAACATGTTAAGAATTATTCTATAAAAGGATAGCAAATTTCCAGCATAACAAAATTGTATTTTGCCATCTAAGTAGAGTGCCAATCGGTTTCTAAAATTCATAACAGTATGATCACTGTCCCTGATAAAACTCTTACCCTTTTTTCTGGGGTCTAGGACAGCTCAGTGTGGCCAACTCATCATGGTCAGCTCGAGTTGGTCATGTGGAGTTGTCCTGTAGCACCTTGGAGGTGGCGAGTTGGCTGTGGTGAGCTGGCTGTGGCAAGCTTGCCACAGTGAGTTGCCCCATTCTGTTTTTTCTGATTGTGAAATACCAGGATTTTTAATAATCCAATTAATTAGAATAAGAAACATAATTTACTGCTTCTTGATAAAACCTCTACAATCTCCTTTGATGCTACTTTTTTATTTCAGGTATTAATTGATAAAGATTGGGTTTCGTTTGGTCATAAATTTAATCACAGGTAAGCATGATTGTATAGTGTGGGCTCTGTGAAGTGGCAACCAGGTACTTTGCTGCCAGAGAACATCAGATAAACATCTAATATTCAATATAATATAGAACATTTCTGATGGCATCATGTTCTTGTTGTGGTCACTTGAGTCATTTTTGACTCTTTGTAAATACATTGACAGGCCTATGCAGTTTTCTTAGTGACATTTTGGAAGTGATTGGCCAGTACCACCTATCTCAGACTGAGAGATAATGATTGACCCAGAGTTACCAAAATTTTTTGATATTGGGTGTAAGAGAGGATTAGATCTTGGGTCTCCCCACTCTTATCCATGTGCTTTAATCATTAGACTAACTATCTAATCATGAGTATAGTGAAATGAAAATTGTTTTTTTTTTCATTTTTAAGCATGTCCAAATTTGATTGAGTATAACTGGAACTTTTCTTAATCACCTTTCCTTTGATTATTTAACTTTTGAAAAGTATTTCTAGGCTTATTGGCTGGGTTTATACACTGCGCTAAATCAAGATTTTAATTACTGTTTGTCAGTGGTGCAATTCAACCGATGTAACAACTGGTTCAGTGAATGCACGCACCCAGAATTTAGAAAAGACAATTTTAGCTATAATACTTACCTTCCGCTGCAGCCCCGGTGAGTAAAACAGCTGATGCACAGCAAACCAGTCTGCCACGCAAATCAGCTGTGCTCAAAAACAAGGAAATAAAGCAAAGGAAAAGGGCAAGGGCTGGTGGGTGGGACCTAATGATCACCGGAACTACTGGTTCAACCAAACTGGTCCAAACTGGTAAAATCCTATCCCTGCTGTTTGTTTAAAAAAACCGTATCAGCCTGGTTCACACATAACTCTTAAGCATAAACTGGTTTATAAAGTACAGTGGCCAGGTTCATACATTAGCCTATGTGAAAACCACACAAATCATATTATGCCACTTGTGGTGATACATGAGCCCAATCTTCTTTATTACTGGACTAATCAATACATGAGTAAAATCCATTATGCTATTCAGGTTTTAGCTGGCTATGGGGACTTCTGGCGGAAAGGGGGCAGGCAAAGAAAGGAAATGACATATGGCATCACATAAGGGCCAATATTTTGTACTTTTATCACTCATTGGGCACAGGAATGCAGTTGTAATAGTTGCATGATGATATCATATAGCGCAGAGGTGGGCAGGCTGGGGCCTCTTGACTTTTAAAATTTGACAGGCAGGGGGGGGGGGGTTTGTGTTTTTTTTTTTTTTTTTTTTTTTTTTTTTTTTTTTTTTTTGTTGGGGGCTGGGGCCCCGGCGGGCCGCGCGGCTCGCGGCCGCGTCTCGGGAGGAGGCAAAGGAGGTGCGGGGGGGGGGGGTGGTTTGCAACAGGCAGGGGGGGGGGGGGGGGGTCAGGTCTTGGGCTCCTCCCAGGGGGGCGGGCGGGTTGGGCCCCAGGAGGGGAAGGGGGGGGGGGGGGGGGGGGGGGGGGCGAAAGTGGCGGGCGGCCGGGCGGTGCGCGCCCCGCCCGGCGGCCCCCGGCCCCGAGCCCCAGCAACGGCTCCTCTCGGGCGCGGGTGGCGGCGGGGGGGGGCCGGCGGGGCCGGGCGGTTGCGGGATGGTAAGCTAAGCTGTGGAGTTGCTCGTTTTGCATCCTTGTGGTTACAATCCAACCGACATGGATACGTGTGCTCTGGCAAATTTTATTCAGCAAATAGTAGTAGAACTGACAATTAGGATGGAAGATGTTGTGCCAACACCCAGAATTTCAGAAAGTTAACAGTTGTGAATATTTTCCCCTGGCATTGATGTAGGTATGGCAATTTAGATGGAGACCCAAAGGAGATATCACCAGTTATCGATCAATTTATTGAGTGTGTTTGGCAACTTATGGAACAGTTTCCTTGTGCCTTTGAATTCAACGAAAGATTCTTGATCCACATACAGCATCATATATATTCCTGCCAGTTTGGAAACTTCTTGTGTAACAATCAGAAGGAAAGACAGGAGCTCAAGTAAGATACTTTTTAAAATGTTTGCACAGTATACCAGAATGATTCTTTATTCTGATAAACATGACACTTCAATGTGGAATCTTAACCAAGACATTAGAGAAAATTGTTTAATCCTTTCAAACTGATTATATATTAAAACCCCAATATAATAATAAAATAAAATCAGTAAAAGTTTGAAAATATTGCTAAATAATAAAAGATCCATCTCCTTGAATACTTATTGCAACCAAAAGAATTATCCAAAAACTGCTTTACTTGAAAGGAAGATGTCTGAAACATAATCTATCTCCTGAATTCTCCTGAACATAAGATGATATTCTCATTTTAAAAGTAAATTGGAAGATCGGAGAAGACCCTTCCTTTTAGGTAAATATAAAACATAACTGTAGAGAGCCTGAGAAAATGGTTTCAGTTGGATAGCTATGATTGTCTGATAATAGGCTCAGAGTTTTTCTGTGAGGGTTTCTAATTTTTTCATCTTAGTTGTCTTTTAAATTAATTAAATGAAATCTCAATTGCTATTGTCAGAAAGTTATCATCAAAAAATATAGAATGTTATAATGATAAAAGCCAAGAAAATTGGAATTAAATAAAGCCTGATTAGTTCCTTAGCTAGTCTGCTGACCATGGCTCCCCTGCTATTGCCCAGAATAACCCAACACTACCACCTATTGATTTACACAGAACAGTAGACTGTGGTTCTTTGGCTATTTAATTCATAGGATCAGTTACAGAATGAGATTAATGTTAGCACCTACCCAGATCAGAGCACAAGCACTCTGACCAGCATCATATCTTATGGCAGTAAATCCCATTCCTTATTTTTCTTGTGTCACACAACAAAATGCTTCTTTTTATTAATTTTGAATCTCTTCATAATTATTCTTGGTGGATGATTGCAAATATTATAAGATAGGTTAAAACAAAACAGAAAATTACTCAGGCCACATATGTGCATAGGATGTCATAGTTTCTATGCAGTATTAGGAAATTAAATTCTGTAGGTTGAGATTTTCCCTAACCATTGGCCATATCCACTGGGGTTGTGGTTCTGAAATATCTGGAGAGCTTAGCCTTTAAATTTTTTTTATTACAAAGGGCACCTAATTCCAAATAGTTGAATTCTACCCTTTTTAAATGTGTATCTACTCTTTTGGCATGCTCATGGAATCTTTCAATATCGGGATGAGAGAAATAGCAAATGCAGTTTATAGAATTTTATTATAAATTGTCCCTCAGAATTCAGGAACGGACTTATTCACTTTGGGCTCACTTATGGAAGAATCATGCCGATTATCTGAACCCTCTGTATCGGGAAGACAACAACAGGACCCTTCATCCACAATCAGCTCCCTCCCATTTTATCTACAAGTAAGTGGCATCTGAAGTAAGTGGCATCTGAATGAGCTAACAATTGTCCCTGACTTCAAGAATGTGCAAATTTATTGCAAATAGCTGTGAGATTGATGGTAAACTGTCACCAACCTTCCCCAATTCCTTCTTCTTTGCTGTGAAAGTGTAACACATTGCTGTGTAGAATAAAATATAATTATATTAATATATAAGATAGATACTTTTAATTAGGACCAGATGTTGTAAAAATTGTTTCATTTGTTCACTTTCAGTCATTTGCTATGGAATTTTGTAAACAACCTTTTGAAGATAATCCATCATCCTTGAAAAGTGATTTATAAATTTGAAATAATGCCCAGATAAAAGCTTTAGATGTTCAAGCTTGGTGTGTATATGTGTGTGTGTGTGTGTGTGTGTGTGTGTGTGTATGTATGTATGTATGTATGTATGTACCCTGTTTCTCCAACAATACGGCCTCCCCCAATAGGAAGTCCCAGCATGTTTTATAGGCATGAAATGAAATTAAGCCCCTCCCCCCAAATTAAGGCCTATATTAAAACATGCGAAATGGGGGGAATGGTGGGGGGGCTTGCCGTTAGGAAGTACTTTTGTTGCATACCCGGATATGGTGCTGCCTGCGTTGACCCCGATACGAAGTGCCCCACCAACGCTGAGGTCAACATCCAAGCCGTCGCCGCCCGCCCGAAGATGCCAGGGGGGGAATTAAGTCACCCCCGAAAAGACGGCCTAGCCATTTTTTGGGGGCTCAAAAAAAAATAAGACCCGGCCTTATTATATGAGAAACACGGTATGTATGTATGTATGTATGTATGTATGTATGTATGTATGTATGTATGTATGGTATTCAGCTTTGTTCGGGTATTTTCCCATGTCATTATAGTTGTGCTTTTAAAGTTGTAGTGACGTTTCGGCAGAATCTCATCTGCCATCATCAGGCTTCTGTATACAATACAATACAGAAGCCTGATGATGGCAGATGAGATTCTACCGAAACATCACTACAACTTTAAAAGCACAACTATAATGATGTGGGAAAATACCCGAACAAAGCTGAATACTATAAATATAGATACCCACGAAAACTTAACATACACACACACACACACACACACACACATATGTTTTCTTAAGTTTTCGCGGGTACTTACATGTCTGGTATTCAGCTTTGTTCGAACACAATACAGAAGCCTGATGATGGCAGATGAGATTCTGCCGAAACGTTGCTACAACTTTAAAAGCACAACTATAATGACGTGGGAAAATACCCGAACAAAGCTGAATACCAGACATACACATACACACACACACACAGTATATATAGGTCTGTTTTCTCTCTTAGTTCAAAATTAGTGATATATATTATCATTGATGTGGAAGCTGGGATTCTGCTAAATAAAAAAAAATGAGGTTAAAAATATGCGTGCAAAATATTGTGATTTTTATTTCTTTGTAACTTATGGAAAGAAATCTGCTTTTTAAAATTAACATCAAGCCATCCATTTTTTTCAAGAATGAAACTGGAGAACTATAGGTTTGGCATTATCATTAGACCTTACAGTGTTACAGAGCCTCTTAAAATAGTTTCTCACGTTTTTTCCCGGACAGCTCTGCTCTTTATCCAAGTATGACTTCTAGTTAACCCTGCCACAGATCTACTTATACTGATGTAATCTATGAATAATCAGAGGAATTAGGTAACATGATAGCTCAGCCTCACTTAGGTTGTCTATAACATGTCTGTTGTAATATAGCTTCTTCTCCAAGGCTTGCTAGACTTTCAAAAGACTTTTTAAAATAGAATTTTATGAAAAAAAATTAAAAGAAAGATTAAAGCTAGTATAAACGTAGTATAAAGTAAGAAAAAGAAAAGGAAAAAAGTCAAAGAGAAAGTTAAAAGTTCAAGAAAGGAAAAAAATACTCAAAAAAAAAAAAAGAGATACAAAATTCACATTTCCAACATAAATGTGAAGTATACATACCCACTCCAGACATTTTCTCTGATGATTTATACCAGAGGTGTCAAACTCGATTTCATTGCGGGCTGCATCAGGGTTGTGTTTGACCTTGGGGGGCCGGGATGGGCGTGGCCAGGGTGGGCATGGCCAGCTCAGTGTCACTCGTGTTGGGGGCGCCTGTGGCAGTCTGAGCACTCTGCCAGCGAAAACTGTCTCCGAAGCTCTGTTTCGGCTGCAATGGCCTCCTGCAACCCTCTACCAGCTAAAACGGAGCTTGGGACGGCCACACGCAGCCCTCCCTAGTTCTGTTTTCTCTGGTACAGGCACTGCGGGCCGGTCCTTTGCTGTTTCCAGGGTAGACCTGCGGGCCAGATCTAAGCACCCTGTGGGCCAGATCTGGCCCCCAGACCTTGAGTTTGACACCCCAGATATACACTGATAGTAGAGTACATTATCTTATATAAAATCCTTTTTAAGATTATGATCATTGTAAATTTCAATCCTTTGAGGCACATGTTTTCCTGTTGTTCCATCTGTATATTATAACCAATTTTTAGCCGCCTCATCATACATTCATTCACTTGTTCTTCTGTTTCAAATTGTCCTATAAGTATTTAAAGAACCAAAAAAAGCAGAAGTGGGAATAGTGGCATCACTGTTTTATTCCTTCTTTAAATATCTCACAAAGTTTTGTTTAGATTTCCATTAACAATTATTTGTGCTTTCTGTGACGTATAAATGTTCCCGATATTATAAAAATTTCTAAAATCCATATCTTCCAAAACCTTGAATCAGAAAGCCCACTTCAAATTGTCTGTTTCTTAGGAAATCAATGTGGCTTGTTTTTATTGTGTTGTTGAAAATGTTCTGAAATGTCCAACACATTTCTAACATTTTCTTTTGACTCTTTTAGGTAAAACCTACATTGATATGAATAAATTCTTGCAAATTTATTTTCGTATGTTTGCTATAGTGTAAGCATTATCTGAAATTCATCAGCTGAAGACTGATGACTAGCTTGCATTTTTTTATTTGATTTATTTGATTTGTCAATCACTTACAAAATAATAAGTATAAGTATAAACATGAGTAAGAATACAGAAAATAGGTACGATTAAAGGGGGACAATACGACAATAGGGAGGCATGATGGTGCACTTATGCACACCCCTTACAGACCTCTTAAGAATGGGGTGAGATCAATAGTGGATAGTTTGTGGTTAAAGGAGTGGGGGTTTGAGGATGTAACTACAGAATCAGGTAGTGCATTCCAGGCATTGACCACTGTGTTGCTGAAGTACTTTCTGCAATCAAGTTTGAAGCGGTTAACATTGAGTTTGTATCTGTTGTGTGTTCTTGTATTGTTGCGGTTGAAGCTGAAGTAATCATTGACTGGTAGGACATTGTAGCAGATAATTTTGTGTACTACGCTTAAGTCCAACCATAAGCAGCGTCGTTCAAGATTGTCCAAGCCCAAAATCTCAAGCCTGGTGATATAGGGTATTCTGTTGCAAGCAGAGGAGTGTAGTACTCTTCTCGTGAAATACTTCTGGACTCACTCAATTGTATTAATGTCTGATAAACAGTGCGGATTCCAGACAGATAAGCTGTATTCGAGTATTGGTCTAGCGAAGGTTTTGTATGCCCTAGTTAGCAATTCAATATTTCCAGAAAAGCTTCTTAAGATGAGATTTACAACTCTTAATGCCTTTTTGGCAATGCTGTTACAGTGAGCTCTGGCGCTTAGGTCATTAGATATGAGTACTCCTAGGTCCTTGACAGAGTGAGGGTCATCAATGAGGTCATATCCGCCTAGTTTGTATTTGGTGTGCTGATTTTTTTAACCAATGTGTAGGACAGAGCATTTGTTGGTTGAGATTTGGAGTTGCCAATTGTTTGACCATTCAGACACATAATCAAGGCCACTTTGAAGAGCAGTAGCATTGTCTGTTGTCATCCGCGAAGAGGACACAGTTGCTTATAAGGTGATCGCAAAGGTCATTTATATCGAGAATAAAAAGAAATGAATTTGTGGCTTATAAAGTGCCTATTAAAAATGACATACATGACACTAACATCAAAAACATTTGGCAGTTTCACATCCTGAACAATCGAATGAGAATTTGCTTCCTAAAGTCGATTACAGCAATAAAGCTGCACTTAAAATATCCAGCAAGCTGGATTACTTAATGCTGGAAGTTCAGGGAGAAAGGCTTCACATATGTATTTCTTGGAAATATTTAATCTTTCAACCAAATATTTGTATCAGGAAACAAATAAGATAGGCACTATTTTATTAATTTTGATGCAGGATTTCTATTGACCCCCCACAGGTCTCAAAATCATTCTGCGTATATAAGCATTGCATCAATTATGGGAAAATGCTAATCCATTGGGTTTGTCATTTCAATAATTGGTGTAACTCTTGCATTCAGAGTAGCTTTCTGTTTATCAGAGTTCTCATATCTCAATATGTGAGATTCTACATTTAATGTTAAAGTTACACAGATAGCATTTGACACTTTAATCCTACAAAATTGCACTATCTTCATCTTTAAAAATCTGAACATGATGTGATTCACTTTGCCAAAGTGAAAAATCTTTTAGTCAGAATATTCTGAGAAATAAAGATCTGTGTTTTCACACTTCTGTGCTGTAAAATAGTCTATAAATATGAGAATCTGAACAATTTTTATGTGATAATTTTAAAAGCTGAGAGAACTCTTCCCCATTAAACTCTTCCCCAAACAGAGGCCTGTGTTAATTTGTTTTACATTGCACAATGGAATTCTCTGTTAACTTCTCTAGGAGCAAGTTCTATGGGTTGAACGATTTCTGTAGGATTTTAAATCTTCTTTATTTTTCAGGTTTTGGAGTGGAATGTACAACCGTTTTGAAAAGGGACTGCATCCAAGGCAATCTGTTACAGAATATCTGATGGCCGTGAAAGAAGAAACACAACAGTTGGAGGAGGAGTTGGTGGTATTAGAAGAGGTATGTATAATTGGTTTTCTATAACTATAAAATTTAGTTTCACCCCATCTTTTGAGCATGTGATTGGCCATTGGCATATGCATCAATTCAAGTATATTTCAACATCAATGCAGTTGATCAGGGTATTATTTATAGATAGATGTAATTTTGGAAGGTTTTCTAGCTGAAGCATTGAGTAGAGGATTATATTTCTTCCACCCCATATTTGGCAATAAGAGTGCTCTACAGCAGTATTTCTCAACCTTGGCAATTTTAAGATATGTGGACCAACTGCCAGAATTCCCCAGTGAGGCTTGCTGGCTGAGGAATTCTAGAACTTGAAGTCCTCACATCTTAAAATTGCCAAGGTTGAGAAGCACTGCTCTACGGTATACTTTTGAAATAGATATTTATTTCTTTTACCATGATAACAGCTGCTAATGAGTGAATTTCTTAGTTCTGGTACAATTTCAAAATCAATTTTCTCCTGTGTTTTCTGTCCTATGATTTACAATCTGTGGAAGACTTCCTTAGTTAAAATGAGTAATAGGAATTCCAGAATTATACTCAATTTCTAATTAATTACTGATTTCTCAATCTTGTTAGTCTTTCGCATCACAGTAAAATTTGGGCCTCAATTGGGTGAGCTATTTTCAAAGCAATTATTTCTCATCTTTTCTTACAGGTCACCTCAAGCTTATTCTGGCTCTTTTCTGATAGGCAACTTACTTGTTGCTGGGATTCTTACCAATAAAACTTAGATCTAATTATGCTTTTCTTTTAACGAAACAGGTATTTAATAGAACATGCTGGAAGGAAGTTTTAGTATTTTGCAATAGAACCACTGAAATCAGCCCAACCTTAGTTAGATTTCTAGGTAATCACTATTCTGTCCATATGTAACCTCTTCCTTTTTTGCCCGTCTTAAGGTTGTTAAAATATCCTTATCTATCCCCTGAATATTCCTTAACTCAGAAGGATAGAGATGATTGCTATAATGCTTCTCTGTCAGGTATCTATACTAGCTGTCACGGATGATTCATTTGCATTTGATGATCGCCTAGGACTGAATGAGAATCAGTCCCCCTTTCTGTACATGCATACTTGGGAAGATTTATTTTCTAGATTTTTTTAAACAAAACCTTATAGTTTTTAATTGCCTACTGACCACAGGGCTACATTCTTGTTCATCTGTTTTCTTTCTTGTTTCTCCTACTTGTTTTCATTATTATGCGATTTTGTTGAGTAGTGAGATGATAAATGGCACAAAATGCTCCATGAACATGGAAAAATGCCTAGAAACTTGCTTTCTTCCTGTTCTACAATCTCCCACCTACAATTTCTCCCCTAAAGAAATCAAGAATAACCTTCTATGTCAAAGAGACACTTTAGAAAACTGCAGGTATATAAATCTGCAATTTCCTAGGCTTGTTTGCTTTAGTTTGGATATATTTTAGCAGGCCAATGGATTCTTGTTTCTTGTCTTGCAGAGACTGGCAAAACTTACAAACGGGCAATTAAATAATGAGGCAAAGATAAAAAAGGAAAATGGAAGATCCAGTGGCTGCATGGCCAAATCACTCCAAGATTACACCTCCAATCTGAAATCATTCCCCTCTCGGAGTTCTTCACAGGGAGATGAAGACTCAGCACTCATCCTTACACAGGACAACCTGAAAAGTTCTGACCCCGATCTGTCAGCCAACAGCGATCAGGAATCTGGTGTGGAGGATATGAGTTGTCGGTCCCCAGGTGGAGGCGGCTTACCCAGTGAAGATAGCACTAGAGACCATGATTCAGATGAAGCTGTTTTTCTCACTCTCTGAGTGGTAACTTAATTAGTAGATTATGAAAGACTGCCTATCAAAACTTCCAAAGAAAGGGATTTATGCACTTAGAGTCCGTATATGACAAAGTAATAAGCTAGAACGTTTTTGCATTTATTATCTTCCGTTATTCATTTACAGAGCCATATAAGAGTGAACATTTTGTTTTACATAACTATTATCAATAGGATAACTATGTATACTAAGATCACTCCAAAAAAGTGACAAGAAATAATGTCTAAGCAATGCCAAAGTCAATCCAATCCAGACCAAACCAATATATAATGTTATCTTACCTTGACACCCAAAAAATACTCAAATGAAAAAAGCAAATAGATCTCCTGTTTGGTTTCGTTTTTACAATCTTGAAAAAAAATATGTTGAAGAAGATGGCCACGTATGGACTTAAAATATTGTCAGAGATACCTGCTTATTGAAGAACATTGCTGAAGAAATTTGGAAAACTAAGATTGAAATAACCAAATCAGATTTTCTAGATTAGTTCTGACTTGATTCGTAGTAATAACACTTTCTGTTGATGCCTCTGCAAATGCTGTTTCTCCCCATTTTTCTCTTCAAGTAGCTTGTCTTCAATGGAACAGTTCTTGGTGACTTGTATGGACACATTCATGTTTTCCTGACAGAATGGTCTGCCATTGTCTTCTCCCAGAATGTCCTCTCTTTTCTCCCCAATCTGGGATTATGGGGATCTCTCTTCCCTCCCAAATATTAATCAGGACTAATTCTATATTGCCTTTTCACATTTGGCTGATGTTAAATTATAGGACAGAAGGTGGGTCAGCAAGAGATTAGCTCTACCTATACTTAAATCATGCCCTTTACCCACTTTATAAGTTCAGGTTAACGTAGCGGGGACTGTATACTTTTCATCTTCTGAATTGTGGAATAGGATCGAGATCATGACAAAGGAGGGTGGACATGGGCACACTTATTCCTGTGTACATTTTTTGGAGTGGACTATTGGAAGATGGTGACTAGGGCATCTAGTAGATTAAAATACTTTATATGCCATTCAAAGAAAGTTAGGAAATTGTAAAGAAAAAAACTATCTTTCCAAATTCTCTTTCATAGTCATCCTCATCAGTTTACAATAAATCACTGGTCCTTTCACAAATATAGGTAGTCCTTGTTTATTGACCCCAACTGGGATGGGCAACCTGGTTAAGTGAAACAAATGAAAATCACATAACCACAATAACACTTACAATTTTACTCCAGTTTTCCTTTGCTTTGGCTACTTCCTTCAACTGACCTGGGCTTTTTTTCCTTTCTCTTTGAGGTTATCTTGGTATGAGGTAAATAAGTGAGAATAAGAGCAGACAGAGGCTGTGAAGGTCATAAACATGAGTATTGATAACTAAGTTGTTTTTTACCATTTCTGTAACCTATACCACCTATCAGGTTTTTGAAACATTGAAGAGTTTTCTCCAAACAAAATTAAATGTAATTGATTTACTCACCAGTTACATATTTAATGCCCTTCTTACTCCATCTCTCCCTCCCCCCAGCTAAAAGTTCTTATTTTGTTACGAGGTATCCTTAAACAGGGGAGTAGATACAAGAGTTTCAGGGGGCACATTAAAGCTAAAAGAGGAACCTGGGACCAAGCTGGCCAGTAAAAGGATGTGTTCTTTGTAGAAGACCTAATGAAAACTACGAGATTTGTATTATTAGATATGGTAATGGACATTAATGGTTTTAAAAGAAAATTAGATATATCCAGGGAAGATAAAGCTATCATGTCTACATGTTTTAATGACTTATCTCACCTCTCCAAAATGTGATAAACAGAGCAGACAGCAATTCAATTACACCTCACCAGACCGTTCAAATCAGGCAAATGTAAGAACTCTGCTCTTTTGGTGAAATAAAGCAGGATCCTTTGGTGCAATGCATCTTGCACTGAACTCCCACCATGAGATAGCTGTTTTGCATGTAATAATGTGGTTATTTTTTTTAAAAAAAGTTACATGTTTATACATTTATAACCAGATTTTAGTATCTTATCTTACTTTGACACAAAGTGTGATGTACAACAGGTAGTGCTGAACTAAAATACAAATGTACTCTTCTGTAAAATGGCTACTCTGTAAAGTATGAATGGATGAGGGTCAAATTTGCCATAAAAATCTACGTTATGGAAATACTGTAGAATATACCATATTGTGTCTTCTAGAAATTTTGTGTAGTGTATTTTACACCTGCAGCTATTCCTATTTAGCTCCTGGTTTACTTGGAGTCCAGAGATCTTTAATTTAATAGGTTGTCTTGTATAGTGCCAATGCTACATTATTATTACTAAAAGTATTGCAAAACTAAAGATATAGTATGCACTGTATACTGTTGGCATTAGGAGTATAATTTAGAACGTTATAAACAGTAATGTTCGGTTGTCCAATTGTCTTTTTTTTAGTGTTACACTAGAACCATGATGGAGAACCTATGGCATGCATGCCGTAAGTGGCACACAAAGCCATTTCTGCCGGCATGCAAGAGGTCGCCCAGAACAGACCCACTGCACATGCGCGCACGCCTGCCAGCCGATTGTCGGGTATCTGCCATGCATGCACAGGGGGACACATACATGCAGGAGACATTGGTCATTGGTTTCAGCCAGCTACTTTAGGATTCTGGTTTCATATCATACTCATGTCCACTTCTGCTAATGGTTAGAAAATAAATCCACATTGACCTATGTTTTTGTTTTCAGGAAGAAAGGTGACTTGTAGTCCTTACCCTTTAAAAAACACAATCCACGGTTCATTCATGCATGTTGATAGCCTCCTAACTTCCCACTGGTTTTTAGTGCCATTTGTCTTGGTAGTCCATCATCTAAATATACTGTTACAGGGAATGGAATGATTTCTCATCCACTGTTTTCACATCATAATAAATTGGCTCCCTTTCCTCTATGGGATCACCATTGTACAGAGGCCTCAAAATAATACGTTAGCAAAAGTGTCCTTTTGATTATATTTTTGTTACCATTGATAAACAAAATTAAATTGAACTTGACGACATATTCAAATCGCGAGTTTGTGCTTGCTTCCCTGATTTTCTCTTGGTTGATTCCATCATTACCTGTGTTGGAGTATTGTTATCAATACTATGATATGATGCAGAGTTTTTATAACTATATAATCAGCAATTAATATGAGAAAGGTAATTTCTAATTCCTCAGTTACCCCAATCCACGCAAAGCATTTCAGGATAGAGTCAATACAAGTACACACACAGCATGGCACTATTCCTGTATGGAAAGAAGGAAGGGGCTTGAAATGTAGGTAGTGCTACAGATAACACAGCTTTTTTCATTATTCGTATAAACCCATGCTGATTCAGGAAGACCTTGACAGCAACAAAGCAAGAGTATACAATTCACAACCCACTGATAAGCACACTTCACTTGGAAGAGGACTTGATATATTTTGAAACTCTACCCTTTGGTTGATTTCAAGCACCAGATTAAGAACACTGTCTTTATAAATCGCACTTGGTTGGGTTCATGTAATGCGGTTATCATAAACTATGATTCACTACACAGTAGCCGAGTTCACATTAAATATTAACAAACTATGTTGTGGCTTAACTTGAATTAAATTTTAAATTAAATTTCTAAGCAGTAATTTCCCTCAACATTTCTAAGTGATGGAGAAATGGTTCAAGCTTGACATTTACAATAAAAAAACCTGTATAGTCATAACTACACTGTTTCATTTACGTAAAAAGACTATGCAGCAATGGTAAGAGATATGTACAATTAAATAACTTTCAAACACATATTGCTACTGTGTTTCTCATATAAGGCCGGGTCTTTTTTTTTTTTTGAGCCCCGAAAAAATGGCTAGGCCGTCTTTTCGGGGGTGACTTAATCCCCCCCCCTTGCATCTTCGGGCGGGCGGGCAGCGACAGCTTGGATGTTGACCTCGGTGTTGGTGGGGCACTTCGTATCGGGGTCAACGCAGGCAGCACCATATCCGGGTGTGCAACAAAAGTATTTCCTAACGGCAAGCCCCCCCACCATTCCCCCCCATTTCGCATGTTTTAATATAGGCCTTAATTTGGGAGGAGGGACTTAATTTCATTTCATGCCTATAAAACATGCTGGGACTTCCTATTGGGGGAGGCTGTATTGTTGGAGAAACAGGGTAATTTAAATCTAAATACTGCCAGAGGGTGAGAAGCTGAGATCAGAAAACAAGGATTCTTGAAGAACTGATAACCTAAATGATACATATAAGCAATAGTATTTGTTCCACCAAATGTATTTATTTCCAGTTTAAGTCTCAAAAGTTATCAGTACGTCCCAAAGTATATAAAGTTGAACTCTACAGATACTTTTCCACATGCAGAATTGAATATTCTGCTTTAAAAATGCAAATATCAATACTGAACCTTTTTGGAGAGAAGCCCTATAAATTGTTCAAGAAAATGAAATTTATTTCTTAAGAAAGCAATGAAAGGAAAAAAAAAAACAAGTCATGAATGTATACTCCTAAGACTTAGTTTTCTGCAATATTGTCATTTATAGATTTTTGCCAATTATCTAAAGAAAAAAAAAAAAAGAATTATCCTAAAAACATTTTGAGTTCTTATAAACATGCAAGACATAAAATTAAACCATTTTTATATGAAAATAAAATTCTTTGGTTGTATTTTTAGTGTAGGATAACTTCAATTTTACCTCTGTAGAAGAGTGATTTAGGACTGCAGTTATTTCACTACATTTTGCCAACATAATACTGAACAGGTGAATAAACTTGCTTATTTTATGTCTGATGCGGGGAATGAGAGATGAGGGTTTGAGTTAATTCTATTGGAACTAAATAATATAATTGTTGGTAATATATATATACTAGATAGTAATTCTTTGCTTTGTGGTTTCAAAAGTGCTTATATGAACACATGGACACACTCAGGCAAAAGAGTACAGAGATCAGAAATAAAGCAAATGTAGGAATACCAAGAACTTATACAATATACCCATTCATTTGCTTCAACACAAATAAGAAAATAAGATACAAGAATTGGAGAGAATTATGCCTATCTCCATTTGAGGCTTGAGGTAGGATACTTCCCAAAGCAATGAGTGGCAAAATTAAAAGAAAGGATTCTACATAAATCATATTGATTTTCTCGAAAAGTTTGAAGGGGTGTTTAAAACTTTTAGCTCTTCAGTTTCTTAGCTATTCAAGTCTGATTGCTATACTGTATAGTTAAGTACTTGAACTCTATTTAGTGACATGATACAAAAATGGGTGAAAACCTGATTTCAAGAAATTGAATTCTGGTGCATTCTGATAAAGCCAGATGAAAAAATCTACCTTATTTTACTTGTAACTTACTTTAACCAACCAACATTTCTATGCCTCTCAAACAAACCAGTCAGTATTTAATAAGAAAGTTATGGATTATGCTGTATAAAATTTAAAAATCTAGTCAAAATTACATGTTTAAATATTTAATCTATAAAGGTGGTAGAGACAGCAGCATGAAATCAAATATGATAAGGGTATCAATAACAAGAAATATTAGTGCAAAAATTGCAGTAGAAGTACATTTTGAATAAAATAAGAATAGAAAGACACTCTAATTTGTACAAAAAATCACCCCCAGCTCTATATACAGTTTTTTCTATAAATACAACCATAATGAAATGCGTATTTGCAAAATAATAGATCTATGAAAATGTGCTTTGCTGGATTTGTTGCCTTAAATTCTAATTAGCTGGAAAAAAATTCTGTGAACAGAAAAAAGTATCTACCATTAGTCAAAGTTCTCAATGCATACATACAAAACTTTACATTTTCTTAAATTCAGATTAATTTAAGGCAGAAATTTATACATATCCTTTAATCCCTGATTGCACGGATCTCTTTCATAAAAGGCTAAACTCAAAAGACAAAGTAAAACTGTATATATTATTGAAAGTTGCCATACAACATATTGTATCAGAGTCATAAAGTAATTATCTTTAATGATTCCCCCTGCCCGCTCCACCCCATTTGCAGTATTGCATGACATAATCCACATTGTCCAGGACTCTCCATGTCCATGTCCCAAAAGCCATTTTGGATGATTGTGGGAACTACTGGAGAATGAAATATGACTATGTTAGGTTTGGCTAATTCCATTTTTGGGGCGCATTTCTTCACAAGCAGTTGACATTATTTATAATTGTGATGTTTTTACATGAAGCAATGTAAAACTTTCCCAATTACATAATCAAAAGCTTAAGTTCTTGTATGTGTGGTTTTTGTTCTATGTAACACTTATCAGTGGACATACATACATAACTATACACTTATATAATACACATGATAGGAACGTGTCCTATTAGCCATTCAGAACTGTTGGACATTATTTACATGAATGTATCCTGATAAATTAATTTGTGGCAGGCAGGACAATTAGAATTTGCCTCATATTTGTAACGTACCTATAATGGAGCATGAAATTGGCCATGCATTGCTATTGCCTGTTGTAGTTTTTCTTCTTTGGCTCTTCTACAGTGGCAAATCTAAGGAAGAACAATTTAACATCATATATTTCAAATTTACTTTGGTGGAAAATAATGTTTCTAAAACAATCAAAATAAAGAAGTCAAACTTTGACTAAATTTGTGTTCATCTCAGCTAGTAAGCTTCATAAACAGGCTTTGAGTACAATAGTTGAAGATGATTCATATGCTTAGACTGCATTCTAAGGATACTTAAGCTAGAACAAGGAATTACTGATTTAAGGCTGAACAAATATTCTTCTAACAGTTTAAATAATTAGTTAATAGCACACATTACAATATACATTATTTAAAGGCTATCAATAATAATATCAAGGTACATTCTTTCTTGGGTACGTTCTCCTTGGATTTTGCCATTAACAATGAAGTTATTAAATAAGACATATATACTCGAATTATTCCAATGGAACAAAATTCAAAAGGATTCTGTGCCCCAATGGAAGAAAAAACTCAACACATTAGGGCGTTCTTTCATACAAAAGTGGGGAACAGGCCTCTTACTCTTTGGCTCTTTAGCCCAGTACCATAAGGGTGGATGGGGTAATATTGATGTTTGTTTTTAACCCCTCCTACTTAAGCAATTTAAACAACAAACTATACCACTGCTATTTCTCTATTCTGTGCATTGCAGATAGCAGGAAAGTGATAGGACAGTTGTATTTCTATCACTAGCGCATGCTTCACAAAGCAATAATTTTAATGCATAGCTTGCCAGAAATGTTAGGCAATTTGGCAAATAAAAGCTGTTCGGACATAGGAAGGCTTAAGTATTGGTACTTCTCTGCTAAATACAAGAATTTGCCTCTATATAGTCAATTGTGTCTGTTTTTAAAACAGCAAAATAAACCTGAATTTTACTTATTCAATAGTTTTCAATTGGATTAATTATAATTTTATTTAAGCTTTCAAATATTTTAAACATTAGGTTTTGAAATCTGAAAAATCTACATACTGTTCTTTTCTCCATGAAACTACTAACAAATTCGTCTATTTCTGTTTTCCCTTCCAGAAAGTTTTCTGCAATAGTGTCAGATTCCTCTTCAGCTTCATGGGCAGCCACTTTCAATCTTGCCTGCAGGGCACTTGCACTGCAACTCTGTGAAAAGAATAGTGTGTAACTTGGAAATGTTCAGTCCATTTCCCAGGAGGTCCACAGTGTCGTCCCCCCACCCCCAGCATTTTGCAAAGTAGTTACAACAGCTTGTACTATGAGTTACTTTTTATATATTTGTTATATGCCACTTAGAACTGTCAGATTGGGGCAGCTAAAAAAAGGACAAAAAAAATCATACTTTTAACTCCAAAGAAAAAAAATATTAAAAGAGGTTAGCCTCCAAAACAGGATGGGATTGCAACTAGAATCCTGTCTTAACAACCTCTGTACAAATAAGTGAATAATGCTTTGTTTCCTCTTGCAAAAAGGAAAATCTCACCTCACTAAGTTCATGCTGCCTTTGTACTTTCTTTTCAAATGTGGTTTTGAAATGAATCAGTTGTTCGTACTAGAATGAAAATACATTTTTATTAAACTGGGTCAGAAATCAATTCCCAAATTGCAGAAAGTATTTTTTCTCGTACTTACTTTATCTAGTATTGTTTGTCTTTTTGATTCCAAGCTTGGTTCCAATAATAAATTTTTTTCTGCAAGGTAAACCCACTGTTGAATTTTAGAAGAATATCATTGTTTGATAAAATGTTATTCTAATTAGAAATATTTGGAAGTCTTACTTGCTAGTTCTTCAATACTTTTCACTAAATCATCTTTATCATTAATTATATGCTTTAATTGGGGCAGATTAACAAATTGTTCTAGCAGAATATCTTCTTGTTCATTCATGTCTGTCAGCTGTGATATGCTGAATTGCAAAGACAATAAAAAAAGTATTTAGCAACCAGGCAAAATATACACTGTATTATTTTGACAACTGTATATACTGAGTTTCTTGATAATGTGCCATTTCACTCTGGTGCATATGATATAATGCTAATTACTTCCAAAACTTGAACTCACTTCACTGCTTCTTTTCTGAGAATGCCAGAACTGTTAGAGAATGAATCCTGATTAATTACCAATGCTCAGGCAAAAACAGCTCATGGCAATTACTAAACAAATGAACAAAGCAGGAACATAATCAAATACACTGTGTGCACAATTATTAGGCAAGTTGTATTTTGGAAGATTAATTTTATTACTGAACAGCAATAGTGCTCTTGGTAAATCCAAAATGTTGATAAACTTCAAACCTGAATATTTATGAAAGTAAAAGTGAGGTTTTGGGTTTCTTAGAATATCTATGTGTGCACCATTATTGAGCAACTATTAGTGTGCAGAATTATTATGCAACTAAATGAAAAATGAAGATTTTCTCATCTCACTTGTTTATTTGCATCTGTTAAAGTGAGAATAATAAACAAACTCAAAATGTACAAATAAATATTTCTGACATTTCAAACAAAAAAAAATCAATATAGCTACCATTCTTTTCAATAACAGTCATAAGCCTTCCATTCATGGAGTCTGTTGTTTTCTTGATCTGTTGATGATCTACTAGAGGCAACCACAGCCTCCCAGACACTGTTCAGAGCGTACTGTTTTCCTTCACCGTAAATCTCCCATTTAAGAAGGGCCCACAAGTTCTCAGTAGGGTTTAGATCAGGTGAGGAAGGGTGCCATGTCATTATCCATTTATCTTTAAGGCCTTTACTGGCTAGCCACACAGTAGAGTAGTACTTCAATGCATGAGATGGAGCATTGTCCTGCATAAAAATCATGGTCTTCTTGAAAGATGCAGAATTTTTCCTGTACCACTGCTTGAAGAAAGGGTCTTCTAAAAACTGGCAGTAGGTTTGGGAGTTGATTCTGAATCCATCTTCAACCCAAAAAGGTCCAACTAGCTCATCTTCAATAATGCACCCCATATCAGCACCCCACCTTCAACTTTCTGGTTTTTGAATCGAAGTGGAGGTTTGTGCCCGTTACTGATCCAGCCATTGGCCCATCCATCTGGTCCATCAAGTGTCACTTTCATCTCATCAGTCCATAAAACCTTTGAAAAATCTGTCTTCAGATATTTCTTGACCCAGTCTTGCCATTTCAACTTCTATGTCTTGTTCAGTGGTGGTCAGATTTTGGCCTTCCTTACCTTGGCCATGTCTCTGAGCACTGAACACCTTCTGGGCACTCCAGGTAGGTTGCAGTTCTGGAATATGACAGAACTGGAGGATAATGGGTTCCTGTTAGCTTCAAGTTTGATTCTTCTCACATCTTTGGCAGTTAATGTGCATCTTTTTTTCTCAACATGTTTCTTGCAACCCTGTTGACTATTTGCAACAAAATATTTGATGGTTCTGTGATCACGCGCTAATATCTTAGCAATTTAAAGAGTGCTGCATCCCTCTGAAAGACTTCTTACAATTTTTGACTTTTCAGAGTCAGTTAAATCTTTTTTTTTGACCCATGTTGCTTGAGAAAAAAAAGCTGTCTTATAGTTATGCACACCTTGATATAGGGTGTTGATTTCCTTAGGCCATACCCTCCCTCATTACACAAATACACATCACCTGATATGCTTATATCCATTAAACATTCACATTTATACAGCTGAGGTGGAAAATATCCATAAAAATACTCACTTGCCTAATAATTGTGCACACACTGTATTTACAAAAATAAAAGTGAAACTGGTACAATACTGAAGTTTTTACCTTTTACTCAGATCTAACTAAAGAGTTATTTTGCCGATGACTTATTTTACATTACTAGGAACTTTCTGGCTTTACTGAGATATAGATATAAGATTAAGTCTATGGTTTTCAACATCAAGGAACAACTTTGACCCATATTTGGAACACAGACACACCCTTTTAAATCTTCTTACCTTAGTTCTGATAGTTCTGGAAATACATCTGGAACATCAGGCATTTTGTACCCAAATCCATTTTGATTTCCCTAAAAACATTAAACAATATATGTCTTTAAATAACAATCCAGCTATACAACAAAACACTAAGCTAAATGACACAATTTTTCTTATACTCAAGTTCTATGAAATCTCTAAAGATTTTGGAGCTCAGAATATCATTTTCTTAAAAGTATGTTCACATATTGCTGGCAAATTCAATTTCTCTAAATGTTAATATTTGATATTTGAATGGTATCTTTTGGGAAATGAACAGCTTATTTTGTAAGGTACACTACCAATACATACCTGTGATAGTGCTTCTGTTGTTGGAACAGGTAACGGCAAGTCAGTTATCATGCCAAAGGAAGGAGCTGCAGGTCTGTCTGTACTATAACCTGAAGAAAGTGATTCTGCAAGGGGTACAGATGCTACAGGCCTATTTGTTTCTTGTGGCAGATATGCAGAAAGAAATGGAAAATTCTGACCATATGTAGGAATTCCAGTTGGCTTGCTGTAAAGGCTAAGGGGAAAACCAATCTATTATCAGCAAATTATTTTATAGTACTTTCAGGCTTCTCAAAATGAAATTGTATTAAGCATTAAATAGGTTTCTGGTTAAACACAGTTGACAATAGCTGTAATTAATTCTAACTGAACGCGTGACAAGCCATATTATTAATCTTATCAATGCCATAGTGATCACATAGCAATGATTCACCATCTCTTGAGGAATTTAGACATGACAGTTCTTTTAATCCAAGTAATTAAAATTGAGGGGCTAACTTCAGCAATGTTTTATTATGAGTCAGTTATGTCAGAACTAAGGGGTCTTTTCAGTCCTAGTATAATCCAAAGGATAAGGCATGCACTAAGTAACTAAATGCTGAAATTTAGAAAATCTTTGGTTTTTAGTGAAAACAAACCTGTACGTGATGGAATGATGCATCTGATGCTACTATACATAGGCCAATGGATCTTTATATTTTACTGATACTTGGTATAAACTCTCTCTTTTTGTGTCACATATAATTGATCAATTATAAATAAGCATTTATATTCATAAATTGAGATAGATAAGGGAAAGAAAGCTGTTTAGAACTAAGTCTGCAATACTGTAAGATAAATACTCAATTTTTATCTACCTGTATTGGCCTTAGGCCCAACAGAGCAACTCAACCCAAAATAAAACATAGTTTAAGATTTTATTCAAATCTAACTTTTTAATGCAATAACTGAATGCATAAGATGAAGGAAACCAAATTGCAATATAAGGTTGACAGCCACATCTTGATTGAATTATGTTTGATCCGAGTTTGCTCCATAAGTTTACACATAGTGATGCTTGAAATTATTACCCATATTTTAATGTGCTTACTTACTATGGGAATGTTGTGCTGGGAGCCAAGACCGGAGGATTTTTCCAAAATTCATCAAGTATACTTTGAACAATTTTGCCAAGGTCAGAGTGCATTGTAAACTGTTAAAGTATTTAAAAAATTAGCATGGTTAAAAATGATGTGCCATACAACAAAGTCAATTTATCATTGATTTAAATGAAAAAAGTCAGCTTGCTGTAGTGGGTAAGGTTAGTGGGTAAGGCTAGAAATCAGGAGACTGTGATTTCTATGCTCTCTTAGACATGAAAACCAGTTGGATGGCTTTGAATCAGTTATTCTCCCTCAGCCCACCCCTTCTCACAGGATCGTTGTGAGTATTACTTATGTTTACTGCCTTGGGATAAATTAGATACACAGATGAAAAGACAGAATATAAATCTAATAACAATCATGTGGCCTCTCTTAGATGATGGATGTAAGTATCAGTGAGGCCCATTTTTGTTCTCTGTATGCAGAAACAGAGCTGACAAATAACCTTAAAAAAACATCAGGAACTCTGTAAAAAATATACTTTAATTTTTTTTACAATTAGTTGAGAAAAACCACTCTAAAAATGTGGGGTTTTGTTCAAGAAAGTTCATGGGAAAACTATCTACAGGTACCAAGAGGTTAGTAGGTGTAAACGTTAACAATTCTACAATAAAATATACTGTAACTGTTGCCAGTTGCACATTTTGAAAGAGACATGCATTTTTACCATTGATTATTCTAGAAAATGATTCATTTATACCTACACTATTAATTAATGGAGAAGTCACATAGGCTCCTTGTTTGTCAATTATATGATGCCGTATTGGGGGGAAAACACTGATGACTGGCTTGTCCTGAGGAAACTGAGGAGGAAGCAAGCTGCAAACACCAAAATATTTTATTATTATCATAACTTCCATGTATGATTTAGCTCTCTACTACATCATCTTTCAAAATATAAAATTCATCTTTCTGGAGAATGTGAACAACTGGGAGTGAAAGTACAGTTCTTCCTAACAATTTCTGTACAATCACAATATAGCTAAAAATATAGTTCATCAATTTGAATTCTAGCATTTACAACACAAACAACAAACAGCTGATGTACTCTCACTGTCAGATAACAACTGAAATAAGTACCCTACTCAATCTCTATTTAGGTAATTTTCTGAACCAGGTGTTTGCAGATAATGAACAAAGGCCTTTTTATTGAAATCTCCTAGAAGAAATGTGAATTTTTTATATCGAAGTAATTTTAGGTGCACTCCAAGAAAATAAGTTAAAATAAAAATAAGTCAACTTAGTTTGATGAAGCAAAACTTCATAAAACTGAATGATTATCATTTAGTTGTTTAAGAAAAAATGCTGATAAATACAACTGTTGACAATTTTGCCACATAGATGTAGGCCAGGGGTGTCAAACTCAATTTCACTGAGGGCCGCATCAGGGATATGTTTGACCTCAGAGGGTCGTGTGTGTATGCGTTTGGAGGTGGGATGGGCGTGGCCATGGTGGGCATTTGACACGGGCTCAAGATACATCCCCCCCTTTTTTTCTTTCCACAGTTCTTTACTATAACCATTTTCCTATCTCTTCTACCAGATATTACTGGCAAACATTTATTACTTATTCTTCATACTCCACTAAACTTTTTATTTCTAAATTTATGCCCCATTGTTAAATAGTAAATTGCTTTTCCAGGCAGAAAAGCTATTTATATTATTGTATTTTTATTATTCACTTAATAATAAAAATACAATAGCATAAATATGATAATACAAGATCTAACAGCAGAGGTAGATTTCCAGGATAGTAAATAGAAATTATAAATTGTTGACTGTAGATTAAATGGACCTACAGTATGTAAAATCTGGCATTAAACTGTAGTATTAACATAGGATGTTCCTTATTTTCTATCCAGATCAGGACACTTACTTGAGGCCACATAATTGTAATCCAGTTCTCCTGCAGCACTCTGCTGGATGAAAACAGGCTGTGCCCCCCTCCCGCCGAGTGTATCATAAATCAAATTCTCCAATGAGGCCCTGCAGCCTGTTTTTGGCTGGCAGAGTGCTGCTGGAAGCCGGGGAGGCCAAAAATGGGCTACAGGCTGGTCCTCTGATATTTCCAGGCTGGTCCCATGGGCCAGATTTAACCACCCCACAAGCTGGATCTGGCCCACAGGCCTTGAGTAGGACACCCCTGATGTAGGCAATGTGCTCCTTGAAAGTCACACACACAAAAAAACATTCTCTCCTTAAAATTTATCCAGACTGAAACAGAAGAAAACAAGAGAAAACTCACTCTAGTCCTAATGTGGTGTGACAGAAAATTAACAGTCCACACTGATTGACATACAGTCAAATCAAAAGATACTCACATATTTATATTAATTGTCAGGTTATTTACAGTGAAGGGCAACCGATATTCCACATCTTTTTGTATTTCAGCTATACTAAAAAGAGAAACATTTATTAATGAAATAGTCAAATCAAACACAAATGACCCAATTAAGCATCTTAAAAAGCCCTAATTTCAAAGGTCAAATGAAAGTATAATTTCTTCTCTTAGAAACTCTAAATTATTACTAAACTAGAACCGATTCCTTTAAAAGCTTGATTCCCTCCTTCCTATTTTAATCAGCTTAATTTTGAATAAAAGTTCTGAGGACCCCAGAAATATAAGAACTGGCCTTTGAAGGCAGATTGGTCTTTGTAGACAAAACAGTAACTTGTTTACAAGAACAAGTTGACAGGAGCATGTGTGGGCAGCAACTTGTTTTGCTGAAGGAAGCTGAGGCTATTGGTGAACCAGCATTTTATTCACTTCCTGTTTCTTAATACAGGGAAGGCCAAATCCCCTTAACTGTACATGGTAGTAGTTTTTGCATTGCACTCAAACTGTTTTCACTTTGAAAGAGTGGTAGGCATTGACCTCTGTACATCAGCTGCTCTTTTCAACTAGGATCTTGTGACTTTTGTAAGGATATTTTTTTCTTGCACTTTTTGCTTCCCCTGGCGTCTACTTTTGCCTACCAACCCTTTGAAGTTGCAATATCAAGGCACGCCTTAAATATACTACGACTACTGCTATTATTTATTTAAAAATTATTGGCGGCCCAGGTCCGTACATTAGGCATGCCTTTAAAGAAATTAAATGGCCCCTCATTTGCTCTGGTATGATGACTTGAGTTTTTCGCTGAGGAGCGAGTCATGCCGCTCTATTGAAGAAAAAAAAAAAAGCCATGTTTGCCGACAGCAATGGAGAGATCACCCAGGGAGATCCTCATATTCTCGCCCTCCTCTGGACTGACTTCCACCCGTTTTATGAAAAAGAGCTGGCCGGCGATTTCCTCGCTCCCTAAAGGGGGTGTCACTCACGCTGCATGGGCGCTGCGCAGGGACTCGATCTGGCGCTGCCGCTGTTGCTGGAGGCTGGTGAGAGTCGAAGGCAACGCTACTCCGCCGGCGGAAGAGGAGGAAGAGGTGGTGGCGGCGGCGGCCCCGCCACCGCTACCCGCTTTGGAGTAGTGGAAGAGCCAGCTCATCCTCTTCTAGCCCCCCACCCTTCCCAAGCCAGAAAAAAAACAGACGATGCGCGGCCTTCCCTTGGCTTCTCCGTCCGCGCCGCCGCCGCCGCCACCGCCTCCCTCCGCGGGTCTCTCCTCCTGCCCCAGCAGAACGCGAAGCACCGAGACAACGAGCACAAGAGACACAACCGTTCCGGACCCGGGCGACAAAATACGCCTGCGCTCGATCCGCTGGGCGCGTCATCACCGGCCGTTGCCTTCCATTGGTTGGAAAGGGCTGGGAGGGGCCAGCTCGAGAGCCCGATTGGTCAGGCTCTGCCGGGTCTCCGCGGCCTGGAAAGGAGCGTGAAGGGGGGGAAGCGAGCGAGAGAATCGAGGGTTGAAAGGTCAAGAGCGCGGCGCGCGCTGATGATGTAATGGCTTTGTGCGCTGGGAGGTTGTGGGGAAGCCGCGCGAGTGGTTTTCCGCGCTTTCTGTCTCTCCCTCGCCGCGTCGGGGCTGCCTCCGCCGCCAGGTCCCCGCTCGACCCTTTCTCCACCCCTGGCGTGAGTAACCGCTTCCTCTTTCATTAGGAAAGCTCGTGAGGAGCAGCGGCGACAGCGCTTCTCCTGTGGGTAGGTAGGTGGGTGGGCGTGTATGGGGTGTGGAGACGCAGGCGGTCGGGAGAGTAAAGTGGAAGCGCGCGCGATTCGACGGGCGAACTTTTCTTTCCGTCATATGTGGGGTGGGAGGAGGGGAGAGGAGGAGTCAGAAGAGAAGGAACCGAGGCTGGCTCTGGGAAGTCTCCTTTCTCACCTTTGCTTTAGCTTCACCCTGTGCGATCCAAGCCTTCCTTCCTTCCTTTTCGGAGACAGTAAAGCTAGAGGTGTCTCTTGCCTCACCTTGAACAGATCTGCCTATGGCAACGTCTGCCGCTCCCTTTTCCGAAGTTCCCTCCTAACCCCCCCCCCCAAATATATTTTTTTTAAAAAAAAAAAGTGGTGCGGGAAGATATAACAGTTAGATGCCATTGACTTGTCTTTTGTTTCTGGTCATTGCAAAGACATATCTTTATTATCTTTCAGCAATAGCCAAGGTGTGCGTTCTGGTATACAGAGCTGAATACATGCTTCTGTCCAAGACACGATTGAGGGGTCCTTGGTGCTCTCTGAGCTTGATTGTTTTCTTAACAGAACTTTCATTACCCAAACTAGGTAACATCATCAGTGCTGATAGGGAGTTTGTTCTTAAGTCGGGATTCCCCAAGTGGATGGGACTATATGGGACTATCAGAGGTTCAGGTTGTTATCACTTGTTCTATTACTATTATGGGAAGCAATGGCTATTTGAAACATGCAAGGATCAATGTGTCTTGGAGACCCCTCACATAAGCATGAAGAGCAAAGTGAGGCTGCTGGATTTTTACCTTTTCAGTGAAAGGATGAGAATAGAAGGGAAGGTATTGAAAAGAACAGCTAAAACTATTATTCACTGTTGGATTTGGCCAAGAAATGTTGTATCAAGCTTTTTCCAACCATAAGTCTTCCAGATGATTTATTCTACTCTAATAACAACAGCTTACATCCTGCGACAATACCTGTAACATCATCAAGCATCCACGTCTGCCTATTTCAGGTCCTTAGAAAGGACTTGATAGGTAGATAAAAATCCCAAATCCAGTCTGAACATCTCGCTGATTGTGCAACAAGTCATTTTATGTTTTATGCTTGTTGCTGTCTTTAAGATGATTTCTTGTTATCTGCAACCATTAGTTGTGAAATAGCCTAATCTGCAGAGTATAACGTTAGGAATGGATGATTAATTTGATACAGATAATTAAACTTAAAAACTCTTTATAATGACAATGGATAATCTAGGTTACTTCTGTGACATATGGGCATTGGTGACATATCAACAGTGTTACAGTTGTATCTGATCAGATTGTTATACAGGTAGTCCTCGATTTACGGCAACCTCCCCTCCATAAACTACTTATAATCCAGTTCCAAAGTTCCAAAGTTATGGCCACTGCAGCACTTCCACAGTTGCTTGCCCTTATGACTGACCATAGGGAGTTGTCCCCACTGCCTTGTCCCTGCAGGCCTGAAGAAAAGTGTGAGGGATTCCTGGTGCAGGAACCTGTGCTAGGCATCCCAGGGCCTTTCCGATGGTCTCTGAGACAACCCGTGCTCCACTTAACCATATCAGGAAGAGCAGGAATGGGTCATCTTAAGTGAGGTGATCATGTGGGCACTTCACGTCAATCATGATGTTTTACCATAATGGGCAGGCTCCATTGTGGTCGTTGGTCAAGGACTATCTAGGTTTACATAACTAACATGATAAGATATTTATCTAATTTTCTTAACATTTTCTGTGGCTACACTCTAAACCAGGCCAATTTAGTTCACCTAGGAATGCTTAGCTCTACATATTTGTTCAATGCTTTGATGAATAATAATAATAATAATAATAATAATAATAATAATAATAATAATAATAATGATGATGATGATGATGATGTTCTATGCCTTAAAACAGGGCATAGCAGTCGGGCATTCTCCAAATGATCTGAATTAGAGCTTCCATTTCCTAGCAAGCTGTGTCAGAGGACAAGAATTTTAAGGTCCAAATCAATTGGTGAATTACTAAGTGCTGTAAACATTTAGGGGGTATTACAGTCTAGAACTGTAAGTGTTTCATGTCAGATTGCTTTCTGCTTCAAATGGAGGACACTATAAAGAACAATGTTTAAATTCTTAGTCTTTAGCAATAAAAAACATTCCTAGATTGCAGGAGAAGTGAGTGTGGAACAATACTTATACATTTATAATTATTTATAATTTTCTTCAGGCATACCCAAGAAATAAGCATATTTTTGGCAGCAGGATATAGAGCTCTTATTTTTACATTAATTGCTTATTTGTTCTTGATCAATTGACATCTTTTGTTTTACATTAGTAGTCAGTATAAATACTAAACTTTATTACTGCTGATTACAAAAATGTAGCTAAACTAAAATGTCTTAAGACTGCAAATAATGTTTGTTTTATTGAATTTAATTGAAGTTATTCAAAGTTGCCATCCAAAATATGCTAAACAAATCCCACAGAAATAACAGTTGAAAGTAAATTTATATCTGCATATTAGCATGACTATTAATTGAAATAAAATGATTTACTTCAAAATTAATATGAATAAATGGTGTGTATAATATACTAAAGTACTGTTATTTCATTATGGAGTCTGTGAAGAATCATAATATTGTTCTATATATCCTATTAGGTTTTATTAAGCTCAGTGGAAGTTATTTATTGAAGAAGTTTCTACTGTATAGATTTGCAAGCTGGATATTCATCTAACAAATAGTTCATCTTAAGTTTTTTTTTTTTTAACTTCTGAAGATTGCAAATGAGATAGTCTTAGTTAACGGAATTGTATAAGCTAATTTATGTATATTTTTTCCTCTGCCTTTATATATTCCACTCCATCTCTCTCTATATTTCTTGTATATATACTGTACTTGAATTTTGTGGAGTCTTTGCTGCTGTTTGAGATTAGTTGTTTGCTTGTGGTTGTTTTTTTACTAGAGTAAATAATATCTTAAGTGTTTAGAATGGATTTTGGTTTGCTCTTAGTTTATATGCAGTAGCTACTGTGTGTGTTGGTAGAGATGTTTTTTTTCTTCTTAGTAGTTCCTTGATTAGGCTTTTGTTCACAGCTTGATTGTTTATCTGAGATGGTAGTTTCTTGAATAGGATATTGTTTACATCTTGCTTTGGTGTGCTGTTGGGGAGGTTGGAGTATTTTTGTTATTTGCTCTTTAGCTTTTTTATTGTGTCTTTTGAATGGTATGTAAATATTGCTTATCTTTTTGCACCTGTTGGTTGATTTGTCTGAATTTAGGAATTGTCTAGTGTTTTGGGATTTAGCTATGGTTAAATCGGCCAATGTGTTGTGAAATTATGGAATTGTTTTTAAGATGTTCTTGAGGTGTGGCAGTGTTATCCTTTTCATCACCTGTGCTGGTTGTGCTATAGTGTGCTGAGTGGTCATGTACTTTTTGATAATTTTGTTTATGTTTATAAATTCATTAAAATTATTCATTTCTGGTCTTGCTGTTTTAGGTATAAAATTAAAACTTGTTTTATGAAATCAACTTTTCATCAAGTGTACCTTTTTGATACCTGGTATCTGAAACCTCCTAATTATGCCAGCAGCCACAGTAGATCACAGCCAAAGAATCTGTGAAGTGTGGGCTTGTAACCTGGATGAAGAGATGAAGAAAATTCGTCAGGTTATACGGAAGTTTAACTATGTTGCCATGGTAAGATATTGGGATTATCTGTATTCTTCCTTGGTTACAGAGGCAGTGTAAATGATTTGTAAAAGAAAAACATAAAGGAAATAATGCATTTCTTCAAAAATAACAAAAGATTTCCATTTTATTTATTTATATACAGTATATCCTCCCTTTATTATTTTTACAAAGAACTCAAGGCTGTGAATATATCCAGCACACCTTCCTCCTTATTTTCCCACAACAACAACCTTGTGAGGTGAGTTGGGCTGAGAGTGAGTGACTGACCCAAGTCACCCGGCTAAGGTGGTAGACTAGAATTCACAGTCTCCCACTTTCTAGCTGGATGCCTTAACCACTAGAACAAACTGTCTCCCATTACTGATTTCATTGGAAAAAAATGAAAGTAATTAATAAAAAATAGTTCTGAATAGGAACATGGACATATATTGTCTATACAGTTCCTAGCTCTATTTGGTATGTTAATAAAACTAATATTGAATAATTAGATTAATAAATAGGCTTCTTTGGATAGCTCATGGGTTTACCCATAATGCCTGAGTTAACTGCAAGACAGTAATTCAGTTCCATGTTTAGTCTTTTATATCAAGGAAAGTATACAGAACATTTAAAGCATCTAGCTATAAAAAGTGGTGAGTTGCATTGCTCTTCTAATACTTTCCATTTTGTCTTTCACATTTATGCTTTTCAGGACACAGAATTCCCTGGTGTAGTTGCACGACCTATTGGAGAATTCAGAAGCAATGCGGACTATCAATATCAGCTACTCCGCTGTAATGTAGATTTACTTAAAATAATCCAGTTAGGGTTGACATTCATGAATGAGCAAGGTGAATACCCTCCAGGAACTTCAACATGGCAATTTAATTTTAAATTTAATTTAACGTAAGTTCTGGAACTTGGTTGTGTGTCTTTAAGTGTGTAGAGTATTTTAAAATTGAATAATTTAACTAGTTTTTCTGCAGAAAGTACAGGAAGTATGATAAATTATACCTATATAAATTAAACTTGTTCAAGTTCTTAAAACTCATATAATGTTCAAAGTCAGATTTATTATTAATATTATTTTAAAAACCTCTGTTGTAAGCCTAGTTGAGATAGTTAGGGTTAAGTCCTTTGTCTACATTCTTTAACTTTCAATTGATTGGTTTATATCAAGTATGAATGTAAGAATGCCCACATATTGAGGTTTTGTCATCCACTAGCTTTATTGTCTCTAGAATGAGCTGAGGTCAGAAGGAAATCGGCCAAAATTGGAGCCTTTGCCCAAGGTTAGCTGACTTCCTCCTCGTGTGGCCAAAGTTTGTATTCTCCAGTTTTTTTGTTCTTTATAAGATTTTATGGATCATTTTAATTTGGTTTCTTATGGGTGTTAGGATTTCCAGGAAGGAGGAAGCAATAAGAAAAGTTTGCCTCATAAGTTAATTTGTGCAGTTCTAGATGAAAGTTACTGATATTAGCTGAATTTAGTTTAAATTTAGTTTATCAACAGCTCTTTGAATTGAACCCAGACAATTGTTACTAGCTAATCCAGCTTCAAAAGTGGATTGTCCCACTAGCAGTCTGATTGCTACATTCTGGTCAACTGCATCTTTTGGGTCATCACCAAAGGCTATCTTACAAAAAAAAAAATGTGTTTCAGAAGTTTAGCGATCCAGCTGTAGAGTGATCAAGGCCTGAGTTCCATCATCAGGCTCTCCTTGTCAAGGTAGACTGCAAGTGGCGCATAGTTGGAGTTGTAACACATATTCCTCCATGGTTTATGTTTGCTGGCTAAGTGTAGTCCACTTCCTGCTTATGAACCAACTCCTACAGCAACTATAGAGAGTAACTGCTATAACTGATGATACCGAATTGCCGTAATATTTTGTTCAGTGAGATGAATACTTCATAGGATTTAATCTGAACTTACTTTGCCCCATTCAGACCATGAAAGCTTTTAGGCAGGTCAGGCTTTTTCTATGTCACTTAGCAGAGGTGGTATGCTGCTGATGCCTCATCCTGATGTTAATTAATATAGGTAAGAACTCTAAGCTCTGTGGCACATTGGAGCAACAAGGGATTTCAGTGCTGCTCCCCCACAGTTATAAAGTAGAAGCATTCACTCACTATGGGTCATGGTACTAAATTCTATTGAGAGGGCTGCAGTCCTCTCCTCCAAATCTTGACAAATGTAATTGACAAGAGTGATCACTGTTGTTTCTATTCCATGAATATTCCTAAATTCCATGAGTACAAATAATGTGGATTATGCACAAGATCCTCTGCTGGTAGTTCCTCACCACTTTCTCAAAATGTTTGTTTTAAATAGTAGGTTGGAAGCTGGGGAAAAGTTGTTAAAAACAGCTGGATTCAGTCAGGACTTCTTTAGTAGGGCACACTACTGTCTCCTTTAAGGCAGGTGACATTACTTCCTCCCTAAAGAGTCATTGGTCTCACAGATCTAACTGTTTATGCCTCCTTGCCTTCCCCTACCACCCAAAGGAAACAGGAAGTATGTGGATCTAATCCACAGATAGCAGGATTCATACCATGGGGAATTCTGATCATTTCCTTGGAGTTTACAAGCTAAAGCTGATTACAGCTAATATCTCAAGTCTTTGCTTCGTTCATCATTCTGAATTTTATCTGTCTGGGAACCTTCTTAGAGTGGATATGAGTGACTTTATAATGCCACATTGTCCCACCCATCTTTTTCCAGAAGGTTCGGAATTACTCTTTAAGAGGACTACAGGTAGTCCTCAATTTACAACAGTTCATTTAGCGACCGTTGAAAGTTATAACAGCATTGAAAAAAGTGACATATATTTATAACCATTTATAACCGTTGTAGCATCCCTGAGGTCAGGTGATCAAAATTCGGACACTTAGCTACTGGTTCTTATAGTTACAGTGTCCTGGGGTCATGTGATCCCCTTTTGTGACCTTCAGACAAGCAAAGTCAATGGAGAAACCAGGTTCACATGTCAACTGTGCCACTAAACTGCAGTGATTCACTTAACAACTGGGGCAAGAAAGGTCGTAAAATGGGGCAAAATTCATTTAACAAATGTCTCAACAGAAATTTTGGGCTCAATTGTGGTTGTATGTTTAGGGCTACTTGTATTCTTATTAGATGTCTTGGCAAGATGCCTGGCATAGAAATTATAAATAAAATAAATGTATTTGTTTAATTAATAGGCAGTGTGTTTGGGAGAGTGATTTGTGAACAAAATAGATTTTGTGTTGGTTTGAATCTGAACTCTTTATCAGTGCTCACATTGTCTTCTGGCTTTTCACAGTGGCATTCTATCAATAGCTTCATTTCCCTCAGCTCTTCAATCAGTCAAGGAGCTGCTTGTGATTTGCAGTTGGGCAAAGGCCTCACAGAAATAAGTTCACACTACACTTCAGTTGTCTCCATGTTCTGGTGATCAGCCAGGTTGTCATGAAACCTGCCTGCCAAAGAGTCCTGCTGCTCTTTACAGAAGCCTGGGGCATCTATGAGATGTGCAGTTTGACATGGAAGTGGTCTGATCAGAGTAGTAACAAATATCACTATCACACATATTCATATCTCATCTGCTTCAAAGTAAAGATCAGGCCAAATATGTGCTCACCTGCATGATTATTTCCAACAAGCCCACAGTCTACATGAAGGCTATAAAATAGTAATGAACAAAGATCCCTGTTACTGGTTAAAGAATCATCTTTCATGATGACATAAGTTCTGTTAGAGCAATGTTATACTCAAAGCCCAAATTTGCTTCCTGCGACATTAGGAGTAAATAGTTGTAGGAAGTGAATGGGCGTTTGCAGTAAAATTATTAGTGTTGTGTAGACAGGAATTTTCTTTAATGAATAGCATGTATCACAATATGTCTTGTTTAACAGTTCTGCTACTTGGGGGGAGAGCTCTCTCTCTCTCTCTCTCTGCAAAACTCTTTTACAAGGATGATTTATTATCAATAATATAGGCTTTGTGCTGGTAATTCATTTAAAATTCTTTTGACAACTCTATTAACAATAGTGATTATTTTTTAATAATGCTTCTTCTAGAGAGGACATGTATGCCCAGGATTCTATAGAGCTATTAACAACATCTGGAATCCAGTTCAAAAAACATGAGGAGGAAGGAATTGAAACTCAGTACTTCGCTGAACTTCTTATGACTTCGGGTGTTGTGCTCTGTGAAGGAGTCAAGTGGCTTTCATTTCATAGGTAACCACAGCATACAGAACTATCGCTTGCTTTCTTGTTTTCTTTTTCTTTTAATGAAACTTTAAGACCCAATAATGGTTTCTGTTTAATAACCTGAAGTATTAGGCTGGATGAATTCTAGATCATTTTGTAAAGACTTTGCTGCTTTAAACTTACCTCTTCAGTTTACGCTTTGGCTCCAGTGGCAACAAATAATCTGTATCTTAACTTGAGGTACTAAAGTGTCAGTCATGTAGAGAGGGAGCACTGTATTTTTCTATTTTGCTTTGACAGTTTCCCAGGTCAGAGGAAGGAACAGCCACATATATCTGCCCTTGTGTGTGTACGGTTAGCAGGTAAATGGAAACTGGAATTAGTTGATTAACATCGTTGGAAAGTCCAAATTCAGTACAGCTCTGAAGACTCTTTGATAATGCTGGTAGGGAAAATATGAAACTTTTATCTTAATTGTAATGCCAAATATTGGAAAATTAAACTTTGCTGCATGAACCTATTTTCTTATCTGGTTCCAATATTCTAGTTCTTTTGTTGTTTTTTTCAACCTCCTAGGGTCCCTCTCCCCATCAATAGAGGCATGGTCCCTTAAAATGATTGAGACTGATGTTTGAATTATATGATTTGAAGCTTAGAGGATAGTGTAGGCATACACTCAAGATCTGAGTCATTGAGAACAATCTTGTGTCGCATATTGTAAGATCCACTTCACAATTCTTAACTAGGAAAAATGAATAGTAGATTATAAATATGTTAATTATTACATTAGTTGGGTTGTTGAGAAGAAAGCTGCTAAAGGTTGGTTTTGGCAGGCACAAATATTGGAATGTTTTCTGGAACAGATCAATAGCAGAGATTTGCCTTAAAATGAATCATCTTGTTCATGATAGTGTAGATGGGCTATCAAGCCATTCTGATACACAGGTTTGAACATTTCAGGAATCCAGGTGCTTTGAAATGAAAATGGTTTGTAGCAAATGTTCTTATCTGGGAGTGCCCAAAATATGTATTGTGCAATTTGTCTTTAATACAGTATTCCAGTGAGGGAAGAGTGCTTCACCACCATTAGTTGAGTTTAAATTCTGTTTTGAACAATTGGAATTCGATTGATTTTTAAAATGTTGATCATATAGCTGTTGATGGAGGATTGTTATTGTGTGGGGTTCAAAATACTGTTAGAGAAATGATAGAAAATTTTTCTCAAAGGTGTTTTTTTCTTCAAGGGGTAATTGGACTTTTCTCTCCTCCTCCTCCTCCTCCTCCTCCTCCTCCTCCTCCTCCTCCTCCTCCTCCTCCTCCTCCTCCTCCTCCTCCTCCTCCTCCTCCTCCTCCTCCTTCTCCAGGAAAAACAGTTCAGTTGCCTTTTGAAGAAAAAAGCACTTTTGAGACATCTATGACCTGGATGACTGAGAATCTTCACAGATAGAAAATATACATTGTACAGGAGATAGACCTGTGTTGCCATTTGACTGGTTTTCAATACGTTTTGCGAAGATGTCTTCTAAAGTCTCCACTTTGATTTTAACTGTGTACAACTAAAAAATGGAATTCTTAGTTCAAAGGTCTCCAAACTTGGCAACTTTAAGACTTGTGGACTTCAACTCCTGAAATTCCTCAGCCAGCTAAGTCCACAAGTCTTAAAGTTGCCAAGTTTGGGGACCCCTGTCTTAGTGGGTTAGCAGGCTTTGTATGGGTAGGAAGTCAATTATGTTTTTGTTCTTCAGGTTTATCAGATTAGTTAATATTCACACCCTTCTTCTGGAATAACTCTCTAGCTGCCAGGCAAATTGCAGCAGTATGTTTGGAGCTGGGAGAGTCCTCTTCCATAAAAGAGGAGAGACGTGTAAGCTAATGGCTTTCAATCTCTGCTTGTTAATTCCACTCTAAAGCATCATTTCCATTGGAAGGGTTTGGGAGAATAGATTTGCTTATAGGAGTTGGTTCCCTGCTTGTTAGATAACTTCAACTTTCAGCTATTTTCTAGGCTTGGCTGTAGCTTTGTTGCAGGAAATGTACAATGTCTCTTCCTTCTTTTTCCTTTGACGATTACTAAAGTCTCAGAGTTTTCTTTGTTCTTTCTATATGTTGAGTGTTGCAATAAGTACTTATTGTACCCTATGACTATTAGTACCTTATGATTCTTGATGAATGTATCTTTTATGTATACTGAGAGCATTTGCACCAAGACAAATTCCTTGTGTGTCCAATCACACTTGGCCAATAAAAGAATTCTAATTCTAATAAGGCAACAAAAGGCTAGTATTTAAAACAATAGATTAAGGATAAGGTAATTAAAAAGCCTCTTTTGAAGGAGCTCTTCACAGTGGCTGCTGCCTCTTTGCTATCCTGGCTCCTCCTCTTATGACAATTTTTAAACACTTAAAAATTATACTACTTTTTTGTAGTTTGATTCATTTTCTGTCTTGCTGGAAAATGGATGTGCTTTTATTGCTTTCATCTAAAACCTAGATGGCAGGAAGAAGTAGGTATATCTACTGCTGCCACTGTTACTATATGTGAATAATTGTTTTTCTAGTTGGAGATGATTTGGTGTGAATAAAATTCATTATTGTGATAAGATGAAAGGCAACATTGTTAGGTGAAATTAGCAACCCCAAAATAAAAATACTTTGGGAGCTAGATGTAACAAGCTGGGTGTCCATACAACAAATAAAGCGATGAGGAACAATTTATGAATCCTTTAGAATTCTTTCTAATCCTGCAGTGTTGTGATCTCCACTTCTAAATTTTAAAAAGTTTCTGGTTGAATAAAACAATAAAACTTTGTCATCTCTTTACTGAATATATTAAACTAATACATGTTTCCTTTAATGTAAAACTATGTAAAGCTTTGGATTTGGTAATTTCAGCAGTTAATAAACCCAAATAGAGTTATAAGGAACTGTAAATCATGCCTCCAGTCTCTGACCTTTCAAATGATCCAGTAAGATACCATGTTTGGTGGTATCAAAGATTGCTGAGAGGTCTAAGAAGACCAAAAGAAGTACATTATTCCCAGAGTCATCAACCTTAATACTTAGGCTTGAATTCTGATAGCAAAGGAACCAGATGTTTTTCTAGGGCAGTGATGGCTTACCTTTTCATCATCGTGTGCAAAAAGTGTGCCTGTGCACGTGCATGTGTGTCTGCACCCATAATGCAATGCACGTGCGACCCTACACCATGTGCCTATATGCATGCGACCCCCCCTGCATGCACCCCACCCCTTGCACATGTTAGTGTCTCCCACCCACGCATGTCTCCCCCCCCATGCATGCACAGCAGATATCCGATAATCAGCTGGCTGGCGGGAGATACGCACGCATGTGCAGTCGGATCTGTTGTAGTAATAGAATTTTTCAAGTGTGATTGTACTTCTCCTGAGTTTCTTCTTAGATTCCTCCTCAGGAGATAAAGAGTACTTATCTTTGTTTATATACGTTTTTAAATATTTGCTTGAAGGCTGTGGCCCTGTCTCTATATTACTAAACCCGGCAGTCTGCTATAGTTCAGAGCTTTCAATTTTAGCTATAACTTATTTCAGTTAATAGAACCAAAAACTGAAGGAAGGACTTCAAAAGCCACATACTATTTCTTTACAATGTTGACATGTTTGTTTATCAAACAGGGCAATATAAAGCAGTGATCTAGGGTAGAATAACTGGGTTAGAACTATTTCTCAACAAGAATATTGGTACTAACAACTCAATCTTCCAGTTTGTGCAGGACATGCTTGTCATAGAACTAGGTTACGAAGTCATGAGATTAATTGCCCTATAATTAGTGGGAGAGTTTTAGTTACCTTTCTTAAAGAGTGGAATACAGGTAATCCTCGACTTACAACCACAATGGAGGCCAAAATTTCTCTTGTTAAATGAGATGTTTGTTAAGTGAATTTTGCACCATTTTACAACTTTTCTTGCCACAGTTGTTAAGTGAGTCACTGCAGTTGATCAGTTAGCAATCTGGTTGTTAAGTGAATCTGGTTTTCCCCATTGACTTTACTTGTCAAAAGGTCACAAAAAGCAATCACATGACCTTGGTCATAAATATGAACCAGTTGCTAAGCATCTGAATTTTGATCACTATCTGTAATAATGCTTCTATTATAGCCTTTGGGCTGATGATCTGTGAAATTTATGATTGAGAATCTAACTAAGATAGGATCCCGTTATTTTGGATTATCCTTAAATAAGTCTCTAGGAAGGTAATATTCACCTGGAGTTTTGTTGTACGGGAAAGCTTTTATCAGTGGTTAGATCTTTTTTCCAGATGACTGGAGGCTATGATTGTGTATCACTCAAGCTCTCAGATTAAATTGGTATTAGTACACTCATGTAAGGAAGCATGTAAGAAGTGCAAATATTGCTCCCTCTTTGACTTGGATTCCCTTGTATTTGGGATGCATGGATGAGCAGATGGGATTTCTCTGTATATAAGCCACTATTTACTAACCTCCAGAAAGTCAAAGTGTCCTTACAGTTTGTAGCAACATTTGGTATAATGATTTCTTCTTTATTAGGGATTTTTAGTTTTCTTTTTTTTTAATTAGTATGATATGCTAAGCAACTTCTACTTTTTAATATTAGAGTTAGTTCAGTGCTTAATATCAAAGCAGAATTACTGAACTGAATGTTACTCAGTTTGCTGGAATTTTGAGTCAATCTTGATTTCAAGCATCCTGCTATTTGTAGGAGGCAGAACAAGAATAGAAATAGGCTTATTTTTACTTGCTGGTTATAGTCAAAGTTCTTAACATTGTTTTAGTGTTTTTTCATATAAAGATTACTTATTCACTTTTTAAGATAAACTATAGAAGTTAATGTAAGCATTATTAAGAACCATTAAATATACAATATTTATTTTAATGATAACTCTGACATGTCCTTCGAAGGCGTATATCAGAGCAAATACATTTTGCAACTGCATACATTACTATCAATTCCAAAGACTACATTTTACAATCTTTCTAGGCAGCTGTCTACAACAGTTTGAATCCTCTTTAGGATGTATGTAGAAATCTATTGTTAACTTTTAATCACTATCAAGGAAAATACTGTATTATCTTTGCATACTATATAAGGTATAGCATCTTAAAAAAAATATTTTCCCCATGAAAGCATTAACTGTTATTTATCAGATTAAATGAAATAGTCACTTGGTAAAGGTATACTTTAGTATGTTAAGTTTTTCTCTATATTTGTAATTTTGCTGTGAATCACATTTACAAATACTGCACTATAAAATATTTCTTTAAACAATTGATATTCATTGATGTAAAATAAATATTTGATAGTTATGTATGTGGGAATGACCCCGCTTTGTGTAAAGATATGTATGAGGGATATTTAATAAACAACTTAATTTTATAGTATGCAAACCTGATTTGGATAGCAAGTAGAAATTATGTTTTGCCAATTTGGAGATAATGATAATGATTTTCTGTAAACCCAAATTCTTTGTGCATAGGAATAGAATTAATGCATAGATTTGGAGTTCTTTCCAGGCTCAATGCAACATTTAAGCACCAGAGTTTTCTGTAACTTCAGAATTATATTCAAATGAATCCATAATATATACACAATTCTACTTATAAAATAGTAGATTGCCATGATTTTAATGTTACAAGGAATGCATGTGAAGAGAAAGCATATATAAAATGGTTGTTAAATTTCTGTTGATCTGGAATGTTTTGCCTTCCTAATCTTAAGTCTGTTTATTGCTGTTTATGATCATTTGCAGTGGCTATGACTTTGGATATCTGATCAAGATCTTGACAAATTCCAATTTACCAGAAGAAGAGCTAGACTTCTTTGAAATACTGAGACTATTTTTCCCTGTCATTTATGATGTGAAGTACCTCATGAAGAGTTGCAAAAATCTCAAGGTAATTCCTTCTGCTATATTTAGAGTTTTATAGGGAAATAATATACAAATTAATTTTGTCTGTTTTACTCATGTGCAGTTGTAAATAGTTATCTTTAGAACCTGTTCTTGTAGAGAAATCCATGCAATGGGAACCTCTTAAAAATATGCCCATGAGAAGGATATTAATGTATCTCAGTAATTTTTAATAAAACTAATAGTTATGTGGATCCAATAACTAAGCTATAGGTTTTGTACATTAAGAAAGAAATCATAGAACCAGCTTCTGATCTATAAAAATATACTATAGACCCATGCATTCAGACTTGTGAGACACTTTTGAGGTGGCTGTAATTTAAGTATGAAATCAATTCACACAACAGCTGTATGGAAATATCAGTGTGAAACTTTTGATGCAGCCATTAGCAAGTCTCATTTCTGCCCTTGCATTCTCTTAGATACCAGCAGAGGCAAATAAAAGGTTGCAGCTCTTTGTTATTTATTATGACAAGACGAGGCTAAATAGCACTGATGAGAAAAAGATGAGAAAAGATAGTAATAGCAGTTGTTTCTCATTTCCAAGGGAAATGAGTCATGCAGTAGCCTTTTCATCTCAAGGTTTTATCCAACGCTCCTTCACTGATTGAATTTCATTTCTTTAGCAATTCTACAATTGAGTATGCATGTAGTTTATCAAGTTGTCAGTTAACAGTGTATGTTCAGAAGTGTTAAACATATTGAAACATAGAGGACAAAGTTAATGTCACATTTCTCCATATAGAAGTCAGTTGGGCTACTAACTGGCTTGTTCTGTTAGCTTGGTATCTAGAGGCAAGGCATCTAAAGGATAAGTACACGTTGGAATGGAGACATGAAGGACAAACAGCCAAGTGTATTATGATTGTTGCTGTGGTTTTTACAAACATAAGGAAAGAAAAAGTCCTGCATACCGACTGCTGTTGAGATGACTTGAAGCAAAGCTGGTTTAATATAAAAAGAATTAACATATTTTTATAAGCAAAGAAGTCAGAGATAAATTGACTTTTGACTATGATGTAGCTAAATCCTGGTTTAATAAATAACTGGTCACCAGTGATAATATTGATGAGCCAGATATAAACATAATTATTCAGTGAATCTATAGTTATTGCTTTGTGTTGTTTGGAGACAGTGGATATTAATTTAAAAAAATTTGAGGGTAGATTTATACCTGGGTCTATTCAGTGCCTTTGGGTTCCAGACCCCTTGAATTCTATCTCCTCTTCAGCCCATCACATACATACAGTTTCTTTTCAGCTCCATCAGCCCTGATTTATCCTATATTCTGTGTTCTTCTGTTTCAATTTAAAATTGTCTTTCTTAATTCCCACCACTGGTGTTCAAACATGGTGGAAAAACATGAACGTATGTGTAATAAAATAGGGCAACATTATACAAGCAAGGATTGTTCATTGGTAAAGTCTTACTGTTTAGCATAAGGATTGAAAATATTTTTTTAGAAAACTCCTTTGTTTGCCTTGCTGAATTTTACTCATCCTTCAAAATGTTTTGACAGCTCCCATCATTAAAGATTCACACATCATTTGTTTAATTTTGAACCATATAGTACTTGATCTAAATATATTTTGAAAAAGGTAGTGGATTTTTTTAAAACGAGAAATACGAAGCAGTTTTCTGTTAACAGCTTGCTGGCATTTTGAAATTCTGGCTATGCGAAGAAGGGAGTAGGAGTTTCTCAAGTTGGCCACATCAAATGTAAAAGGTTTAAACAAAAGACCAGGGACTTCTGTCAGTTTTGTCCAGTGTTTACATGCAAAGCTCATACTAGATAATAAATTATTTGAACTTTTATAATAAGCCACAGTTGTAAAGAAAGAAAGCACTGAGAAAAGTTTATCTGGCTTAATTTTACTATGCATATACAACATGAAGATTAGACTGTCATAGTCTAACCTAGTATGTAATAAGTATTTGTAATAAGGTTAACCTAGGTAAACCTTTCTTAGTGTAAGGTATTCTATTTTTCTATTAATTAGATTATTTCACTTAATCAGTTTTATTAGGGATCCTTTTTTAAAGGGATTAGTTTGAATAATGAATTCCATTACTAATTGCTATAAACAGACAGCCCAAAATATGGTACCCTTACATCTTCCAAGTGGGAAACATGGATATGGAAATCTTTTCACAGTTTTTTTCCAGGGTTTTTCAAGAGCTTGAAGAATTTTCATTTTTCACAAGCACCGCCTGCCTCAGGTTTTCACCCTCTTAAGGGCAATGCTTCGACAGTCCAAAATTCAGCCAAACTTCTGCAAGCAGGAGTATAAGTTGCAGATACTTGTACACATTTAGCATGAAATTGGAAAATCAGGAATATTTTAAGTCAAGTTTCCAAAGTTGTTTTGATAATGTTTAAACTGTCCAGTTATTTGACAGTGAGATGGGCGGAATATAAATTTAAATATCCACTGCCGCGTGCACACCTTACGGCACCCCATAGTAAAATATTAAGTAAAATATTAAGTGCTGCTCTTAGCCATTGCAGCCATTGCTCACCCTTATATGCAGATGTGCATATATTTTAACATTTGATCCCCCCCCCCCATCTCCTGTCTTGGTGAATAACTGTAAGCAAAGTGGGAAGATGGGTGGGATTTTGGTTTGAAAATGCTTGTTGTATACAGGCAATCTTCAACTTATAACAGCTTGTTTAGTGACCATTCAAAATTATAACAGAACTGAAAAAAGTGCCTTTCCCTGGTGGAAAGGCTTGAATGATAATAAACAAGAGTTCTGAAGGCCTTTGCGGTCATAATTTGCTATAGTGTTAAAGAACATGTGACTAGGACTAGGACTGAAACTAAAAGTGTAGATCTTCAAATTGTTTTCTCATTGCCTGCTGTCATATTTTCAACTGTTCCAATTATACCACAATCTTCCTTTTCAGGGTGGATTACAAGAAGTTGCTGAGCAATTAGAGTTGGAAAGGATAGGTCCTCAGCATCAAGCAGGATCTGATTCTCTACTAACAGGCATGGCTTTCTTCAAAATGAGAGAGGTAAATGTGTGTGTGTGTATAAACACACAAGTGTTTTCCTGAAAATAAGACCGTCTTATATACACTGCTCAAAAAAATAAAGGGAACACAAAAATAAGACACCCTAGATCTGAATGAATGAAATATTCTTATTAAATACGTTGTTCATTACATAGTTGAATGTGCTGACATCAAAATCACACAAAAATTATCAGTGGAAATCAAATTTAGCAACCCATGGAGGTCTGGATTTGGAGTTACACTCAAAATTAAAGTGGAAAAAAACACTACAGGCTGATCCAACTTTGATGTAATGTCCTTAAAACAAGTCAAAATGAGGCTCAGTAGTGTGTGTGGCCTCCACGTGCCTGTATGACCTCCCTACAACGCCTGGGCATGCTCCTGATGAGGTGGCAGATGGTCTCCTGAGGGATCTCCTCCCACACCTGGACTAAAGCATCCCCCAACTCCTCATCCCCCATCAGTGAGACATGATGTCCCAGATGTGCTCAATTGGATTCAGGTCTGGGGTACGGGCGGGCCAGTCCATAGCATCAATGCCTTCGTCTTGCAGGAACTGCTGACACACTCCAGCCACATGAGGTCTAACATTGTCATGCATTAGGAGGAACCCAGGGCCAACCGCACCAGCATATGGTCTCACAAGGGGTCTGAGGATCTCATCTCGGTACCTAATGGCAGTCAGGCTACCTCTGGCTGGTAGGGGTAGCCACATGGAGGGCTGTGCGGCCCCCTAAAGAAATGCCACCCCACACCATTACTGACTCACTGCCAAACCGGTCATGCTGGAGGATGTTGCAGGCAGCAGAACGTTCTCCACGATGTCTCCAGACCCTGTCACGTCTGTCACATGTGCTCAGTGTGAACCTGCTTTCATCTGTGAAGAGCACAGGGCGCCAGTGGCGAATTTGCCAATCTTGGTGTTCTCTGGCAAATGCCAAACGTCCTGCACGGTGTTGGGCTGTAAGCACAACCCCCACCTGTGGATGTCGGGCCCTCACACCACCCTCATGGAGTCTTTTTCTGACCGTTTGAGCAGCCACATGCACATTTGTGGCCCGTTAGAGGTCATTTTGCAGGGCTCTGGCAATGCTCCTCCTGTCCCTCCTTGCACAAAGGCGGAGGTAGCGGTCCTGATGCTGGGTTGTTGCCCTCCTACGGCCTCCTCCACGTCTCCTGATGTACTGGCCTGTCTCCTGGTAGCGCCTCCATGCTCTGGACACTACGCTGACAGACATAGCAAACCTTCTTGCCACAGCTCGCATTGATGTGCCATCCTGGATGAGCTGCACTACCTGAGCCACTTGTGTGGGTTGTAGACTCTGTGTCATGCTACCACTAGAGTGAAAGCACCGCCAGCATTCAAAAATGACCAAACCATCAGCCAGAAAGCATAGGAACTGAGAAGTGGTCTGTGGTCACCACTCCTTTATTGGGGATGTCTTGCTAACTGCCTATGCTTTCCACCTCTTGTCTATTCCATTTGCACAACAGCATGTGAAATTGATTGTCAATCAGTGTTGCTACCTAAGTGGACAGTTTGATTTCACAGAAGTGTGATTGACTTGGAGTTACATTGTGTTGTTTAAGTGTTCCCTTTATTTTTTTGAGCAGTGTGTTTTTTTGCCACCCCAAAGAAAAGGCACCAGGGGGATGTCATCCACTGACTAACCTCACTGGTGCGCATTGCCCCTGGCCTCCTTTTCACTGTCAGAGGCCTTCAGGAACCACTACTGCGGCCAGCTAGGCTTTCCTGAAGGCCTCTGCAGCTGATAACAGAGCTCCAGATAGATACAGAGTCCTTCAGGATACCCATGTACCGGTATGAGGCGGGGTGGGTGGGAGTGAGCTTCCCTGCATGCTGGCTTACCTAACACCATTCATCCATCCATCCATGCGGAACAGCCTCGCAGCAGTTGCTCCAGCAACCTTAGCTAACGGGCTGTGTCTGCTGTGCCGCAGAAAGGCTGGGAGGCCGAGCGACACCGCACATGCCTTGCACCGGCTGAACAGTCACACCAGCCATCCACAATTTTTTTAACTGGTGTTTATATTGTCCTGACCCACATGGCCTGGTGCAGCAAAAAACAGCTGTCTTTTCTTTGCAAAAAAGTCTCTTGTTGCAGGTGGTTTTGGATTCTGTGCTCTTGCCTGGGATATTTGCAAGCTCCTCTTTCCAAATATCACACTGAAACAAAAGTGACTCGTGCCCATTTTAATCATGCGATACGCTGGAGCCTTTTTGACGATCGGCGGGAAAATGGGGAGGAGGATTTTCTTGCCTGGCCTCCTTTGTGCTGAACTTGAGAAAAGGAAGACAGGCAGGAAAATCCCCCTCCCCATTTTCTTGCCAATCCAACACTTATTGCAACGAGGGACTTTTTTTGCAAAGAAAAGGCAGCTCTTCTTTGCTGCACCTAGCCACATGGGTTGGGACAAAATAAACACTGGTAAAAAAAAAATGTGGATGGCTGGTGCAACCGTTTGTTTAGTCAACATGAGGTGTGTCGGGTGCATCCTTTGGCCTCCCGGCCTTTCTGCAGCTGCAGTGCCATAGCAGAAGTGGCCCAGTGGCTAGGGTTGTTGGAGCAGCTGCAGCAAGGCTTTTCCATGTGGATGGATGGCGCGACTTACCATACGTAAGCCGGCATGTGGTTTGCATCCCTCGGCCTCCCAGCCTTTCTGTGGCCGCAATTCCACAACGGAAGCGGCCCGGTGGCCAGGGTTGCTAGAGTGGCTGCTACGAGGCTGTTCCGTGTGGATAGCTCAGTCCCCCTGCCTCATACCGGCACATTTGGGCGGGGGGAGGGAGGGAATTAAGACACCACCCTCCGAAAATAAGCCCTACCCAGTTTTCCAGAGGTCAAAAGAAAATAAGAAAATAAGACCCAGTCTTATTTTCAGGGAAATGTGTGCGTGTGTATGTGTGTGTGTGTGTGATAATATTGATGGTGCTGAAGGAGGAGACGGGTCCTCATAGTTACAGCTGTCACAGCAGTCATGTGATTGCAATTTGGGTACTTGGCAACTGCTTGCAATTATGACATTGTAGTGTCTCATACTATTGACTTCTGATAAGTGAAATCAATGGGGAAACTGGTTGGAGGTTGCAAATGATGATCATGTGACTATAAAATGCTTCAGTTGTGTGAGATACGCCTTATGACAGCAACTAGAACTTGATGCATCTGTCTGCCTAAATCAGCAAGGCCAGGTAATAATTGCATTTTGTAACACATTGCTCAGCAGTACTCTTGTTGGTCCCAGTTACCATTATTGAGGACTACCAAATTATTAGATTAATAATAATGGTAAATTAAATTATAATTTACTATTATAAATTATAATTTACTATTATAATTAACTATAATAAATTAAATTATAATTAATAGTAAATTAAATTATCCAAGGTCCATCCAAGGTCAACTTGAAGTGTTGCTTCTAAGCTTTAAAGCCTTAATGGGCTTAGTACTACATTGCTTCATAGCAGACTATTTGAGGATTAAACCTGATGACAGAAAACTCTCGGCAATTTGGCACATGAGCATGAGAAGTAGGGACTATTCTGAGATAGTTGAAGTTGAGAGATCACTGAAGAATCTTGTCACTAAGTGCTTTCATAGAAACCACTGACATGTTATTCTAGAAGGCTATTCATTCATAAAACCTACTTGCTTTTGACAGTTCTCATTTATAAGATCTTTTACATTTTTCTATTCAGCTAAATGACATTCCATCTTTGATTGATCTTGAAAAGCTAAGCAAGAGATAACTTCATTAGTAGGAGAGATACCAAAATACAGCATCTAAGCTGCTCTTGGCAAGACCGAGAAGTTTTAAGTTTTAAAAAGAAACTTGAAATAAAATGACAAGCAATTTGTATTGTTGCAAGAAAACCATACAGATGTGTCTTTGCCTCTTTTGTTTTTTGTTTCATATCCATTATGTTACTATCGTTAAGATCTGATTTATGTGGCAGAGTGATGATTGTGGCTTATTCTTTTCTCAATACACTTCAAGAAATATAAACTGTGGGAGATATATTTTATTTAAATTCTATATTTGATCTGAAAAGATTTTTTTTTGATACAGATATGTTGAGTAGTGCCTCCAAAAATAGGGGAATAATAATTTGTCCTTTAAATTTTCTTCAGATGTTCTTTGAAGATCACATTGATGATGCCAAGTACTGTGGTCATTTGTATGGTCTTGGTTCTGGTTCATCTTATGTACAGAATGGAACAGGAAATGCATATGAAGAAGAAGCCAACAAACAATCATGACATGAAATGAGAAGGCACTTTTTCTAAGTTCGATATGGTTGTACATAGGTTTTATCTCTGGTTGAATTCCTTGGACAATAAGGCATTCTTTTCCTCTTTATCAGCACACTTTTCTCTTGCCTTTGTATGTACTAAACCTGACTGTTCCTGTTCCAGGCCTTTGACCTTGATATACAGGCATTTCTGGATTAAATGTTGCCATGTACCTTGCCCATCTGTACAGAAGCACGTGTAGGAACAGTGTGGTAGATAGAAGAGGGAAGCTAAAATGATAATGACATTTCTAGTAAACTTTAATTGGCTTTTGTATTGGTTTATTATCCTGGCCCTTTCCCCTCAAACCTGGGCAAGTGCTGATTGTAATCAATTTCCCCATTGGATGTTAATCCCTTCTGATGTACAGGGATTTTAGTTATTCATAATTGTGGACCATCACATTTGCACTTTAGGAGAGTGACTCTGAGTCAGATCCTCTGTTTTATCTGAAGTTTTGAATATTCTTCCCTGACATAGAAAAAGAGTTCATCTGCCAGCATTGCTTCTTCCAGGTCTCAAATACATTGAACAAAGCCACATTCATTGCCTAATCTCTTCAAACCTACAGGTATCTTAGCAGCTACTATAAAACTGGCGTTTTGTCTTCCAAATATTCCCACCAGCTCTCTGATGGAAGCAACTAGGTGGAATCATGAGGAATCTCTCGAGGATACGTTCTTGAATTGAGAGTCTCTTTCATGGGGCCTAAATTTGCTGGGCAGTTTTTATGAGGTGTGATTAGGAGAACTTCTCCTCCATTTGAAGCAAGCTTTATAGCAGCCTTCTCCTCTGTGTTGCAACCTTCAGGTTTATTGGACTATAACTTCTAAAATGTGTGGAATATATAGAAGTTGATAGCCAAATATTTAAAGGGCACTGACGTGGGATGGAAAAGGGTGCTGCTTTGCAGCCTTATGGAAGGTATGTGTGTCCTTTTGTGCTTGTGTCTGAAAGGAATAATTGAAAGATGGAATGCTGCAGTTAAAATAACAATTGAAAATTGTCGATCCATTTCCTTATTCCCATTTCAATAAGTTATAGCCTAAATACTTTTCTATTTTAAAATATTAATTTATTGTCTACATAAATGGATAAACACAATATAAGTAAGAGATCCAAAGATAAATAGGAAGATAAGTCCTTTTTGGGAGCTGCAACACATTTGTTGTAAAACAACAAATTTATTTCTACCTAATAAAGTTACCTAAGGCTTGTAAGACTAGTTTATTTTTTGAGTCTATCTTAGCAGTATATTTTATAGGTGTTTTATTAAAGAACCACGAAGTACTTTCCTGACCATGCAGAGCAGGCTCATAAAAAGCAATTATGAAGGAAGACTTTTATTAGTATGGAATAGCTAAATCTTATCCTGAAATGATGGAGTGCTGATGGCAGTATTTGGCATGTCATCTACACTGAAAATCAATGGGAGTAAATCTTAATGTACAAATTGATATACCTACCATGTACTTTAATATGTTTTCCTTTATCCTCATAAAGTTACAACAATGTAACTGGGCGGTCCTTTTTCTTTTAAGGAAAAACTGCAAAGACATTTGCATAAGAGGGTATTTGTTTTTAAAGCTTTTGTAAATAAAGGCTTCAATAATGTTTTCTTACATATTTAAGAGACTTGTGGTTTTGATTTAAAACCCCACTGGCATGTTTGTTTACCTATCTAGCCTCTTAACATTTTTGTCATCTGAATTCAGAGTGGTCTGTTAGTCATACATTGGCTACTCCAGGTATCATCGCTATAGTCACTTTAGAGTACTCAAAATGTGATTGAACATAGCAAGAGCAAATCTTTGATTTCCATGCTTGTTAAGAACTGGCTATAAAAATTTTGCTGTTCATCAGTGAAGTGGGAAGGACCTGAAAGTCAAATGTTGTGCTTGGGTGTAATTTCTCATTCAATAGCAATAACCTGCCTTACTAAGCTTACTTGAATTTATGCAGTCCAGCAACTAGGTGAGAAGGTTAACATGCCATCAGATAGTTTTGAAGACTAAATGTTGTTTTTCATGTAACTTGTTGGCAGCTACAGACCCTAATATTTGCTGCTTGTGATTTGCCAAGTGACAAAAAAATCGATTATGCTGTAAACATAGCAGTTCTGTAGTTAGTGTTCCTGCTGATGAGAGATTTGTATATTTAAGTTCAGGTAATGACTGGACTATTTTATACCAGGTTGACAATAGATTGTGCCTTGATGAAGTACTAATCATAAATGCCTCTTATCCATCACACTGTTGAAAAAAACTCACTGAATTCCACACAAATCGATATCTGAACTATAGTATGTTGGACTTATTTCATCATGAAGTAAATAGTAGTGGATTTTCTTCACTGAGCATACCTTTTATGATGTTGGCAATGGAATAATTTACTGATGTTTTGTACGAAAGCAAGGAGAAAATGAAATAAATTCCTAATTCATACAATGGAATTTTGATGCAAATATTTCACAAGGCTGTTGAATAAAATGAGAAGAAAGCTGCCTCAAAGAGCATCCTTCAGTTTCATCCCTTTCAGGAACCACAATGTGTTAAAATTTGCTTCTTATTGCTCTTACAGAATTTTCACTTATAGAGGGCTCTGGCTTTTTTGTTTATGCATTGTGAGACTATCATACCTCCATTCATTATGGGCCACAATGGGATCCTTTCAGATTAAGGAGTGTATTTTTAAAAAGTGTTCATCACAAGAACAGATCAGAAAATGAGCATGTTGGCTGATTGAGATTGAATCCTACCTACTCTTTGTGCCACTCTTATTGTTCCTTCATAATCTGAAACAGTACAATTTAGCCATGTTTGCATAATGGCCATAATGTGGTTACTACTTAGCATGAATGTACAAGCTTGCAACTTCTGGTTCTTGCCAAGCCGCCACTCTTCTCAAAATGCTGGTCCAATTTGGGCCATGGGTTGTATAAACCTTTTCCTCTGGAAGCTCTGTAATGTGGTATGTCATGGCTCCAACTTTTACTTCCAATTATGTTACATTGAAACTTACTTTGGGAGGAGTCATAACCTTTGTGTTCTGGAATATACTGTACATTAAGCTTCCTCACTCCTCCTCACTCCTCTACTTGAATACTTTTTGCTCTGGGATTGAAGTGGGGTAGATTCTGCAGTGGGGCTTTCAGTTATTGCTCCCTTTAAGTTACATGTGCGGAGAAAATTTGCAGATGTATCACTGGCTGTATAGCCTCTAAACCAGCAGAAAAGCTGACTTACATAAATCAACAAATTCAATGCTTTGTTGCTGATGCACTTTTCGAATTTGGCATTTAAACCATGACTGGTTTGCTTGAAAGAGTTTAATTTTTTCCCAGAAGTTAACATAATACAAAAATACATAGTATGTTTTTGCTGAATACAAAAGAAAGCAAAACAGAAGCACTTCGTAAGACCTGCACTTTTATGTAGAGTTTGGCATTTATGTACAATTTGGCATTAGGCCAATACTTGAGAATATTTTCAGCATGGGAATGTTAAATTAAAAAAAAGTTATTTGGATTTGAAAATCTTGCCATTATTAAACATAAATAAACATTAAACAAAATAGGAAATCATACACAAACATAAAAGCCATACAGGGCATAAATAACAACAGTTAAATCTATGTTTTAATACTGATTCCTTATACTGTAGATGAAATTGGTCTAATCAGAGTACCCTAAGGATTTGAAAAGGCTAAGTTTTGCAGTGATTACAGTAATTGTCTCCACATACAGTAACTGTTACATAATTGATCTTTATTTGATAGTCATGTAAAATAATGCACTATATAATAATTAGGTTACTAAATTTAGCTTGGTATGCAGCAAATGGACATTTTTTTTTATTTTCATCAACTTCCTGCAATTGATTTGATTTTTAGGATGCACAAATTGGGCTTGTTTAGGTGTCCAAAAGAATTAAGATGACACAAGTTTCTCATATTCCTCCATTTCAAGGCTAATTTGATGTTTATGACACTTTCCTTTAATTTCATCAAGGTTATCTTCATACAGCACTACATTTGGCTCAGTACTAATAAAAAGTGTTTAATTAGATTTTGGAGATAAGTGTCACTCTTTATCCCTTTCTATACTGTTTCAATGTCTTTTTTGTGCACATTTTTTGAGAGCCATGATAATTACTGTTTCTGAAGTATTAACAAAATGATGGTCTTGACAGTCATAACAAGCATGAGAATTGGGTGTACCTCATTCCACCATGGAAGATTCCATCCCCAGAGGGTTCCAGAAATTATTTGATTTTAGAAAAGTGTTCAATCTTGAATGAAACAGCTAGTTCCATTTAAAGAAGTTGGGTTTTGTTTTACAAACTCTAGGTGGAATTCTACTTGCATTACTCTATAAGCAATGTAAGAATTTTTAAAAACTACGACTTCAAAACCTTTTATATAAAACTGGAATATTCCATGTTATATAAAACTGGGGTTTTCCATGTTGATTCCATGTAATTAAACGGACAGTTCACTCAACTGTGTTCTGTTCTTTTGTTTTTTAAATGGTACAGCAACATTTGAAAATTATCCAGAAAGACAAACTGAAGAACGTTGCTGTTTCTAAATCCTGATATAGGAATACATATTTTTCTCAAAAATAAAATTTACTCAAGTGTTCTGAGCTATTCTGGATAAAGTTGCCATCATTTACAGGTGAAATAATATCATGGATATTAAGTCTGCAAAAATTTAAGTAGAAAAGTAATTATTGGGCTAGTGGATAGATCTATAATGCCCATAATTTACTTTCAAAGACGTTTCTATTTCAGATAATAGAAAATCTATTTGGGAATGATAATTCAATTTTTCCTGAAAATAAAAGAAAAATTAATATTTTAAGAAATTGTGCAATATATATTGCTATGCTCATGTACATGTTCTAATGGGCATACAACCTGAACTGAATTGCCTATTAGATGTATACTATATATTTGTATTTTATATATATGATTTGCAACTTTCCAAATTCTAGTTTAACACAGCTTTTATTGTTCAATCTGTTTATATGACAAAACTACTAGGTGGTATCTATCACTGATCTTGTATAGACTGGTGTGATTTGTTATAGGAATAAGGTAGCAATTTGCATTTTTAGAGATGACAATTTTTTTTCAACTGTAGCGTTGGCTACTAACCCATTTCACAAAAATAGGTTAGTTTTGACCGTGCAGTTAACTAAAGTCTACATTTATGAATTTTTATGCATTTGTACAGTGCACGGGGAGTCCTATTTAGAAATCAACCAAAATTATGATTAAAACATTATTTTCAGTCAATAGTACTGTCATCTAGCTACAGTTTTGCTGTGAAATTTTGTACTTGCTATGGTTTCACCAAAACATACTGTTGATAATTAACAGTATTCAGTGTTTGAATATTGATATGAAAGGTGCAGGAAGAGTGAAAGAAAATGCAGTTGGAACATAATTATTCAGGTAGTCCTTGACTTAGGAATGTAATGTAGCCTGCCCACTATGGTTGTAAGTTGTGATGTTAAATGGATCAATCATTTATCAACCCAATTTTACACCCATTTTGTGGCAGTCATTAAGTGAACACAGTGCTTGTGGAGCAAACACATTTGTTAAGGGAGCATATAGTTCACTGCGGGCATGTTCTTCAGCAAAACTGTTGTAAAACATCATGTGACCATGGGATGCTGCAGCCTTTGGAGGCTGAAAAATGGGCCTGTTTCGTCATTTCTGGTACTTCTAGAAATACCAGAAGTGACGAAATGGGCCTGTTTTTCGGCCTCCAAAGGCTGCAGAGGCTTCCCTTGAGCTTCTGGGAGGCCGAAAAAGGCCCGAAAATCAGCTGGGAGGCACGCGCAAGCGCAATGAGGTAAGTTTGCCTGGGGCTTGTGTGCCTGCACAAATGGCTCTGCGTGCCACCTGTAGAACGCGTGCCATAGGTTCGCCATCACGGATCTATACCATTTTTGTGGCAGCTTAATTTCACCCAAATATTCTGGATTCCAGTTAATAGGACGGGATAGTAGCTACATTTTCCAAGTGCGGAAGGAATGTTTAAAATCTGATGAATAACACTGAAACATTCAAATCAATTTGTTCAGATTTTGCTATAATTAAATATTTTGCTTCCTACATTTAGAAAAAAATATGAAAAACAATAAATCTACCAATGTATACATAGGTTTGTGCTACAGGCATTTAAGAAGTTCCTTGCTCAATACGTCAATAAATTTCTAACACAAATATTCAAGTTTCTTTTTGCTGTATTCAGCTTCTATAGAAGCATTTTTTTCTCTTGCATGAAGGCAATGCAAGTATTTTTCCCCTTCAGAACTTACGTTCATCCCAAATCACAATATACCCACTTACCCATTACCAAGTTTCTTTGTGTACATGTAACACAGGAATCTGATAAAACTATAGTGGGAATTCTAAAACAAGTGAAACATGTTAGAAAATGACAAGGCTCTTTCCTGGCACACATACAAACACAAAGATTGCCCTCCCTAGCAATAAACCAATCAAAAAATCATATAGTTGATTATAATTAATTGTCTTTAATCAGGCAAGAAGCCTAGTTTTCAGTTCATCAAAGTTGTTTCCCAAATGCAAGTGTATATAGCAGATAATGCAAAGAATCCTTTTTCTCAAACAGTTACAACGGGAATTAGAACAAGACTGATTAGAATACCATGTTGCAGAGATGCCTGTTTTTTCTTTATTGTCACTGCTATACCACTACTTACCCTAATCCCAAATCTTTTATTGGAAATCTGCTTGTAAAAGTCAACAGAATGTACTTCCAGAGCAAAATAGTGATGGTTGTAATGTGAAAAAACAATTTGAATGAATACATTTCATGCCCAATATATCAAAAGAAAGTACATTGTTTTAAAGTCCCATGTCTACCATCAGCTCCTTTCTAGTTTACATGGCTCTTATTACCTGAATATGTTCAAGTCTCCCTTCCCTGCAAAATTTTGGCATTGGACAACTGACAGTCTCCGTTTTCATGAAGATATGCTGAGAGAGACATGTCTGTTCCATTATTTGAATTTTACTGAAAAATACTGTAAGGTGTTATATCTAACAAGTGTATGAGAACTGAATCACAACTTTTCCCCTTCAATTTACACATATTTTAAAGACAACCCAACAGAGCAAAACATTTCACAATATACAGTATATGATGATTAAGCAGTATAAGGAGTATTCTCATTTTATTCCTCTGATTTTCTCATATCTAAATATAAATAATTAGAACACTGCTATGAAAATGAATTGTCAATGCTAATATATGTTGTGTAAAACTATAAACTAGAAGTACACAACCTTTTCAAATATCCCAAATTTTATGGGTCATATTCTGGCACTTTTGGTGATTAGATCCTACTGAGATTTTTGAAATACATTAAAATATCAGGGAAAAATCCAAATCTATACTATTACAGTTGTAATAATATCATCACAATATCATCATGCTATCTCATTTATTCTCCACAAGGCCATTCTGAAATATTTAAAATGTATACAGCTACAGAAAATAATGTGTTGCTTTTAAAAAAATATTTGAGACCACTGCAGCTAGGGAATGTCATTCAGTCAGATCTATGTGTAGTGCCTATTTAGAAGTCTAAAGTGACTGCCAAAGTGATTCTGAAAACAATTTTTTTGTTTCTGAAATACTTTCCAGTAAGATGTACAATTTTCTCACATTCTTCCTTAACCAAACTGTTTATGGACCATTTTGAAATTGATTTTAACCTATTTTATGTAAACAGCATACTGCATTATGTGCAGCTTAAATGTATTAATTTCATCTTCCACTGTACATGCAAAGGCACTGATAAAACCAGTTCTATGAAACTGTTAAGTTCCTTGGCTTCCAAAATTTTGTAAATCTTAAATTCGGTTCTTAGATCATATAAAAGTTCATAAAAGCCCCAGATAATTAATTTCATTTAAAGTGTCTCTGCTAGATCCAGTTATCTTATTAAGAATATAATTTAAACCACAGTAAAAGTATGGAAATGAGTGTTACATGATATTATACATCTCTTCATATGTAAATCACCAGGGTAATAGCAAGGAACGCAGCAATTTGAAAGATGCTCAGTTACAATAAAGCCTCTTATTGATACAAACATAGGTCAAGGTTTTAAGTTGACCATTCTCAAATCATTTCAAATAAGGTTGAGTAACTGAATTCGCCATCACAAAGTTTCAAAAAGCCTTGCTCTGACCATGGTTTTAACTACCCTTCTTATTATTACATATACAAATAAATGTGAAGTTCATTTTGGTCTCTCAGTTATGAAATAAGAGAAATTATAATCTAGCCCTTATATAAAGGGATGCGTGAGCATGATTGTCCAACCTGAGGCTAGTTTATAATTAAAACAGTCTTGCCGTTTCAACTGAAGCAATCAAAATATCTTCTGCTCATTATATCCAATCAACAAACAAGCCATTCAATGAACTGACAAATCTTTCTTTATAGTCCAAGGAATAAAGGTAGTTTGCAGGTGGAAATCACAAGCAAGATTTCCATTTAAAGATTCAAAAACTGCTTCCAAGAGCATGTTTAGATTATATATAAAGTTTATGCTCACTTGAGCTATAAATGTCAATGCAAAAACCACGCCTATAATCTCTAATAGATTATACAGTTGTCCTGTATAAATTAAGATTTTCCACATTCCCAATGTGTCATTTTCAAGACTTACATTTTGCATTGTAACCATATTCTATGTTAGCCAAACCATTATTTTTTATGATATTCAAGAGGTGTCAACAGATATTTCAAGTGATGCAGAGGCAGCTAATTAGGCCTTGAAATTTTTCTGAGCACATCCATGTAGCAGTGGACTGAATATCTGCTTGATGAATGATGATGTAGTGGATGAATTCTTCATCCTTTCATCAACTGTGCTGTTCTACAAAAAAGTATGATTTGAAAAATAATTTGGTTAATGGCTTTCATTCTACACAACTACAGAAATTACAAAGTAAAGCAATGTTTCTCAACCATGGCAGCCTGAAGATGTGTGGATTTACCTCCCTGAATTCCCCAGCCAGCAGGCATCTGTAAGTTGCCACAAAGCTGAGAAACATTGAATAATTTCATTAAATATGAAAGAGCCAGCAAAGTTTTAAAAAATAACTTACTATAAGACCCAATGTTGTTTTCTTTCCTTGCAAGACTAGGTTTCATTTTCCATAGATAATGCAGGATTGCTCATACCTTTAAAAAAGAAAAGATTATCTTTGAGCAATTATTTTTAATTTTGTTTTAAATAAATTACACCTTGAAGCTTACTGACAACTAGAGCAGAAGTATTGTCTGGATAAACCAAAGTGCACTCATAACCTCCCATGTAGAGTGTGTGGCAATAGTTCAACTGCACAGTGACATAAAAATAAAAACAACTAAGGAAAGAACATCATTGTGCACTATGCAGATCTATGTAGACATTCCTGGCTGTGATTGCCATTTGGGGAAGTGCAAGTTGAAAAGTCCTCACAAATGGGATAGCCAAAATCCCTGCCACGCTGTCTCACTAGGTTTGAACTTGACTCTTGTTTCTCCCCACCTTGACTCTAACAGCATCCATATGTTAAGACAGAAGCTTTATATCACTTGGCCAGTCAGGCTCAAAAAAAATATTATATGTACAGTATATAAATCAGTGTCTCCACCTTGCAAACCCTGGAATGAGCCCAGAAGGAAAACACAATCAATGGAATGGAAGACTGCTTGATAGGTCAGAAGAATCAGGAAAGTTACATCATTCTTGTCCTGCCAGCTGTCACTCACAAGTGCTATCAATGCTCTTTCAAATACTACAATATATCTCAGCCTGAAACCTGACTGGAAAAGAAGATCATTCTCACCCTTTCTCGAGGGTTCTCTGAAGCTGTAGCCAACTGCCCTATTAAAATCCTTCCCTAAAAAAGGGAAGGTATGTGTAAACTGAACAAAAATTGTCCATTTTTTAAACACTGCCTTGATTATTTTTATAAATAACTCGTTAGTGAACGTACCTAAGACTCCTCTTATTTTCCACACAACAGCCCTGTGAGGAGGATTGGGTTGAGACAGTCACTGGCCCAAAGGCACCCAGCAGGTTTTCATTTATAGGGCAGGGCTAGTAGAACAGTAATTCTAGTATTTGCAGTGTGATGCTAGTTCGCCTCCTCGTGGTGCACCCTGGATAGCACAGAAGTGTGAACCAAGCGACTAGCAACAATTGGCAGACAGACTACATTGAAGAATTGGCAGTTAATGACAGTTGGCAGTCAGACATCTTTGTAGAACTCCTGGCTCTCTAAATACATGGCAACGGATAAACAAAATGGCTCTCCTGTCCTAAGCCACATTGCACCACCAGTTCTACCAAGGCAGGAAGCCTTAGTGAAGGAGTACAGCAAAATTACAGCTCACTCAACAGCTAACAACTTTGACATCAACACACAGTGGAAAACCAAAAGGACTGCTGAACGCCCAGATACATGCAGTTACGTAGATGACCCTACACAAAAGGTGCCAGGTTTTGATCTTCCTTGCCAGCATTGGTCAACTGAATAGGATCCATACCCAACATGGTGTCTGCCAAGACTGTTTAAGTGGGATCTTGTCTCTATCCCTCAATGTGGCTGTGGTGCTCCTCGACAAAATACCTATCACATTGTGTCTGATGTCCATCAAGAGTTTTTATTGGCCCAATGCCTGATTTTTTTCAACATAGACCACCCTGTCCTTGAATGGCTGGGTGGACTGGACATTAACATTTGAACTACTATAAGTCCATGTATTTGTCATCCGCTAAATAAATAAATCTAGTATATTGGGTTCAGTGATGGTTGCTTGGGACGGGATATACCACCAAGAGTGGTATTAGTAGAACAAAGACTTCAGTTCTCACAATTCTACACTGAGTTCATCTATCCTTATTTATTTCTACCATTTACAGTCAATAAATGAAAAACAAGTTTCATTAGAAGAAAAAATGAAATCATTTTCACTGATTTGTTCATTATGAAGGGATTTCTTCAAAGGAAGGGAAATGCCAACATTCTGAACCTCTTATATAGGTACTCCTCAACTTACAGCCACCATCGAGTCCAACATTTCTATTGTCAAGTGACACAGTTGTTAAATGAGTTTTGCCCCATTTTACAACCTTTCTTGCCACAGTTGTTAAGTGAATCACTGCAGTTGTTAAGTTAGTAATATGGTTGTTAACTGAATTTGTCTTCCCCATTGATTTTGCTGGTCAGAAGGTCACAAAAGGCAGTAACATGACCCTGGGAAGAATCAGTTGCCAACATCTGAATTTTGATCATATGACCATTAGGATGCAGTAACGGTTGTAAGTGTTAAAAACAGTTGTAAGTCAGTTTTTTCAGTGCTGTTGTAACTTCAAATGGTTACTAAAATAATGGTTGTAAGCTGAGGTCTATCTGTACCAAGATATGTGCCCAGTCCAAACTTTCAGCTTGTCAGCCTAAAATGTTCTCATTTTGTCTTTGGCTGAAATGATCCGATTTGATGCCTCAGTCTAACAAGACACTTTTAAAATGTACTATAAAAATACTGTTAACAATTTCTTACCCAGTTTGTTCTTTTCAGTATCTGCACTGGTTTCTGTCCAAGATTGAGGATCAGTAAGAAGGTGGCTCTGAGAATCTCGCAATGTCTTAGCCGGAAAATGATGACTATTCTCACTGTAAAAAAAAAAAGGGTTTCCAAAAGTTGAATGAGAAGCAATTCCATGAACTGAATTATCTATCAGGGTGCTTATAGCTTGAGTTGCGCCTGACTCCTAATAACAGCAGGGGAACACCTATGTTATTTTCTTGCTGATAAGGGAGAGATAGTTTGCTGGTAAGGAAAGGGGTCTGCTCACCTGGCACAGTTGAAATCTGAAATCTGACTACCATTCCAATCAGCCATTCCTTTGTTTTTACCTACACACACACAAACACACACGAATACACAGGCACATACACAAATAATAACCTGCTTTCTGGCTCCGTTGTCCACTGCGCATGCAAGGCAAGAAAAGTAGTCTGTGGGACGACGGAAAAAAAAAATTGTTCAGACCTTCCAACTTCTCATGGAAAAAAAAAATCTCGCAAAATTGGAAGGTCTGAACGTTTTTTTTTACTGTCGTCCTACAGACTACTTTTTTGGGATGTGGCTGCCTTGAAGGGTGGGGGGATGAGGGACCTCTGTGTGTGTGATTGTGTGTGTGTGTGTGTGTGTGAGAGAGAGAGAGAGAGAGAGAGAGAGGGAGGGAGAGAGGGAGGGAGGGAGGAGAGAGAGAGAGGAGGGAGAGGGAGGGAGGGGAGGGGGAGGGAGGGAGGAGAGAGGGAGGGAGGGAGGAGAGAGAGAGAGAGAGAGAGAGAGAGAGAGAACATCACCACCAGCCCTGGATAACTCTCCAAGGTTGGATCAGAATCCTCCCTCTCTTCCCCCCCCCCACACACACACAGAGGTTGGAGCTTTCTTTCTTTCCTCCTGCCCTCCTCCCACCCCACTTATTGGAGACCCCTGGATTCCCTCCCCAACCCCTGGCCCATACAGGCACCACCCACGTGAATGACGTAGAGTTGGCCATGCCCACTCAGTCATATGATATCCCCCCCCCATCCACGGCCACCCAGCCGGTCATTAGGAAGAACCAGTTGTTAAATTATTTGTATCTCACCACTGCCTGAAGTATAAGATGATTATTTCTATACCAAACAACAACACACACTATAATATATAAACTTACATTGAGCCTGGGTAACTGAGACACCACTTATTTCCAATTGTTTCTGCCTGCCCATTATGTTGAAGCAAAGTGGATGCGCTCTAGGTCCCCTCCATTAAATATTGTGGGGTCTAGGAAGTGTGCCTACCCCCACTGCTCCCAGAACAACATCCCCACAGAAATAAGGTTGGTTCTCTCTCTCCTGGAGTTCTGGAAAGTTGTGAAAATCTGCTTTGGTCCCAAACCTGGGATTGATATTTATTATTTGTTCAATTGTTCAACTTTGCTTTGTTATTTCTGCTGTCTATTAGATTGTTCTGTGTCTGTGATTCAATGTTTTTAGCTGTTTTTGTTTTCTCCAGCTTTGTACAACACTCAGAGTTTACCAGTATTGGGTGGCTAAGAAATTTAAATAAATAAATACACACATGCAGTACATTCTGTACATAAAGAAATAGTAATAATAATATATAGGCATACTTTTTATTTGCATTGTGTCCTGCAGGAGTGGAAGCTTGTTCAAGATCTTGGTTAACAAGGCAGGTAGGAAAAGAGCATCCATCTCCTAGGCTGCAAATTAATTAAAAAAACATATAATAAGCAAACTGCACTCAAAAGCTTTTTTAATGTTGAATTTAAGTTTTAATTTTAAAAAGTATTTAGCTCACGTATTTTAATGTGGAAACGATGCTCTCTTAAATGCAGAACTCACCTGGTAAAAATTGGCAATAGCCAGTACTTTTTCTCATCTCCAAAGACTTCCCTTAGGTTTTTGCTGAAGCCCAAATTAAACCCATTTTTATCTGTTCCATGTCGAAAAACAGGCGCTCGGAAGGCCTCTATAAGAAATTGTTACATTATTTAACATTTTCAAAATAGCGCTCAAGAGACAGAGTGGTTTGTTGATAAAATAAAATTCTAACTAAAAAAAATAGGACTGACAAACCAGCCAATAAAGGAAGAAAGATCAAAGAAAATAAAACAGATAAATCAACAGTTGGATAGGCAGGAAGGTATCTTTGATAAGGAGATTGAAGCATGGGTAGACATTTGGGGAAACTGCCAGCATAAGTTTGTACAGGGAGAAATGCTTTGACTGAACAAGAAAGATACAGTGGAACCTCAGGTCGTGAATGCTTCTGTCCACAACCAAATCGGGTGATGACCAGAATTTTCTGAAAAGTTTTGCTTCTGATCGTGAACATATCTTTGTGTGGCGACTGAACACAGCTGCGGTGATTTTCCCTACTGCAGTGATTTCCCCTTTGTGCCATTTATTTTGTCCATGCATGCGCAGTTGGTTGTGTTTCTGGTCATGACCAAATCAGGTTGCGACTGTAGTTCTGGAACTGATTACAGTCGCGATCTGAGGTCCCACTGTATAGACAAAGATAGAGATAAAGATGAGGAGTGTGGGAGGCAAGTAAAAAAATGGATAAAAATTGAAGCACTAATGAGAACAAGAGATGGATGGATGGAAAGAATTGCCTTTTAAATATTAAGGTACTTGTAAGTTGATAGAGGCAGAAATAAAATTAGATAGAGGAAATATTAGAACGCATATTTTTATAGAATAAACAAAAACAATAGATAGAAAGATTAGAGGTTTACAAATGTTAGACATTTTTCTTGTTATTTAAATAATTTTATGAGGATCACCTAAGTTTAATAAATGTGATAAAGATTACCAATATTGTTATTGTAATTGGATTAAGGTGAATGATACCCAGAATCAACATTGTCCACACAAAATATGGATGTATATTCCAAATGTATATATATATGTATATATATAAAATTAAAAAATAATAATTTCTTACCTAAAGTTGATTTATTCTTACTGACTAACCAACAATGATAACCAAAGAGAGAAGATAAGCTAATTGAAAACATAGCTGCTGCAAAGAACAAAAACATAATATGGAATTTGGCTTGAGTATCAGGAAGGCCATTCTATAAAGAAAGACAAAAAATGTTTCAATGTTCTTTTAGACACATAAATGCATCTATTTAAAAATCAAGTTAGATCAATAATGACTGCATACAATCTTGTCTTATTTATGCCAATGTTTTTTCCAACATGCCAATGTTAAGATGTATGAACTTCAACTTCCAGAATTCCCTGGACAGAATAAAGTCTTCACATGTTATAAGTTGTCAACTTTAAAAAATACTGATTTATATTATAACTATATTATAATATAATGGTGGCACAGTGGCTAGAATGCAGTACTGAAGGCTACCTCTGTTGACTGCTGGCCACCTGCAATTTGCCAGTTCGAATCTCACCAGGCTCAAGGTTGACTTAGCCTTCCATCCTTTTGAGGTCAATAAAATGAGGACCCAGATTATTGGGGGCAATATACTGCTCTGTAAACCACTTAGAAAGGGCTGTAAAGCACTATGAAGCGGTATATAAGTCTAAGTGCTATTGCTATATTTGACCTAATTGAAGTGTTATAAATCTAGGTAGTCCTGACTTAAAACCATTTGTTTAGTGATCATTAGAAATTACAATGGAACTGAAAAAAGTGACTTATGACCGGTTTTCAAACTATGGTCACCTGATCAAAATTTGGGCTTTTGACAATTAGGAATCATGTGATCACCATTTGTTACCTTCCCAGCCAGCTTCCAACAAGCAAAGTTAATGGGGTAGCCAGATCCATTTAACAGCCACATGATTCATGCTTAATAACTGTGTTGCTTAGCAATGGAAATTTTGGGTTCAACTGTGGTCATAAGTCTATGACTATTTGTATTATTATACAGAAAAAAGTAGAGGAGTATTTGAATGTACCTTAAGACTGTGTGCAAACTCAAACATGGTGTTTTGTAGACCATGGTTGTTCAAATCCAATTATAGGTGTTTGTGATGTATTTAAATCATAGCTAATTAATTGTTAATCAAATTACAACTAAACATGATGAATGAACTAAGTTTATAAGTTGAAACTTGAAAAATTTAAGTACTCTTTAATTGACTTCCAACCAGTTTTAAGTACTAAAAATACTGAAGGCACTTGGCCAATAAAGAATTCATTCTTTCTATTATCTATCTATCTATCTATCATCTATCTATCTATCTATCTATCTTAATTTAATGATCCAAAATACTACTGTAATTAACATCCATAACATTTAATACTGTACATGGAATATGTGTGTGTGTGTGTGTGTGGGAATTCACATATTCCTGATTCTCATTATGTCTTGTCAGGAAGACACAATTTTAAAGACTAACTTTAAGCAGAACATTGTTTGAAAAACTATAGAGCTAAATAGATTTTAAGCAAAGTCTAAACAATTCAGAATATTCCAATTCCAATGAATATTCCAATATATAATTAAATCCCAATGCCTGTTATATTCCCTTGTACCACACAACTATGGGTTTCTGGGAAGTACCGTGTTTCTCACAAAATAAGGCCGGGCCTTTTTTTTTTTTGACCCCCGGAAAAACGGCTAGGCTGTCTTTTCAGGGGTGACTTAATTCTCCCCCCTTGCATCCTCGGGTGGGCGGCAACGGCTTGATGTTGACCTCAGCATTGGTGGGGCACTTCGTATCGGGAGACCTTCCGCCACCGGTGCTTTCCCTTTCCCCATGCTGCCGCGGCGTTTAGAGCAACGCCGTGGCATTTGGCGCAGCCACGAGCGGCCAGCCAGGGCTCCTCCCTGCAACCGGAGCCCGGCAGAGACACTCGGCTTCAGGCGCTCCTGTTGCCGCCTTCCCTTCACCTTCGAAGGCAAAGCCAATTCTTTTAAAAATGACACCCTACTACCGGTACGACAAAGCCTCCCCTGCCCAAGAGGGCAGCCCAACCCCATGTGGGGAGGCAAATCTCCCAGGGCTGCAGTGCAGGATCATCCCACCCCGGGAGAAGGGCCCAGCCGCCATCCCTGCCTGGCGCTGGGCAGAGCGTTAAGAGCTTCACCTGGGGTGCCCAGGGCAGCTGACAGGCAGGCCTCCTGCTGGTGGTGGAGCCCGGCAGCAAGCGCCTCGCCTGAGCCTCCGCCATCCGCCAGAGCCATGTGGGCTGGGCACAGCCGGGAAAGTGAGCCACAGGTGCGCGTCCACCTGCCAAGTGAAAGAGGCGGGTTGACCCAAGCTTGGCTTCCTTCCCAAGTCCCTCCAGCCCGAACCTGAAGGGGTCACCAGGAGAGGCCACCCGAGGCAGTGATAGCGCCCACCCATCCGTGGACAGGGAGGCAAGGCGATGGCCTGCGCCATGTCCTCCTCTGAGCTGAGCCCCGCTGAGTGAGTGCCTCTGCCCGATTCCCATGCTGCTGCAGCATTTGGAACTGCCAGCGCATTTGGAGATGCGTGGGGATGGGGGATGGGCTGGGTGAGGGCTGGAAAGGACCGGCGGCTTCGGGCTCTCTCCTCCGGACCCGCCGGCCAGGGAAGCAGCGCTGCCGTTGCCTCACCTCCGTCCGCGGATAGGTGGGCGCTATCATTGCCTTGGGAAGCCTCTCCTAGTGGCCCCTTCGGGTTCAGGCTGGAGGGACTTGGGAAGGAAGCCAAGCTCGGGTCAGCCCAGCTCTTTCACTTGGCAGGCAGGCGCGCACACGCGGCTCACTTTCCCGGCTCTGCCCAGCCTGCACGGCTCTGGCACGGCCCTGGCAGGATGAGCAGAGGGTCCCGCGGGGAGGCGCTCACTGCCTTGGAGAGAGCTCTGCCGCCAGGCAGGAGGGCCCGCCTGTCAGCTGCGCTGGGCACCCCAGGTGAAGCTCTTTGCGCTCTGCCCGGCACCAGGCAGGGATGGCGGCTGGGCGCTTCTCCCAGGGTGGGCCGATCCTGCACTGCGGCCCCAGGAGATTCGCCTCCCCATGTGGGGTTGGGCTGCCCTCTTGGGCAGGGGAGGCTTTGTCATACCAGTAATAGGGTGTTGTTTTTAAAAGAATTGGCTTTGCCTTCGAAGGCGAAGGGAAGGCGGCGACAGAAGCCAAGTGTCTCCGCCAGGCTCCGGTTGCAGGGAGGAGCCCTGGTTGGCCGCACGTGGCTGCGCCAAACGCCGCGGCAGCATGGGGAGAAGGGAAAGCAACAGTGGCAGAAGGTCTCTCGATACGAAGTGCCCCATCAACGCCAAAGTCAACGCAGGCAGCACCATATCCAGGTATGCAACAAAAGTACTTCCTAATGGCAAGGCCCCCCCTGCCATTCCCCTCTCATTTTGCATGTTTAATATAGGCCTTAATTTGGGGGGAGGGGCTTAATTTGATTTTATGCCTATAAAACATGCTGGGACTTCCTATTGGGGGAGGCCGTATTGTTGGAGAAACACGGTATAATCAGAAGGTCCAGTGATGCTGAAATATCTACAGCTTTCCCAAGTTTCATTCTCACAGAAGTCATGAGTCCTGACATTAGCCCATTTCAATAATGTTTCCCTTACATCAGGGGTGTCAAACTCAATTTCATTGAGGGCTGCATCAGGGTTGTGTTTGACCCCGAGGGGGGGGGGCAGGGTAAGTATGGTCAGGGTGGATGTGGCCAGCTCGACGTCACTCCTGTCGGGGGTGCCTGTAGTGGCCCAAGCACTGTCAGCAAAAACAGGCTCCTGAGCTCTGCTTTTGGCAGTGACAGCCTCCTGCAACCTCTGCCAGCGAAAATGGAGCTCAAGAGGACCGCACATGGCTCTCCCGAGCTCCATTTTCACTGGCAGAGGCACCACAGACTGGTTCTTTGCTGTTTCTAGGGCAGTCCCGCAGGCCAGATCTAAGCAACCTGTGGGTCAGATCTAGCCCCCAGGTCTTGAGTTTGACACCCTGCCCTACATCTTCCAATGTCACCTAATTGAAGCTTATAGACACAAGAGTTTCAATAGTGTATATAATCGCCAGAACCAGAAAATGAACTGAAACCTACTGTCCAGAATCTAATAAAATGCTGTAACTCAGTCGCAAAGATGAAAAGGCAGTATAATAGAGAGTAAGCCAAGAATAGAAGGAAAAACTTGTAATTTGAGAATCCAACACAGTTGTTCACCCTAGGAAAAGAGAATACAAATTGCTGAAAATATATGTATAAATGGACACACACACAAAATATCATTTACAATACTCCATTTGTTATTATAAGTAAACACACTTCTGTTTTTTTAGAATAATTCTTTAAATAAAGGAGTTATATCAATGAACAGTATAATAATATTACAAATATAAACATGTAAAAGTCACAAAAATTAAACACAGAAAGATGAACTGGGCTTATTAAGGTATTTCTTTCAATATTTTCCACAAAAACTACACAGCTTTTGAACTGGTATATTACTGGTATGTTAAGAAACTTCCCTGGAGTTTCTTAAAGTAACTGGTTTCAACAGTATCGCTTCTCATTATAGTTCTTCAGTTCTGACCAGTGCTATTATTGTTAAAGTAGCCACAGTAAAATCTTTTTTTTTGCTAATAAAGACAGCCAGTTTCCTGGTGTTCTTGATATTTATAATGACAAAAAAATTTACTTACCAGGGACAGTGATGATCCATTTTCAAAATACATCTTAAAAAGACAAAAAATGTAGATTATTTTATAGCATTTACAGAAAAGTTAATCATATTGCATCAAAACTTTTATCTTAACACATAGAACAAGTCGGTATGACAGGACCAGCATCTAAATGAGTAATCTAATTTGTGCTTGAGTTGACTTAGATATCATTCATATGATAACTTCCCTATTTTGTCGTCACCTTATTTATGCCAGCCAGAAGCTGTCTAGCCTCTAGCTGGCATAAAATGAAGTGACTGAATATTCGGAAGCTTGATTTGAGCTCAGGTTTTTGTTTTTATGTCTTTAGTTTTAAGTATGCTTCTATGTTATTTTTATTTTTGATTAGGAGCCAACTGGAGTTTGACATAAGATGCTACATAAGTGCTTAAATAAATAAATAAAACAAACATTTCTGAAATTACTTTCAACCAGCAAGACGGAAATAAGTTCTCAGCTTTGCAAATATTTTAATATTTGTTTCTTACTTATCACAGACAGAACAGTGATGGCAACGATCTGGTTTTATAAGTTGGCATCTATCACAATATCTGATTGCTGTAAAGACACAAAAAGATTTATGTTTACCCTACTTGCTGCCTTGTGCATATCTTCCTGCATATTCCAGACAATTGTAAAAAGTATGTAACAAAAAGTCATTTTGCTAACAATCCCATGTTTCTTTTTGGACACAAAAAAGAAATGATGTTACACATTACAATTCTACCCTGTTAATTTGTACTAAGAGGGTTTTAATAACTCTTAACAAATACTGGCAAATAATCAGCTGTTTGGAAAGCAACTGAAGAGACTATAAGGTCTTTTCACCACAACCAGTGGTGGGATTCAAACATTTTTACTACTGGTTCTGTGGGCGTGGCTTGGTGGGCATGACATGGCATGGCTTGGTGGGCATGTCAGGGGAAGAATACTGTAAAATCTCCATTCCCTCCCCACTCCTAGGGGAAGGTTACTGTGAAAACCCATTCCCACCCCACCCCACTATCCTGCTTTCCAGCTCCGTTCTTCTGTGCAGGACAACAAAAGATTAGCTGGGACTTGGGAGGCAGAGAATAGATGGGGGCGGGACCAGTCAGAGGTGGTATTTGCCGGTTCTCCAAACTACTCAAAATTTCTGCTACCAGTTTTCCAGAACTGGTCAGAATCTGCTGAATACCACCTCTGACCATAACTACTGAAAGTTACCAACAATTATTTGATAAAACTGTAATCAATAGCTGCTGCTGCTGCATGAATTTGAAATTATGCAGAGTTCTCCTAAGAAACAATCTCTACATTCAATAGGACTGGAAGTGCTGTAAAGTAATCATCCTATTCAAATAGTTATACAATTGATCCAAAAAGGAACATAATCACAAAGTCTGTTAAAGAGAGCCAAAAGCAAAACAACCCAACATCATATCCTAAATTTTGAATATATTTTTCCCGAGAGACCATTTCATTTCACTTTGTTTCACTTGGTTTTGGCATATTATGACTGGCTTTGATTTTTTTCCAAAAAGATTCAAGTAAATAAATTGGGACTATCCACTGTGCAAAGAAGCAGCAGGCATAGATTCTATCTCTCTCTGGCATCAGCTGGACATAGGCTAGAGAAGCAACAGGGGTGATTTCATGGATTGTTAAGCAAAAATTTATAGACAGAGAATCATTTTGAATGGCTGTTTAACAGAGAACCAAAGCTGGAGATCACACAGCACTCTGGATAGCAATAGCACTTAGACTTATGTACCGCTTCATGATACTTTACAGCCCTCTCTAAGTGGTTTACAGAGTCAGCATATTGCCCCCAACAATCTGGGTCTTCATTTTACCAACCTTGGAAGGATGGAAGGCTGAGTTAACCTTGAGCCTGGTGAGATTCAAACTGCTAAATTGCAGGTAGCCAGCAGTCAACAGAAGGAGCCTGCAGTACTGCATTCTAACCACTGCGTCACTATGGCTCTAGATGAGCATCTTGAGAGCAGTCTCACAAAACTAGTTGCCATAGTACACCTGACAATCCACCAAACACCTAATGATAAGAAGAATGTTAGATGTTCTTTGTCCTTCCCTCTAGCCAAACAGTATGTTCCCTAGCTTGCTCTTTTTCTGACAAGTGAATTCATTTTAAGCAAATCACTGGGCAGAAACCAACCACCTTTTTATTTAATGTATTTCATAATGAAATTTTTAGATTTTATATGGATACTCTTAACTTATGTCTGCTAAATAATCAGGAGGACATCATTATTGACAAATATTTACCTCCAGACATTGTTCTTGTACTTATAGGGAGGTCCTTGGCTGCCCTCTTCAACACTTCTTGATGGGTTTCATTTCTAGGTTCTCTTTCCATCAATTCCTTATCTGAATAGCTCAGATGGAACTAGGAAATAATAAATCATTATTTATTAACCATTTAGTGTAAGCATATTTAGACATTTACCTAAATATTGGAAGATTTGAAACTAAACAGACAATTCTTTACAAGCTGATGTGGATGCTACTTTTTCAATTCAGAAAGGCTATCTATACAGGTACAGTCCTCAACTTATGACAGTAATGGAGATTGCCCATTTCTGTTGGAAGTCATAGACTCTGTTAAATGAAGCACATGATCAACAACTTCCCTGTCCCTGCTTTCCCAATGCACTCATTAAATGAATGCACAGGTTGTTATTAGGTAGAGAATGGGATGACTCACTGGTGTGAGAAACTGTGGGAGGCGCTAGTGCAGACACAGGCACATGCAGAAGATATCTGAGATATCCCATTCTTTGCCTCCTGCCCCTTGGGTTCCCTAGTGCCTTATGGGCCACCTCCTTATCCCACCATGTCACAACTGCACACTTACCTTTTGAAGATATCCAGAGCTCAGGAACTTGGAGTAGAGAAGGTTTCTCCCTTGCTCATTTCTTCTTAGCTTCGCAGCATAAGACTAGTGTAAAGCTAGCACTGGTTATCACTAAGAAGAAATTGTAGCAATTTATATACTCGTTGGAGAGGAAATGATTGCAATGGAAGCAAAAGTGACAGGATTTCTTCTTGATTGTGCCAGGTGGCAGAGCAAGGGAGCACCCTTCTCTATCCTGACTTCCTGAGCTCTGGAAAAGTGAGTAAATGGTGACTGGGAAATGGGGGTGGGGAGGAGTGTAGGGAACTTGGTATTTGGATAAAGCAAGCCCATTGCCTTTGAGGAGCTGGCCGGGCAGGATGGGGTGATAATAGGTGGGTGGGTGTGCTGAAGAGTCTCTGCAGCTGGTTGTAAGGGAAAATGACCATGGGGGTACTGCAGGGTTCATGACTTTGAAATGGGTTCATATTTAGCTTTTGGGGTATGTGTGGTAACTTCAAACATTTGTTAAATGGCCTGTTGTATCTCAAGGATTACCTGTAATCACATTTGCTTGAACATGAAATTATAACTTTATACATAATTAGAGATCTGATTTATTGAAGCCTGGACTGCGTTGAGAGTTTTTAAAGGGAAACCTAACAAATTACCTCTTCCATATTGTTAAGTGAAATTGGTAGGAAGAAAGTACATTCATATTCTTTAAAAAAAAATGAAAAGACAACTATTTAAGGTTTTCATTTTTAATTTTTTAAAATTGTATAATATTGAAAATCAATCTCTCTTCCTTATAAAATTGATAGAATATTTCAGATATTAAAACTAAATCTGCCCTTAGCCTCTTTGAGAAGTAAATCTGAAAGGCTATCTGAAAATGAAGTTAAAAGACAATCTTGTTCAGTGTTCAGAAGAGGAATTATTGAATAAATCACAATATTATCAGCAATGTTTTATATCATTTAATGAAAGAAGTGGCCCTTTGCAGGTCATTATAAAATGACTGCTATACATAGATGTAAATCAACATTTTAAATAATGCATTATTTTATATTTATTAAATAATTAAAAAATAATAGGTCTGCTTATAGAGACAAAAATGATTTTCTTTGTTTCCTTTACTAAGATTAAGCAACAGTATTATATATTTCCATTTATACATGTATAAATTGTAATGTAATATATATTTTCAATTTTATTTAACAACATGCTATTTGAAATATGTTAAAATTATTACTACCACAGTTAGTTGAGGCTGATGACAAGACTAAGTAAATTCAGTATTAAAGAACTGATACACTTGTTGGGGGTATTTTCCCTTTTATATGTGATATCCTTATTTCTATAATAGCAAATTAGGGAAAAAAGAACATGAAAGAACACACAATATAAACTAATGTTTTTCACATAAATGGTAAAAGCTTTGACACTATCAATAAAGTACACACGTTGATAGCCTGTGTCTTCAGATGAACAGATGGAAAACAAGAGAGAATATATTTATGTAGGATATTATTTACTGTATATACACAGAACCTTTGTGCACCAGAAAGAAAATTAGTAAATAAGTATTTTTCTTGCACAAAATTATAACTTACTTCTTTGGAAGGATTCATTGGTAATGTAAAGATTGTTTTCCAGTAAGACCACAAAAACATCATGAAAAATAGATGATACGCAATCAGGCACACCACTAAAACAAGATCATAAAATTAAGGCATTAAGCAAATGACGGGAATTGTTAGAGATATACAGACAACCAAAAGAAAAAGAAAAAAGAAAAGAGCCAAATGTTCCCAATGGTTCACAATAAAGAACAATGCTATCACAACATCTATAGAACTATAAAATAATGGCTGTTAAAGAAGCTACAAAGCACTACTAGAATGTGTTCAGATAGAAAACTGTGTAAGGAAGAAAATTCTGTATGTTCTGTCATTTAACCTTTTCATTATCAATATTCCTTTGAATGGATCTAATGGGGGCAAGAAATTCTTCTTAATGTGTCTATAGCAAGATGGTTATGCAGTTTATACAATAATACCAGAAACTCAAGGGCCCTATTCTATCAAATCAAAGACTTAATTATGTCCTAACCTATTGCCACTAAGATCAATAATTCTTCTATAGTAGCTAATGTTCAGAGATATGGTAATCATCATGATTAGTTAAAAATAAGGTAATCAGTAACTACTAATCCATCTAGTGCATTTTAAACTCATCTAAGCTGATGGTCATCAATGTAGTTTTACTATATAATATAATTTATCTATGGATGGAATAAAGAAGATGATAAATGTCTGGTCAAGAAGTGTATAATTTACTGAAATAAAGAAGATAGAATCAAAGAAAAACAAGAAAATAGTGTGCTTAGTTTGGCAACAATCTTAGTGTCAGTAGGAGATAGGACAAAATACATAGCAATACCCAAGATAGATACCGTTATATAATCCTTAACAGTCTCCTGATTAGTTTTGCCCCATTTCCTAGGGCAAGGAATAATGTAAGTACTACAATGTTGGTATTAATGCAGCAAATACAGTTGAAGCATAGGAATGGGAAGGAATCTGGTAGTATCAACTAAAGTTTCCTCAGTTTCTTCTATTAAATTATAAAGAATGTTTGGTTGTATGTGGTCATACACACAGAGAAGATAGATCAACCTGTTGTCCCCCTTTTCCTTAGAAAACCTGATGACCAATTAATTATCAATCTATAGGGAGACATAGAAATAAAAATGCAGCCTAAAATTCAGTTAGAAAAGGCATGCAATCTTCAATAATTTATTGCTGAAATAAATAAAATTTTATGAAGTGCCTGAACATATATACACTAAAGCAGCCTTACACTCTATAAAATACAAAGTAGAAAAAAATAGCTATTACTTACTTTTTTCTCCAATATTTGATATTGTTACTGCAAGAGAAAAGTTCAGTTAGAAAACTTGTCATTATTTGGACCCCCCAAAAAAGCATTCTCAGTTTCTGGGGTACATATATACCGACCTTTTAATGAGGTCGGTTTTTAGCCAAGCTAAAAACAAATGTAGTGTTAGTCTGCATCAACAGAAGCATACAGGTAGTCCTAGCTTAAAAACTGCCTTAAACTACAACCATTTGCAGTTTTGATAGTGATAAAAAGTAACTTTGTGATCAACATCTGCATTTATGACCTCCACAGGAAAGCTGAAGTAAGATTGTACTGTAAGCAGAGCTGCAGTCACATAATTTTTCACTTAGTAAACATTTTGCTTAACAACCAAGTTACTGGTCCCAACTACGGTTGCTAAACGGGGACTACCTATAGTACCAATATCAAAAGGTCATCATTCTTCTCCATTTTATGTTGGTCAGTTCATGCCTTAAATATTATGTTTAGTTCTGTCAGCTCATCCATGTAGTCCATACAAAAAGCACTAACCATGAATTCTAACACTTATTGCAAGGTAACAGAATCTTGAAAGTAACAGAATCTTGAAAGCCTAAAAGCATTCTTCCCCTCTTTTACTTTTACTTCCCAGAAAACCAGAAAGGGTCTTTCCAGAGATGCTTCCCATGTCCCTTTTGCTTCCCTCAGCTGAGATATCTGTTCTGTGATAGTTGTCTATTCTGTTGTCTATTCTTCCTCCTGTTTTCCAAGGACGTTCCCACAGACCATTACAAGTTCTGAGTAATACATTCAGGAAAGGCTTTTACAAATTAAAGTCTGTCCAAAGGACAGCAACTAAGATGATAGGGAGAATACAATGAAAAACTTGGGAGTGTTTGAAGGCACTATATATTTTTCAAGAATGAACTGGGACAGATCTGATAGCCATTTTCATGTATCTTAAGATCAACCAGAAGATGGAGCAGATTCATTCTGAGCTGTTCTACAAGGCAGGAGAAGATTTTGTTGACCTTTCTGAAGGCCATGAAAACCTTGGCTTCTCTCACAGGAGTTTGCCTGGAATCTTAGTGTTACTCTGTGTGGTAAGGTATTTTTTTTTATAGAAGTCTCAATTTTGTTACTTTAAGTTGTATATTATTTTATTTTGTTCATTGCTCAGAGTTCCTTTTGATGGATAGCAATATACTCTACATTTATTAAGAAACAATGGGATTAAATTAGAAGAAAGCCAATTTTAGTTTGACATCAGAAAAATATGCTAATTGTATGAACATCAGAAGAACAGATTGCCTCCTGAGAAATGGTGGTTTCTCCTTTATTGAAATATTTAAACAGAGGTTGAATTACCATTGTCACAGCAACTGTATTAAGGGACTCCGGCAGATTTAACTGCATTACTTTTATAGCATTTTCCCAACCTTACATTCAATGATTCCATGAAATATGAATTGTTAAAGAATGAAATGTTTATATTTGTTTAATTGTTTTACAGAATGACTAATTACTAAGAATGAATAAATTGTAGCTGATTTGGAAACTGATAATGATCTGACAGTTATAGTACTGAAATTTTGCTTTCTCTTTATTCAATTCAAAGACAAAAATTAGGAACATTCATTTGTAAATATTTCCTTGATATTTTTGCTCATTTCCACATACAATGAAAATTATAATTATTCTGAGGCAAAACAGTGATGTTTAGTCTCCATATTTTAACATACTTTACCACTGAATGTCAGACAATATGGACAAACAAAATATCAACTACTCTCATTTTGTATTGCTGCCAAATTCTCCATGGAGATAAAACTAAACCAAAATTGGACAGTATTCATATAATTAAACTATGAATTAGTGGAGTGTGACATAAAAGTTAGATCACATCCTCACTTTAAAAAAGATTGCACCAAAAATCAATCCACCATTTTCTTGTTGTTGTTTTTTCACATTTCTAGAAAAATAGAAGAAAACTGAGGGGAAGGATGTGAAAAAGAAAAAAGAAAGAAATAGTGGATGTATATAATCAAAATCACATGAATAGCATTATTCCAGATTGAGATGGTGAAGAGGTTTTGAAGAGACTGTTGCTATGGTTTCATGAGAAACAGTAATATCATCTACTATTCATTTCATTTTCAGCATACTTATCATATTAGGCTTCTCAGTGTAATTTATTTTTAAAATGATAGAATTGTCTTAGGTTCACTGAGAGGACAATAATGGAAATAAACAAGTATCTTCTAATATTCTCTCTCTGTCACCCAAAGGAGCTCCTTAATGCAGACTCATCTTTCTTTTAGGTAAGAAAAAATGGATATTGGTTATAAAGGCAATCTTTAATACAGAGTGTGGGCACTTCAGGTATTTTGATAATCAACATTTCAGAAAAGAAGCAAAACAAATAATTAACATACCTGACAATGTTAGACCATATTCAAATAAGACATTATTCTCTTAACATACTTTAATGGCAGCCAACCTTCATGAAATTTAGATTGTCAGCTTAGATTCTGAAAAATACAATTCCTTATTTTATACCTTTAATTACACCATCCAGCAGGTAATTTGGTTATAATATAAAAGTGTTTACAAGTTTTGGACCAGAGCAAAGAATCTAAATTGTGATATTTTTATCCATTTCTTCACTGAGCTTATTTACCCAGAAGATGATAATGTACAGGTATTAAAAATCAAGTTTCTCATTTTGCTTTCCATTCTTAGATATACAGCTTCACAGAGAATGTGTGTCTACTTCATGCGTTTGTTTATATATTGCTGATAAACATTGCTATTTCAATACCAGCAAGCGCACACAAGGCGTTTTTACTGCTCTGCCTTGATTAACACATGCTAACACTTACCCCAGGAGACATTATTTCCTGTACAACAGATAGTTACTCTCAAGAGATCTTTCTTAATGAATTAAAGCCTTAAAATCAAGCTCCTTTTAAAATTACCAGTTTGTTTCCCAACACCAGATCCATACAGAATCCATCAACAGGGAGGGTAAAAAAGGGACTCACGCAGACAGAGCTGGGCGACGTAGGCATAGTAAGACCAGGCCAGGATGCTGCAGATGAAGAGGACCGGCACCCAGTAAAGGAAAGGACCGGCACGCCGCCACAGGCAGTGTCGCCTCCCGCCTCCTATCCGAGAGCAGCTGCGGGAGGAAGCCACCGACCCCGCCGGAGACGCCATCTTCCCCTCCCCGGTTAATCAGCTCTTCCGTCTGCCAGGAGGGCCCGGGCCCTCGCCGCACATCCCCGGCGGCAGCGACAGCGGCAGAAGAGGCTGGCAGGTTCCAGCGCTTCGCCGCCTTCCCCTTCAGCGCTGTCTTCCTCGGGGTCGGCAAAGGCTGCCCCTCCCCCCCACGGTCGCCCCCGGCCACCGACCGCTGCCCCCCTCCCGCTCGGCCGTCCGTCAGTCACTGAAGTGGGTTCAGCTGCCCATCCCTGAACCGGGACCGAGGAAAAAGCGGATGCGACGGAGGCTTCTCCCTCTAACGCCCCAGACTGCGAGCTGTCAATGCGAGCGAAGGGCGGGGAGAGGAAAGGCGAGCCTCCCCCCCTCCGCTTAGTATCCCAGCGGAGGAGGGGGCGGCGGCGTGGGCTTTCGGGGTCCACCCATCCTGAGGTCCTAGGGACGGACGGGGTTGGTACCTCATTGGAAAGGAGTATGGGACCGTGGGAAAGTGTCCACCTGCTCTAATTCCCGTTGTCTCTTCGTCTGCTCTTCAGCCTTTTGGCAGCGGTTAGGTGGTAAACTTTGCGCCAGTAAGCGTTTTGCTAATCTACATCAAATCCTTACAGCAACGTTTGGGACTGTGTCTTCGGATGGGAAGTTGAGGAATAAAGTTACTGGTTTGGAATGAATGGCTAGTTTGAATAAATATGACACGAGATAAGGAGGAGGACCTTTCCCTGCGATGTAGCAATCTTGCAACCAAAAGGAAGAAATCTAAATGAAATCAAATTTTTATAATGATCATAGGCCAGCACAGAAGAAATTCATTTTGATAAATTAATTCTGGCAACATAACACTATTGTAATAACAGCATGAACTCCCTTTGAAATTTAGACTAATAGGGTGAATTTAGTCTTGTCATCTTGATCTTTTAAATTGTAACAGTCTACTTTATTCTAAGTTATATATGCCATCCATCCATCCATCCACATACACGTTATACATATGCTGAAAGAACTGTAAATGCCCAACACTTGGTTTGCAAATCACAGTAGTTGAATCCTTAAAAAAAACCACCAGTTTAAATTGATAGGTTAATTCATTGTGTGAAGGATGGCTGGTTGCCATTATGACATGGCAGCAGTTTAACTTGTTTTTGAATTTGTAAAAAAAACCCACTATTAAATTCCTATTGACTACTTTGAAGAGATTCATATTGCTTCCTTGATGATTGACCAGTATCTTCGTCCGGGATTTCTTTTTGATTTTCCTAGTTTGGTTGGATTACATAGTTTTTCAGATAGTTTCTCCATTTTGGCTTTCTTTTTATAAAATAAATGACATGGTTTAATATGTAATATATTGTTCTTCTGAGGTTGTCATAATCATTTTAGCCATTGTCTTTCCACTGCAGGATGAAAGTCTCTTCCACATTTCTAGCCAATACTGTCCTTGGCTTTCTTTTGCCAGTTGGGCCCACAATACTTGCTGAAGTTGTTGATCCATTGTTTTAGTTCTCTTTTGTGGATGCTTTTTATCAAGTGGAATCTATTCTATGACCACCTTGGTCCACCTGCCATCAGTTCTTTTTGCTATGTGACCAGCCCATTTCCATTTCAATTCCTTTTTTCCCTTGATGATATTGTATACTTTTGCTTGTTCTCTAATACATGTGCAGGTCTTTCTATCTTGTCTTGTAATGCCGAGCATGTATCTTTCCATGGGTCTTTGCGCAACTCATAGTTTTTGTATTGATTGTGAGATTAGTGTCCATTTTAAATCAGAATATTATTAAGAACTGTTAAGGACTAGATTTTTACTATGATACATAAAACCATAGGACACTCTGTGTAAATTCTTAGTATTCCATTTATTCAAGTTCAGCTTCTATTTTTCTCTATACATATATCTCATTTCCATAAAGGATGTGGAAAAAAGCCCACATTTATCCACTCAGTTTAATTTTTTTCAATAAACATAACTTACATCAGATCAGAGATTATCTACTATCTTTATATGAGAATTGACATTAAAAGTTTCCATCTGCCAATATTTCTGAGATTATATTGGCTGAAAATAAAAAATGGTTGGAAGAAATTACAAGGGAACAAACTGAATTAAAACCAGAATTGTTCTTATTAGGATTGTTTAAAGAAAAATATGCTAGAAATGTAAAATATACATATACTGACTACGGCCAGATTGGCATATGCCCAGTGTTGGAAACAGCCTTGTACCCCATCAGAGGAAATGGTAATCCAAAAGATAATGAGCTGTGCAGAAATGGATAAATTAACCCTAGCTTTAACGGACAAAGAATTATCAGAATATTATATGGTGTGGGAACATTGGTATGAATGGATTGAGTGAAGATAGATTGCATAGTAATTTGTAAAGAAAGATAAGCACTAGATTTAGTAAACATATATATGCATGATATAGTAGTTACATATATAGCACAATAGAATGTTACAAATGAGAAATCACAATTTGTCATTATAAAAACATTTTAATTTGTTCTGTGTTGTTTTATTTTATTTGAAAAATTAATAAAGCTCATTTTAAAAAAAAGTTTCCATCCATTTCCCCATGTTTCTTAAACATACTGCAAAGATGCACAAATGTATACATTTGTTCTAATTTTTGCAATTTTTATTTATTCTCTATGCCAAATGAAATAATCTTTATTTTCATTTTTAGATCTATGCTTCTCACTATATTTTGAATCTGTTATTCTCTGAAAATCATTCTCAGTCAACAACATGTCATTGGCATGAAAACACATCCTTAACCAACAACCTCTAAGATCAGTGCAGCCATTTTTCATGTTTATACTAAAAAACCAAGAGGATACTTCATTTCTATTATTAACTGTTCAGTGTTGAATTGTCCATTATTTTTCATACATACTTTATATACATTATATACTGCTGTACTCAAATTTAACAATCACCCTTGAGCATCTTTCAGGCCTATGTACGTTGTGTATGTTTTGTCTAAGTAATCAAACATACAGTAAGCATATTATATACTTACAAAAAATAATAGACAGGACTGATTATAATAAAAATGATGTCTGAATTAATTTTGCACTTTGTTCAGTTTTAATAACAGCCATGTAAAAATGCACATTTTGAAGAAAAATTCAAATACATTTTTCTTGTTTTTATTCACAGTAGTCTTATTTCTAAAAACAAGACAATATATCCCTTTATTTGAAATATGGACAAGTATCCAGTTTGTCCTAAATCATTTATGTTGTTCCTAAAATTTGCTACTTTAAGGCTGTCTCGGCTTTTCTGTTTTCAGTTTGTGCATTTTAAGAAACATTTTTGTTAATTCAGTATGACACCATAAACTTAGTTATGCATCATCTAATTTAATTGATTCCAATTAACCTATAAGAGGTTCTTAACAGAAGGTAATATCCTTGTTTGGTGAAAAAAAGTTATCATTAATTTATCATTTTCCATATTGCTCTGTGCAGTTTGAAAAACTACTCTCTCCTATCTTATACATTTTTAAGACATTGAGAAGCCACTGAAGCATTTTCTCTTCATGTAGCAAAATGTTTAGATCAAGCCCAATACAAATCTCATTCCATGATTATGGTTTCTATTTTAATTAAATAATTAGCTATGTAAAATTAAAACATGCATAAGGACATAGGTAATATCTGACTTCTAGCTATCAGATAATATATAAATCCAGTGCTGGCTATCAGATAATATATAACTCTAGCCCTACTCTGTTAGATTGGTTCATAGATTTATAGCATCCTTCAAAAACTGGCAGTACAGAAGGAAGCAATGAGATTTAACCCTGCTTATTTGTACATTCTATTCATTTAATAGGAACCAGTATTACAAGAGTGGAAGTGTGGACATGGTAAGCATTTGAACAAATTCTTGGATCACATTTATTGCATTGCATTTATGTATTCAGGAACTATAAGAAAATTGTAGCTCCTGATTATTTAAAAGAAACAAAATTATATCCTTGCAGTTTTCAATAATTTATGCTCCTGATTTATCATTATTTTGCTTTTTTAAGAAATATTTTAGTCCTTGATATGCTAGAGCCCTACTGTGAAAAAGCAGGAATAAGGGAGGAATATTATCCTTCCATCTTCCGGGCTTATTTGCGAGGCAAAGAGGCTATGGATGAACAGTGCTTCCTAGCTCTCCCTACCACGCTCACTCTCATATATAGCTGTAAGTGAGCTAATGGTATGTATTAATGGAAGCTATATTTATAATCCCTTTGCTTATATAAAGATATGAGATAGATAGATCACCTTGTAGGTAAAAAAAAATAGTAAAATTTTGTGGCTGAATATGGCTAGATATTTTTACAGGTATCGCATCCCTTTTACAGTTATGAAAACCAGATAAGTAGCAGCAGTTTAAAAAGCCACTGTATGTTTTATGTCAGTTACCCGAATTCTCTTTATTTACCAACTCTAAAATACTTTAGCAGATTATCTAAAGAAAGCACACAAAAAAAATAGTTTGGAATCTAAATAGTGATTTTTGCTTTTGGTGATTTCTCATACTGTCACAATATGTGGTTTCAGAAGCCCAGACAGGAGCAGCAGTAGGGAGAAGACAGGGCAAGAAATTTATCTTGTAATTAGAATTTTGCTCACAGTTGTTAGTATCCAAGCTGTTTTATGAACAGCATACAATAAATAAATAAATATACATTTATTTTCTATTATTATGCATCATTATAACATTTAAAATCAATATGTTTTGATCAATCTACAATGTTATTGTAAAGTGCTGGAGTAAAGCTACCATCAATTAAATTAAAGTACTTTGATTTCATTTGAATGTCAATAAGGAAAAACATCAGAATTGAATTAAAAAAATCAAAATTAAATGATCTATAGATTTTCTTTAAAAACTCCTTAGGTTCTTTCTATACTATAAGTCTTAATAATTCATACAATTTTTATCCACACAATTAAGATTTTGTTTAAAAATGAACCTCATTTCATACTTTGAATATATATTCCTGTGATAACTCTAGAAAGAAATATTTTCTCTTCTATAATTATAATTAGTATAGGCACATTAATCAGCATAAGGAATAAACTACAAAAATGGAATGGCATGAGTAAATAAACTACACTTATAAATACAATACTAAATATATCTGTATTTTATGGACTTCCTAACCATTTAAATGAATTTAAATGAAACAGTCTCACCCTGCTAAAAAAATACTCCTAGGTAAATGTAGTAATGAATGCACAAATCATGCGATTGCTGTGCCCTTTCTGCACTGAAAAACTTTTAAAGCATTTTCACATGTAACTGCAAACACTTTTTGATTTAATGACTTACATTTCCATTTTCTCTACTAGCATAGGCTCAATATGATTGAAATATGACACTGGGGAAAAACATTAAATCATAATTCTAGTCTGGTGGAAGAAAGTGAAAGTGAGTGAAAATCTGCGGATGACCAGTCAAAAACTACATTACACATTAAAAAATATACACATGAATCCTTTCCAGGAAAAGCAGATGAGTCATATTTTGAATCATACAGGTAGAGTGCTTTAAGAATTATAGTCCAGAATTTTGAGATACTGTTTCATCTGAAAAATGTTTGGTCTGAGGTCACTTTGCAAAAGAAAAAGGAAAAACATTAATGTTGATCAAAAGTAGTGGTGACTTGGCATTCACTTTAGCATATTTCAGTTCAGAAAGTGCTTCCAAAGCTTTACAAAGTGCTTCCCTATTACAGTCATGATGCAAACACCGTAGGTCTTCAACCCATTGCGAAGTCTTTCTATTAGGGAATCAAAATATAATTAACAGTGACACTACGTAACAGTTACTGTATATGCAAATAGGATGAAAAATTAAGATTTATACATCAGGGGTCTCCAACCTCTGGGCTGAGGCCCACTCCCGGGCTCTGGGTTATTTGCAACTGGACCACACGAGTGTTGGGTTGGTGCAGACACGTGCGCAGCTCAATTTACATGAACAACAGGCTGGCATGTGCACACCTCAACTTGCTCAAGTTGAGCTGCACGTGTATGTACGTGTGGGCCAGCCCGATGCTCTTGCGAGTCAAGCAGTGTGTGTCAAGTGGCCCGATGCTCACACGGTCCAGTTCCCCTCTCTCCCCCCAGCCAGGCTGCCAAACCCCAAAGGTTGGGGACTATTGTTATAAATAATTCATAAAAAATGAACATCATTGTAAAAAATCAGAGCAAAAGTCAAAGTGATTATCTCTAACCAGCTCAGTTAAATTTTGTTCGAATTACTATGATTTTTTTTTTCATTTTTTGCTCAATATAATCCTCCACAGCCAATTTAATAATTATACATTCTTTGTGAGGCACTACTATTTTCTACCATTCAAGAAATCCAATGGTTGTTTGTATAGCTTCTCAACTAAATGTGTAACATGTTCTTTTACATAGTATAATTATATTTAAAAAGTATGAGAAAATAGAGGTGCTAGTTTGTATTGATATATTAGTGGTTCAGGTAGTATTTTCTTGTAATGAACATAAACTAAGATAGGCAAACAAAAAGACAATAAAAGAATGGCAGTGACTATGACAATAATTTGAAGTTTATAATATAATTGTAAGTTTATAATACTAAAGTGGCTGGCTCTAATTAATAAAGTTGTCAATTGAAAAGCAAGTTGAGAATAGTGAACTCTTCCTGTCAGCAATCTTAGAAATACTGCCCAAGAACACAACTACACAAAAACATACCATTGTCTGCTGTTTAGTTCCTTCTTCATACAGGATTTGAAAGTGGTATATTTCTGTATGCTTTTGTAACCCTAAAAGCAGAAGACAAAGAAATATGCGTGGAAAGGTAGCATGCAAAGGCAGTCAAAACTGAGCATTAGGAAAACAGTGGCATGAGAAAATGCTACTTATTGGTTATAGAAAAAAACAGTAAAATTTCATTGTAGAATTTAATATTCATTCAGCTACTGGTATAAAGGAACTTAAACATGAGATTCCTATATAAAGAAAAGGGATAGTTTGACAAAATGTTTACACTAAAGTCTTCATTTAAGACAGAATCTTTGTGCTTTATAAATAAAGATATAAAATTGCTATCTTAAGGCAAGAAAGTATTTACTTGTTTCATGTAATTTAATACTATATTCTTGGACAATTCATTGATACAACGCAAGGTGGCAGTAGAACATATTGGACAAAATGAAAGATATGTGATCTTCAAAATAACTTATAAAGCAATTAATATATATGCAAGGAAAACAATGTTTATTCAGAATTAGAGAATGGTGCGTGTATATGCATGTATTTAGAATAATAATACAATAATATTCTAAATTTCTACTAGTTATTAACACAAATAATATAGCATCTTCACAAGATTGTATTTGCGGTAGAAGGTGTAATAAAGTAAATTTTGTCATCATGTTCAAAGGCTATGAGATTTTATCAATATATATAAAGGAGTGTTAACTAAATTTGAACAATCAATTGTAAGTATGTCAGGCAGGACCTGTGTGTTAAAAAAAATGACAAAAGAGGATTGCCCTTCCTCTTACTTGACTGAATAATTGGGAACAGTGCGCAGCCTATACTTCATCCTCACTGCTTCTAGACTGGCATTACCAAATGCCTTTTACTCGTCTGCATTGCTGCCTCTTCTCCAATCTAACCACAGTCTGCCACATCTCTCTAAATGCCAAGGGGAGAGGCACCCCAATTTGGGGAAAAATTAACAACTGATTGTCGTGGATTGGACTAAATAACCCACTTGAATTCAAAATCCTAAAATACTATTTGTGAAGTTAATCCATCTTTAAAGTTCTTATAGCTCAGGTTCCGATCAAGTTGAAGTATGAAACGTGAAGTATCCTGCTTGATATACTTCCTTGATTCTAATAGTTGGCCTCACCCAAAATAGCTTACATTCTACTTCACTCAACAGCTATCAAAATGTGGAAAAGCGGAATGTCTTCAAAGTATCAGAAAGTGGGCCAGGAAACAGTAGCAGCTAAAAATTAGAAAAACAACAATGAATTGTATCTTTTGTTGTTAAAGAGGAGGGGAAAATAGCAAAAGAAGAGGTGGGCTAATGCAAATTCCACTTCTTTTGTACTAGCATCATATCACACACATAAAAGGAGTGATACTGTCACAGTAGTATAATCCTTATTTTAATGAAAATAGTAGTTCATATGAACACTCTGTGGGTGACACTGTAATTAATCTTAAGAGCGTTACATCGCTTCACATTCTTCCAGAGATATTTCCCTCCTTTCGGGAAAAATGCTAGTAAGAAGTAGGGGAGCAAATGAATAAAAGATTCAGAGAGACCCAGTAAAAAAAGAGAAAATTAGACTGAATAATTCTGAAAAAAATAGACCAAAGTTTCAGCTGTTTAGTTCAAACAGGTATATGGCCCAATCAATTTCTAAGCCATATATTTAAAAGGTTGTTGGTTTTGACTTGTTAATCTAAAATGTTTATACTATAAAATGTATTAGTCTTTTTAAAAAAATATCACAGAGTTTACTGATGTTTTGAAAAATCGTTCAAGTCTTAACTAATTTAAACTTGTATATTAAAAAATTACACAAGATCTGCAAATTTATTGTATAATTTATTTGTGACAAAATTGATTATTAATTTTAATAATTAATTAATTGTCCTATTAACCCATCCTAGTAAGCTAGTTTAATTTTATAAAAGCATTTCATATGTACACACAGGTAGTCATCAACTTACAACAGTTCATTTAGTGACCATTAGAAGTTATGACCCTGAAACAAGTGACTTATGACAGTTTTTACACTTCTGATCGTTGCAGCATTCCCATAGTCACATGCTCAAAATTTTGTAATATAATTTATAACACTTGGCAACTGATTATATTTATGACTGCTGCAGTGCTCTGGGGTAACATGATCACCTTTTGTGACTTTCTGACAAACAAAGTCAGATTCACTTAGCAATGGCGTTACTAACTTAAAAACTGCAGTGATTCACTTAACAACTGTGGCAAGTAAGGTCATAAAATGTGACAAGCCTCACTTAGCAAATAGCAATAGAAATTTTGGGCTCAATTGTGGTTGTAAGTGCAGGACTTCCTGTACTACATATAAATTATAACAGCAAAATTAAAGTTGCTAAATAAAAAGCCGAAGATCAGCTTGATTAATAGTAAGGCTTCTAGTTTAAGCCTGCAAAAGAAACAAATATCCAGTCCTCTAATTAGATAGAACTAGAGCATACATGATTAATAGCTTTAACTTCAACAAAAGGATAATTTTGAAATGGCTCTGGAAACAGTGATATAGTTTTAAAGCTGCTGATGTAATAAAAATGATTACGCAATAATTTAGATTCTTACTCTGAATCCTCGATGCAATCTGTCTTTCATAATACCAATAAATTCTTTATAACTCAGTTGATCATCCTTGTCTACATCAAAGATCTTGAAAACTGTGTTCACTAAATGAGGTGAAAGCTTCAAACCAGTAGCCACATATACTGCACGCTTGAACTCATCTAAGGAAACAAAGCAAATTAGTGGGCTGAAGTAAACTAGATGTCTTGGCGATAGCATTACATGATAAATATACAAAAATTACTTTTATCGTACATAAGGTGATAATGTTAATCAGAGACCTGGAGAGAAATAAAACTCTTTTTTTCTTATCCTCTGTTTCTAGTTTTTCCTGAAATTTTGCCCCATTTTAAAACTATCCAACTTTCTGTATACTATTAAGTCAATACAGAGTCATAGGAGTTTACGTAATAATTGACAAAGAGATGGAGCAAGGTATTGATATTCAACAAGGTCTAAAGAGTAGCTGAGAAACAGTGTCTCCTGGCCTCTACATTTTTTTACTACATGGCACTGGGTTCAACCAAAGGCTTCATGCAGAAAGTATGGACAGGCCAGTAACTGGACCATATGGTCATGTACAAAGTCATTTTATCCCAGGTCCCCACTCTTGGTGATATAGAGTTGTTTTAAAAACTAGAAATTCTGAATGCCAAAATACTCTAATGCAGTTTCTGCTTATCCCAGCAGCATGCTGCCACTGTGATGGAGAATTTGCTGCAAGAATATGTACTCAATAATTGATAAGTGAGCCATCTTAGAGTAAAAGCAAACAGGCTCTATAGATACATTTGTAGTAGCTTTCAGTTTTATGTAATGGTTTACAAATTGCAACAATCTGGTTACAGTTTATTAGGCCAAAACCAAAGCAACAAACTCATATTTTGGTTAAGCTTGCTGAATAAACCCAGCCAGTCTACTCACTCTAATTGTCAGCCTTCCCAGATAGACTGGACATGAAACAGAGCAGATGAGTTAATTGTACAGTATTATGAGGCTTCATTTACAGAATCTTGCAATTTGAAAGTACAAATGTCTTTCTGTCTCTTTCTACAGACTGGTCAGTTAGCATTTCTCTGCCTGTTATGTAGTTGCATGCTACCCTGTCCCCTTTTATCTGATCATTCCCTAGGCAACATCTCTTCTTCACATCTCTCAGGGTCTCTCAAGGTCATTCCCCCCATAATAGAAGTGAAAAAACAGAATTCAATTTGAATAAATCAAGCTAGTTTTGATGCAAAAATACTTTTTTTTCTTTTCAAATTTTGACATGTAGTTTCATTCCCAATTCTGTAATTATATTAGTGATACTTTAAATCAATGCATTTAGCAACATTTCAACCATTTTAACCACTGATTGCGTTGGATATAATCAGGATATTTAAATGTATTATTTTGGTTTTATTAATTTGATATTAATATTAATGTTTTAGATAAATTGTTGCAGAATCACCAGCTATGGAATTTTCTTTTTTCTTAAATAAGAAAATTGATGAATTCTTTTCTTCAAATTAGTTTAATTTAGCATAAACAATTTGTTATGCAATGTAATTACAATAGAATTATAATATTATAACATAATAGAATTATATTATATATAATTATAATATTATAATAGAACAGTTAATCAGTGGAATGATTTGCCTCCAGAAGTTGTGGTGTTCCATCACTGGAGATTTTAAAGAAGAGATTGGACAACAATTTGTCTGAAATGGTATAGGGCACAGATGTCAAATTTGCGATGTCAACATTGTTGTCACGTGATATATGGCAACTTTCCCCCCTTCGCTAAACTGGAATGGGTGTGGCCAGCACATGACGCATCTGGCCTGCAGGCTGCGAGTTTGACACCCCTGGTATAGGGTTTCCTACTTGAGCAGGGCGTTGGACTATAAGACCTCCAAGATCCCTTCCAACTCGGTTATTCTGCTAGTCTGTAATTCCAAGTTAGTTACTAACAACTGCAAAATATTTTAGTTTTAATTTTTGATGGCGGAGCACTCAAATACATTTTAATTGATGTTGCCCATTAATAATTGTTGGCATCAAAGTGCTAGTAGGAAAGAACCTAATCCTTTCTGTAGCTTTTAAACAGATTTTTGTAGCTTTTAAACAGAGATTCAGCCTGTAAGTAAGCATAATTTCTCCCATTTGTTTACTAAATGAGATAGATTCACAATAGTTACTTCCATTTATCATCACATTTTTATTTAAAAACATATTATTTTACTTTTATATTTAACCTTTACTTAAATTGTACAAATTTCCAATTTTTAAATTTTGCTTTCTAATTTATCGATGCTAAACATTTCCATTTGTTCACATTTTTCATCAGTGGTTACTATTACCATATTAATAATATGCACCAAATAAATCTTTGCCAAATATTTTATTATTACATGCACACACACACACAAATACTCTCACACACAAAACTTATTTAAAAATTGATATCATTTTTTTTTCATGGATACAGAATCTAGCTTTTGAATTTGAATAAAGTATATCATTTTATAAAAATTGGTCCAAAATTATAAAAAAGAATAATACTGTAAGTTGCCTTCATATCTATAAATTTCATAAATTTCTAATTATAGAATTGAATATGATCTTATCTAAATAGTCCTAGGGAAAAAATATTGGAATCTTCACTATATGCATACCAAAAAGCAAGGGGAAATGTACAAATGTAAGATTTGATGTGAACCACCTCAGAATGTTTAATCATGATTGTTGCATTACAATATGGTCATTTAACTTGAAAGGAATTAGGTCTATTTAATTCTATGCAAAGAACATTCCTATGCAGAAAAAGCAATTAAGAAGACCCAACCATTTTTATATTGCATATATTTATTAGAATATAATAAAAATATTAGCAGACAACATGCAATATTTGTTATGTTTTTGGAAAGGGAAGATATGAGAAGAAGACAGTTACTTCTAACATTACATGAGAATTCAAGATCTATTTTTTTTAATAGCAAAAAAACTTTATTGAAAATTTAAAACATTAAAATAAAAAATACAATACAAATATTTAAAATGAAAGTGTTGTGTATATTACAATCCATTTTGATAACGTTTACATTTCAACTGTTATTCCAGTGTGAATTTAATACTCCTATTTGTTCTTATGTATATACCTCTATCTTTCTAAATTATACATTCTTTATTTATTTGTTTATTTCTATTGTTTATCCAATGATACCAATTTTCCCATACTATATAATAAACTGAGTCTTCTTTCTCTTTTAATTCTAATGAAAGTTTGTCCATCTCTGCACAGTCAAAAATCTTTTTGATAATTAAACTATCTGTCGGCATAGAATCTCCTTTCCAACAATGTGTGAATGCTAATCTCACTGCTGTTATTATATGCAGGATTAAATATTTTATCTCTTTCCTAGAATTTCCTTTGATGATTCCCAGGAAAAATATTTCTGCTTTAAATTCTATTTGGACTTTCGTAATTTCCTTTAACCATTTTCGTATTTTGGTCCAATATTTCTTAACTTTTGGACATAGTCACCATACATGAAAGAAGGTACCCTGTAATTGTTTACATTTCCAACAATTTGGGCTTAAATTAGGATACATTTTAGCCAATCTCAAAGGGGCTAGATACCACCGATAGCACATTTTATATTGATTTTCTTTATATGACGCTGATTTTGTTATCGTATAATTTCCCCACCAGTCCTTTCCCCAATCCTTCAGCTCTATATTATGTCACAAATTCCTGGCCCACGCTATCATTAGTCCTTTCACTATTTCTTCTGCTAAATCGTATTCTAATAAATAGTTATGTATCTTTGATATCAATTTTTCATCTGTACCTGCCATTAATTTATCTAACTGATTTTGTTCTATCTCAATTCCGAATTACTCTTGGTCTTTTTTATATTTTGATTTTAATTGAAGGTATGGCATCCAGTCTATATTTAGTCCCAGATCTTTTATTTCCTGGTTAGTCTTTAATGTTCCTTGGGGGTCCAAAATTTCATATCTGGCCATTCTTCCTAGATCTAAGGAAGAGAGGGAGATGGACATTGAACCCACAAATTCTCAAAGAGAAGGAATATATTGAATGAATTATAAAAGAATTAGAATTATATTTTAAGGATAATAAGAAACATCATACGTCACTACAGAATTTGTGGGATACAATGAAAGTGTATATAAGAGGATTAACAATAGCCTATACTGGGAAGAGGAAAAAAGAAAAAGAGAAATAATATAATATTTTACATGAGGAGATTAAACATTTAGACGCCCAACTACAAGGTAAACTGGGGGATGAGCAAATTGAAACTAAAAGAGCCCCAGCCAAGCACAAATTATATATATTGGAACAGGAGAAAAATCTAAGGAATTTGAAGTTTATAAAACAAAACCATTTTGAAAATGCAAATAAACCAGGGAGATGGCTAGCCTATAAATTAAAAAAAGAAAGAGAAAAAAGAATAATCCAGAAGTTACAAGGAGGGGAATCTACAAAACAATATGGATAAGAAAAAAAGGATTGCGCAATAATTTTTAAGGAGCTTTATAAACAAGAATAGATTGCAGACGAGAAAATAAAACATTACCTAAAAGGAAAAGGTATATCAGTATTAACAGAAGAGGAAAGGGCAATGTTAAATAGAGATATTACAATAGAAGAATTAAGGGAAGCAATTCAGAGACAAAAAAGTAATAAAACTCCAAGGATTACCAGGAGAAATCTACAAAAGCATAGGTGAAGCAATTGAATTAGTACTATTGGAGGCCCTAGTTTTTTTGGATGCTCAAAAGGTCTTTGATAAGGTCAACTGGCAGTTTATGATCCAACAGATAAAAGGAATGAAATTTGGAGATAGATTTGAAGACATGAAGTCAATATACTCCTCCCAGAAAGCAAGTATAATAATAAATGGGGAATGTACAAATCCATTCGAAATAATGAAAGGAATACAGCAGGGCTGCCCATTGTCACCTCTGCTCTTTATCCTGACATTAGAGATTCTGCTAATAAGAATAAGATCGAATCGGGAGATAAAAGGGCTTAAAATAAAACAAGAAGAATATAAGGTCCAAGTGTTTGCCTAGTACTCTTCATAGAAGAACCATTGGAAACGGGACCAAAATTAATACAGGAGATAGAAAAATTTTGGGAAGTAGCTGGCCTTACAATTAATAAGGAGAAAACTAAAATAATAATTAAAAATCTAACAGATAAACAGAAGAAGGAATTAGAGAAAGGAACAGATTGCAGATTACAAAGAAAGTTAAATATTTGGGCATCTGGCTGACAGCAAGATGCTCATCAATAAAATATGATAATTACACGAGTTTTAGAACAAATAAAAAAAGATTTAGAAGGGTGGGTGAAAATGCAGTTATCTTTGTTAGGAAGAATTGCGGCCATTAAGATTAATATTCCACCAAAACTACTCTATCTGTTTCAAACGATCTCTGTAAAATTAGACAAGAATTTTTTTTTAGAGCTTGCAGTAATAAATTAGTTTCTATAGTTTTGGTACATACCAGGCCTCAAGGCCTCTAGGCCTCACGTAGGCTGAAAGCGTACCAGGAACAGAGATCATCAATCAAGAAACACGTCATCATGGGCGAATAACTGTAGGCGCTGATTTGTTACCTTGTACCTTTCACACTGACCATGCACTGTAATTGGATGTTACTATGTGTGCACTAATATTCCTTCTCATGTAACTTAATGATTGGATAGAATTCACTGCTTGTGACGTATCACTGTGTGTTTTTTAATAAAAGAGCTTCCCGAACTTGTGATCGGGGCAGCTCATCCAAGATAGAACCTGCGTTGGTGTCTTTCTTGATGCATTCGACCACCCAGTGGGCAGCCTTCCAAATGCGGAGCAAAGCCGCAGAGCTAAATAAAATAATCTCAAAATTTGTGTGGGCGGGCAAAAGAGCAAGAATAAAATTAAGTGCATTGCAGGATAATAGAAGCAGAGGTAGCTTTGGACTCCCAGATTTGGAAATTTACTATAAAGTAGCAGGCCTAACATGGATTAAAGAATGGGTAAACTTAAGAAATGAAAGAATTGTATTTCTAGAGGGATACGATTTACAGGCGGGGTGGTGTGCTTTCATGTGGAGTTTCAGAAGTGAGGCCCATACATATTTCTATAGACATATGCTAAGGGACTCTCTAATATGAATATGGGAAGAAATTAAAAATAAACATTATATAAAAATCCCGGGATGGGTATCCACCATGGAGGCAATGATCCACCCCAATACATTAGATCAAGCTCTATTTTTAATGAAGCATTTGATGCAGAAATGTGGACAGCTAAGTAAAAAATATGAGTTTCTCTTCTATTATTCAGTTCAAGGTACTGGTTACTGCCTGTAATGCCCTACATGGCATAGGACCTGGTTGCTTGAGGAACTGTTTCCCTGTTTCCATTAATATTTCCTTGGACAATTTGATTTTGCAAGATTGACATCTATCAGGACTTGGGAAACGCACCTTCTCTGTGCCAGCCCCTGCCTTTGGAATGAGGTTTCCTCCAAGCCCTGGATGGTACCTACTCTGGTATTATTTAGAAGGATCATGAAGACCTGGTTCTTTGCCTAAGTCTTTGGCGGGAAAGTATGAAGATCCTTTCATTCTCACTATCTTTTTACTTTAATTGGGTACTTCTGTATATTCCTTCTTTTAGTTTAATTTAGTTGTGAACTGCCAAGAGTCATTGGAGTTGGGTAACACAAATGTAATAAATAAGAATGTGATCAATAAGAAAAATAAATAAATAAATATAAAGGATAAAATCTTGACATTAGACAGTCTTACCTTGTCCTATTGAACGATTTGCAAAATTGTACATTTGCATTGCAATTGCAAAATCTTCCAGATTGTTCAAAAACTGGAAAAAGGATCTAAATTCATCAAATGTAATACCCTGTGAAATAAAGTAATATTAGAACCAAGATGATAGTTGCTATAATGCCTTCTTTGTCTTGCAAAAGTTTTGTATAAAAAAGAAGCAGGCAATTTAGCTTCCTTTACTTATTAGAACACTGCTGCACTGCTGTCTCAGGAAAAACTATGGTAGCAATAAAACAATTTCTCTGTCTCTTGTCTTTTTAAAATACATTCTAAAATATTTAATAATGTTTATCTGTCATTATATATAATGTATATATATTACATATAATACAAATATAAATATATATATATATATATATATTTAAAGCCTTCAAGCAGTAAGAGTACAATTTATAGCAAGTTAAGGAAGCCTATGTATTTAATAGCATCTACGTTGCTGTTTTTATTCATTTCAGAAATAATATATACAGCTAAATTAAAGTTTATTATGCTGTCTAATTATTCATTGGCATGGATCAACACCAACAAAATCTATTATCTGTAAATTTTATTTTTAATGCAGTAATAACAAGGCATTTATGACTGGCTATGATTTATTAAAAGATAATAAAAGTATAACAAGGAAATATATAATACCCTGCTGTAAAAATGATTTTGAAGAGAAATTTCTGTACCATATAAAGCACTGAAACGTGTTTCTCATTTTCACTTATTAACCCAACTTCTATATGCATTATTATTGATATAGGCTTTTCAGAATAATTTCTGTCTAGTACTGCCAATTCAATTCTAAGACAGGGATTATCTCCTAGATATGTGATGGCAATTGATTATCAGAATTAAGAGAAAACATTTACTGTACATCTTTATCATTGTTCCCTATTTTTTCAGCCTATGTGTTCTGTATCCTATTTTGTTCACCTGCTACAGGGTTGTCAAACTGGTGCTATACATCGCAATACGTCATGTGACGCAATCAAGTTTGACACCCGTGACTTACTAGAATTAGAATAGTATAGAATAACAGAGTTGGAAGGGACCTTGGAAGTCTTCTAGTCCAACTCCCTGCTTAGGCAGGAAACCCTACACCACTTCAGACAAATAGTTATCCAATCTCTCCTTAAAAACTTCCAGTGTTGGAGCATTTATAACTTCTGGAGGCAAGTGGTTCCACTGATTAATTGTTCTAACTGCCAGGAAATTTCTTCTTAGTTCTAAGTTGCTTCTCTCCTTGATTAGTTTCCACCCATTGCTTGTTGTCCTGTCCTTGGGTGCTTTTTGACTCCCTCTTCTTTGTGGCAGCCCCTGAGATATTGGAACATTGCTATCATGTCATCCCTAAACCTTCTTTTCATTAAACTAGACATACCCGATTCCAGCAACCATTCTTTATATGTTTTGGCCTCCAGTCCCCTAAGCATCTTTATTGCTCTTCTCTGCTCTTCTCTTTATTGCTCTTCCACAGGTTAACTGTAGATGAAACAAAATAAAACAGTAGAGTTAGTTAGCTTATTGATTCCCATCAAAATGTAACTAACTCTACTATTTTATTTTGTTTGTTTATCAAAGTGTATCTGGTTTTACAAACATTACAGCAAAATTTGATCATGTAGAACTGTACAGATCTGATAAAAATAGCTGGCCACATGCTCTTTTACACAATATGCCGATGTTGAATGTATGCTGCTAGGACAAACTGACCAGGCCAGGACAATCACCTACTCTGCTTACCAGCATCCCTTTTCTGAATTAGTTGGATAATCTTTATGATAACTTATTGTCTAACATCTATGCTGAGGCTGCCTAATCAGGGGCAGGTACAGAGTTCATATATATCACAACAACAGAGTAAGTTTAATGGTTAAGACACCAGGTTTAAACTAATCCAATCACAGGGTGGTTGTTGTGGGGAAAATAGTGGAAGGAGTGTTATATATCCTGTGCGTTTGTTGCCTTGAGATATTTATAAAGAATAATAAAGGTAGGATAAAAATAATGTAAACAGCAACAATTAACCTATGCCAGTAAACATTTGATCTCACATACAGAGCAGGGAATACTGATCTCTTGATAGAAATATGAGGTTTAAACTAAACAGCAATAATATACTGCAAACAAGCCTTTCAGGGAAATGGAAGTCTTCACAATCTACTCATGTGGCATCTCCTGTTTTCTGAGTTATCACTGCTGAAATTTTATCTTGTTGAGGCAAAACAAAGACACATTACCAGCCACTTCTTACTCCCTCTGATTCCTTGGAGGAAGTAGAAAAATCTATTAATGTTCTCTCTCCTTTATTCCTATAATTAACACTTGTTTATTTATATTTCCTTTCAATGTTTCATTAATTGTTTGTATCTAGTATTAACTTGCCTTGTGGTGAAATAGGCAGTAAATAAATCTAATAATAAATAGTACACTTTAACTTACTTGCAAGTGAAATATCTATGTAAGAGTAACTAAATATGTTAGCTATTCAGTGTTTTAGCTTCTATTAACTGCTGAATAGAGCCAGCTTGGTTAGTAGTTAAGGCATCAGGGTAGAAACCAGGAGACTGTCCATATACCCTGCCTTGTGCATGAAGCCAGCTGGGTGACCTTGGGCCAGTCACTTTCTCTCAGCCCTAAGAAGAAACCAATGGCAAACCACTTTGGAAAAATCTTGTCAAGAAAACTGCTGGGACCTGTGAGAAATGGACATGTCTGAATGGGATTTAAAATATTGGTAAAAATATTATTGGTATCATTCAATAACATTGATTACTATATGTTTATTCCACCATTTTATATATAACTCTAGGCAGCAAAGATGTCTAAAACTCTTGCCTCCTATTTTTCCCACAACAATAACCTTATGAGGCAAGTTGGGCTGAGAGCGACCGTCCCAAAGTCATCCAGCCATCTTTCTGACTCAGGCAGGCCTACAACCGTCTTCTAATTTCTAGGCCAGCACCATAACCACTACACCAAACTGGCTCTCAGCAATCAGCAAGATGAAGTGCTTCATTTTGCTACACACCTTTTATAGATGTATATTCCATTTGATTTTGTAATTTGATTGAACTTGAATTTGATTATAATATTGTTTGACAATTCATTTTGCTAAATGATAAAATATAAAACATATGGCTATGTGTTGTTTTTGCATATAGTTTGTTAAGAAAAATAATTCAGAGTAATTAGCTGAAATAAGAGTTCTTCCATTAAAATCTGATATATTAAATAGAGAATTATGTAAATTATATGTTATGAGTTGGCTGGCTAGACTGGGAGAAAACATTATTGCCAATGTTTAACCTAAAGGCATTTCACTGACATTGGTGATAATGTAATAAGCAGAATACAGCAAGACAACTTTTTTCTGTCAACATGTTAAAAGATTCATCTGCACTTATTTAATGGGGAAATAAGCAAACGCATTCTAGAATTTTGTACATTAAAAAAAGTATTTTAACATATTCTAGGGTGAAATGCTTTTATTTAGATTCCAATTACTTTTTCTTTCAACGTAAACTAATTTCCCTCCTCTCCCACATTCCTTTCCTACTGTCAATCAGAAACATATGGGCACTATGCATCTTCAGACTTGGACTATGAATGAATTGTAGCTTTCATATTTAAGCATATCTATCTGAAAGTGAATTAGTTAGGAAAAGTTTACTTTTCCAATTAATAAATAACAAGATTGAGATGCTAAAAAGAATATGGTTATGAAAATTCTGCAGAGGCCTGGGGGCTCTTGTTGGAAATCTTACTTGTTCTTCTGGGATACTGCAGCGCACATTTTCCAGATAGCTTGATGTATTTTCCACATTTGTATATCTTAATAGTATATGAGCAAAGTCTTCCTCACTGATGGTGTTCATTCCATTAGAATAGGAAAGGAATTCTATCTCAAGAACTTCAGTTTGGAGGTTGTCCATAAACCTAGTTTATGAAAATACTGATATCAAAGTCTTAAAGATTATGAGGTAGGCAGAGGAGTAATAGCAAATATCTCTAATGTTTAAATTCTGCCGTAGAATAATTTCTACCATTAATTCAGAGACTAAAATACTAGCAACAATATATTCAGCTATGATATTTTTCAAACACCAATTCATCAAAATAAAAGATAAACAACATATTTAAAAAAAGTATTTTCCTTTAAAGAATGCTTGAAGGATCTGAATTTGTAAATATATTGTAGGAAATCAATATTGTAGGTTGTAATCACTTATTTATTTCATTCTCTATGAATAATTCACATAATTAATTTCTCTGCTAAAAACTAGGGCCCATATTCCTCTTAGTACTGCTATAATTATTTGAATTTATTTTTTGAAAAATGTCTATTACATAGCCTCTTTAATTTGGCTTTTCTACATTTCATGCTAAAATGTCTTTTTTCTGTATTAGGAACAAATTCATCCAAGTAGATTTTTTTTTCTTTTTATTCAAGATCAGAAAAATACTTTCCAAAAATATAAGACATATATAAAAACATGATGTATATTCAAAATATAAAATAAAGTCACCTGTAAAAATCTTCGAAGTTAAGCTCGGCCTTTCCTTTCTTTCCAAAAAAATGTATCAGCAATGTAGTATCAGACTGTAAACTGGTAAAGTCATCTGCACGCTTCAAACACATTAGCAGTTAATAAATTCAATGCATAATTTTAGAAATTTTAGAAACAAAAATAACTCAAAATATTAACAATGAATTTTATTAAAAATATCATTATGTCCTTCAAACTAATACATATTTTACAAAACCAGTTAGTAATTAATATACTGCATTAATTATATATGGTTAGTAATTAATATATTAATGTTTACAAAATACATTTTACAATGTATTTGTAAATCGCCCAGCCATTTAGAAAGTGAGACAGACAGTTTCTAAATTTGATAAATAAATAAAAATTAATCTTGCTCACAGATCATATAAATAATCTGTTAATGTCTCAATTAAACAAAGATAACATACTGATGTAAGGATATATCAGTGATAGATAAAAACAGAAATTATGTGAAATGAAATAAACAAGATATTTTATTTTTAAACTGAAATATGCTAAAAAGATAAATCATGATTTTTATTTAATTGCTTATTTAATATAAAAAATGAAAAATGAATTTGTTGGGGAAATAAATTTATTCAGGTCTATTTTAGATGTTCATCAGATTTTGGACCTAAGAATCTAACTGCGTCTCTGAAAAATCTATATACGTGAAAATGTTATCTAGAAAAGCCTCAAATACGAATGAAAGTTGGGATTACAAGAAGCTGCTTTATAGATTAAAATATAAATTCACAATCTCTGATTTAAATTTACTGTTTACAAGTTTGGTAGTGAATAACCAGGCATGGATTTTTCATACATGATTAATTAATTTTCAGTTTCATAAGCGATAGAATCCAGATGTAGTTTTTGATAGCAAACTGCAGTAGTTCTGCTTTGTAGCAGAGTACTCTGCATTACTTCTAAGAGGGGAGAGAGCAGAGTAATATTTTTTCTCTTGCTTAGAACTTGCATTTCTCAGGACTGAAGTCATCAAGACAACCGCTATGTAAGAACAAGATCATACATGGTGATTATCTCATGCAGGACTTATTGAGCAGCTCATAACCTCTATAAGCTGTAAGGGTTCTTATTTATGAACTGGGACTGAATTATTTAGTTTTCCTTTTTTCTTCTCATCTTCTTTTCCTTTGTCAGAACATTTTTTGCATTGTCAAGGCTATGTTAAAAATATGAATTTATTATTATTTGCTACAATCACACTTGGCCAATAAAGAATTCTATTCTATTCTATTCTATTCTATTCTATTCTATTCTATTCTATTCTATTCTATTCTATTCTATTCTATTCTATTCTATTCCATTCCATTCCATTCCATTCTACTCTATTCTACTCTATTCTATTCTACAGATGGTTTCCAGTAGAAGGAGAAACCTCTTTTCAAATGACTACCGTATATGCCGGCGTATAAGACGACCCGGCGTATAAGACGACCCCCAACATTTCTACTCAAAATATAGTTTGTTATATACTCGCCCTCTCTTCCGCACGCCTTCCACTTTTGCACTTTTTTTTTTTTTTGAGGCACTTTTGTGCACCGTGTGTGCACATTTTTGTGCACTCGGGAAGGGAAAGGCAAAAAGGAAGAGCCGCGGAGGCGCTTTGCAATGGCAGCAGCGGCTCCTGGTTTTGCCTTTCCCTTCCCGAGGCAACGCGGGACTGGAGAGCATGAGCCGCGCCAGCGGTAACAACTCCTGACAGCCCCAGCCAGATACCTCAGCGGAGCTCGGGCGGTGCGAGCCTGCGTTTCCTTGGGAGCTGGGAGAAGGCTGGCTGCTCCTTTCGGCTTCACGGGATTCGCTTCCACGGTGCGCAAAAGTGCCTCAGCCGCGGGCAGCCGCAGTGCTTCCCAATTACTATTTGCCGGCGTATAAGACGACCCGGCATATAAGACGACCCCCAATTGGAGGCATTTTTTTCAGGGCAAAAAAGTCGTCTTATACGCCGGCAAATACGGTATATTGTTACCCAGGTTTGCATTGCTTCTTCAGAAGCTGCTCCTGGCTGCTTATATATGTGGAAAAGTTTCCAAAATTTTTGAATTTAGCTTGGATGCAGCTTTATTACCAGCTGTTCCATAGAAGATTATCAGTTTAGGCCAATATCCTAGGATCTGAAGCCCTAATAAAGCTCAGGAGGGGGCTTCTGAACCTTCAAATGTAAAGTCTAATTCTAAGTATGTGGGAAGAATATTTATGCTTATGGATTTTTATGTCACAAGTTAAATAAGCATCAAATATTTCTGGTGTACAAGACACAATATTAATCCCGTCATTGTGAAGATTAAATACCCTAGCTCAAAAGACTAACACTCTGAATCCAATGATAAATCCTTAATAAATGCAGGTGCCAAAGAAATGCTAAGGGACAAATGAAAAAAAAAAGCCTAAAGGGAGACAAAAAATATTTTTAAAGACAGAATATTTACAATGAGGAAAAACAAGATTGCATGGGAAACAATGAAAGGCATTTATGGGCTGTACAGAGGTTTTATTATACCTCTGCGAGGTCTGAAAAGAGAGCCTGACTTGTGCTACGTCTCAGAGTGTCCCAATAGCTTCTTGGAAAAAGATCGTCTCCAGCTGTTTTGAGCACCTGTAGAATTTTGAAAATGCATAGATGTTGGAGGGAGGAAAAAAAATCAGTCAGGAAGAACAGCTGTACACTGTAACATCTTTGCAGTAGTCTGAGAACCATTTCCTCAGTTATCATATACTTTCACAATTATATGATTTCTTAAAAAGAAATAACTTTTTAAAATTGTCTACACCATTCAGTTTTAAATTACATACAGATGGAAAAGGAAGTCTGAAAGACTATTATTATGCATTAAGTAGATGTACACAATTAGAAAGAACATTTTCTTTTTGTCTTTTAATTTCAAATTATGCATTTTCCCATATGTTTAAGGGGCAAAAATAGTAATGTGTATCAATTCCAAAGAAAGGGACCCTTACGGTTTATTAAAATCAACTGGCCTTTTGTCAGGTTGTGCAAATTTTTTAAATGGTCAGTTCGCTATCTGTGGGATCACCTAGGAAATATGTTTCTTAAAATCACTGAAACAACTACGTTCAGGCTATTAAAGCTTTGTAACTTCTTCCTGGCCTAGAAAGGATTTGCACAGGCTTATCTTTCAGCCAGTTATGACTGCCAAGTTCCATGCATTTTTCTGATAGGAGCCTGATGTGAAATACATCTGATTAAAAAATTATTAAAATAATCTAGTAGAATTATATTAAGGACTTTAAATTTTATTTATTTAGTAACATCTCTTATTACAGCTTTGGTTGAATAATAAATACTGGTAGAATATTCATCAGATGCCAGCATAGCCTCTCAATACACACATACACAGAGAGAGAGAAAGAGAGAGAGGGAGGGAGAGAGAGAGGGAGGGAGAGAGAGAGGGAGGGAGGGAGAGAGGGAGGGAGAGAGAAGGAGAGAGAGAATGTACATTTCAATTTAAAACTAAGTTTGCATTGCCACAAATGGCAATCATGTGGCTGCAGGATGCTCACATTATAAGTGTGAGCCAGCTGCCAAGCACCCAGATTGCAATCACGAGATCATTTGGATACAGGAACCTGTCATTGTTTTGGTCTTTGAACAAATGGTTGGTGAGAATCATTGAGATTGAACAAGATAGAAATGATCAGTGTTGGGATTCAAATAATTTAACAACCGGTTCTCTGCCCTAATGATTTCTTCCAACAACCAGTTCACCAAACTGCTCAGAAAGTTAACAACCGATTCTCTCAAAGTGGTGCGCACTGGCTGAATCCCACCACTGGTAGTGATATAGGGAAAAGAGACAACAAAGTGAATATTAAAAAACTAGCAAGTCCACTCTTCAGTCTGTGGATCTTCCTGTGTAAAGGATTTATGATTACTGATTATTTATAAATTTTAAAAAATGGGGTGCTCCATTGTATGTATCTTTAAGTGAGTAGGAGAAAAAAAACTTTGGTCCTCATGTAAACATAGTTCTTCTCTGCTACTCATCAAAGCAGCCCTAATTTTTTCAGGCTTGAGATTCTTTTTTTCAGATTGGCATTTAATAAAAAAAAAGATTGCTCCTGTTCTTATATGAGGTGCAATATTCAGGTTCAGAGAACAAATAGTTGTGTCAGCCTATTAAACTACTGACTGTATAGAGAAAAACTGTATGTCTTTGTATGTCTCAGTGCCTTGATAATGACTGATAGTTGGTGGGTACCAATTATTATTGCTGCCTCAATATCCAGCAAATTGTTCAGGATACATATATGATCAATACAGAATTAGTATTTGTTCAACTGTACATGCTTCATTTTCATCCAACATTTGTTAGCGTATCAGAAGGCACATGCAATGCATGCTTACTGCATCCATCAGACAAAGATCTGGGAAAGTAATACATAATATGAAGGTATGACAGTAAGTTTCTCTATTCTGACTCAGTTCAGTTGTATTTATGCTCTGTTCTTAATGGTTCATTATTACATTATTTAAGAATGTTACTGCTCCTAAAAAAGACTGTGTTTCTAACAGCAGAAAGTTAATGGCTTAAAATTAACTCATAATTGAACTGGTCATTTCTCTTGTCTGCCTATCTCTTGCTCTAATTCTTCTAGACTACACAAGCTAGTCTTCATTCTAAGGGTGGTTCTAATTTTATCGACCTCTTTCATCTTATTTGGTTAATTAAAATATACACTAATACTGAATATTCCTTCACTCTTTCTAAATAAAATAAGCTCACAGCTTAACTATTGAACCTAATACAGTAGTATTGAAATTTACAAATCTACAGTAATCAGATTATAAGTTTAAATATGACTTCTGCATAAAGCAAAACAGGATGCAAATAAAAACTTCCAGTATATTTATAGAAGATCAAAAGCAAATGGAAGAACAAACAGCTGTTGCATCTCCCATCAGTTTGGTCCTTTCATCCACCTATGGAGTAAATCTGGAGCTGTCTTGGTGAACAACATAATAAAAATGGTTTGTTCGATTGTTTTTATTGGAATGGAGGTTGAGGTGGGAGTGATTGTTTTTTATTGCTTTTATACTGGGTTTTAATTTTGCCAGAGTCACTGAGAAATAAGCTGGGCATCCATATAAATTTTCTTACATAAATAAATAATAAACAAATATAAAAAGACACAATGACTATCTTGTCCTCCTCTCTCAATATTATAGAACCAAAAAATTTCCAAGTTAGGCTTACAACATATAATTCCTCTTGATTTATAATGAGCATGGGGCTTTAAAAGTGAATTGCTCTATACATTATGCAAAGTCATAATTTATATAACCACAGTTTGTTGAATATGATTCAGTTGCTGAATTAACAAATGCTAAACCAAAATCAAATGAAACACATTCTGGCTTAGCGAATATGTGAATCTAATCATTGCCAAATATACTGTATTGTAAATAATGTTTGTATCATAAATATAATGTTTATAGATCAGTAAACAAGTTTACAATACATACATTAGTAGAACGGTGATACCCATAAAGCTGGAGTTGCTGATGTAAAGCAGCATTAGTGAACAGTTGAATTTCAGAATAAAACCAGTAGAAAAAAAAAAGGAAAGAAATCAGCAATTAGCTAACATATACAAACTTACATTAAAAAATATTATGAACTATTCTTTATAGCTAAGGTTATAAGCCACATTTTAATATGTAGATTTTTAATTACCTTTAGATCACATTCTGACCTTAAAAATACAATTATGTAAGACTAATAAGAAACAGAGCTACATCCCTATCAAAATACATTCAATTTTTTTTGTAGGAAGTCACAATTATTCACACAAAGTATTAGAATCTTTTTCTTTTTGGTTGGTTCTGGCTCTTCCAAAGAAAAAAATAAAGCTGCTGGAAGAGATGAAAGAAAAATGGTAAGATTGGATCTAACATCTGAAATACTCTTATTTAAAGTGTTCTTCATTGGTACAAATGATCTATTTCTGAACATCTAATTATGCCTGCTACTTATTTCTTGTGTGTCTATCTTTTCTGTTACCACTAAAAATCTCCAGAGGCTTATTATGTGCCCTTCATGGTATTCATTTATATTTTTAAAAGATGGAGTTCTGAAACAAGCAAAAACCTTTTGGAAAGATAAGCACATTACAAATGAGCAAATATCCCATGTAACATTTGCAACAGGCTCTCATTTACTTTTGAGTTATTAATTACTTTTAAGTAAAACTCAAAGACTTTGTAGAATACATATAAAGTATTTTAATTGAGATAATTATCCATTATAAGCACCATTCAAATTAGGTATGAAATACTTCCTAACACAGACAAATGTAAGGAAGCAAGGTGGTTATTACTGATGATGGAAACATTTTAAAGGTTTTTTTAAAATGGTATTTCAAATAGTATTAAAGTAATTGCAGAAGTATTTTCCTGTAGTTTAGAAAAATCCTTAGTGGGGTAGTCATGTGAGAAACATTGTGTCTATAGTTGATAAAGTAAATTTGAGTTCAGCTCTAATAGTTTTAATTGTCCAATAAATTATTTTCAATGTCAAAACCATACTCCCTTTAAAAAAAGATAGAAGAGCAATACTAAAAATTACTGCACCTATTTTCCCTAATCCAAATCAGGTACGGTTATATTTGCAGCTTACAGTGCTATAGCAAAACAATGATTTATTTCCATCAGTCTGAAAATATATTTGTTTGATTTTAAATCAGATTTTGTTCTTCTACAATTTCTGTTTCAGTTGAAGTTTGGACTATGATGAAGGCTCATATTCATCAAAAAAGAAAATGTGCAATTGCTGTTATTATTGTAAATGTAATAATCTTATCCTATATCCTACTGAAAGCAACATTCAAAGAATTATGAAAAATCCTTTAATATTTGTTTAAAATCCTTACCAGCATTGCACGCTTTTCTTCATCTCCTTTTCTTTCTTTCTTCTCATTTTTCTTCCTAAATATGTCTTGCAGCTGAAAAAAAATAAATTCTATAATCTATGGTTATTTATTTTAGTAACGTTTATGGACCATTGTCATAATACTTTGGGATACAGTATACTAAAAGAGAGCCTTAGCTTCAGCTGAATAATATAAATAATATCATTTATATTTATTTTTAATATAATAGTTTTAGATAGCTTTTAACTGCTATTCTCCCATAGATAAAAGCAAATTCAATATTATGTTAAGCAGCACACTGAAATCTCAATTTATTAATAAATGAAGTTTGACAGTCCCATTAGATATTATGCATGCAAATAGATTTTGAGAGTTTCCTCCAAGAACTGTCATCTGTATCTTTTTTATTAGTAATAGGAACCAACTCTGTAAGGTATGCATCTGATTCAACTTGATCAAAATCTTCTAGATCAGGGTGTCAAACTCGTGTCGTCACGGCATCATCATGTGACGTATTGTGATTTTTTTCCCTCCTTCGCTAAACCAGGCGTGGGCATGGCCAGCACGTAATGCATCCAGCACGCAGGCTGCGAGTTTGACAGCCCTGTTCTAGACATACATGATTGACATGCTACACTTAATATTATGGCATAAGTACAAAACCCCTGGGCCAAATATTATATGAAGTCTATCAGGTGGTATGTTGTGGCCTTAACTTCCTTTGCCCAATTCTTTTATTAATTGATTTGCTCTGAATTGTAAGGCCTCTCATCTCACAATAGTGAATAAAAATGCAAAATAAACAACAATAAACAATGATCCCTACCCATGCTAGAATTGGAGGCTTACCCATCAGTCAAGGAACTTTGGTAGGCAGGACCCAAAAGAGCCTTCTCTGCTATAGCGCTAACCCTCTGGAACAAGGGTGTCAAACTCACGTCATCACGGTGATGTCATGTGATGTATCGGGACTTTCCCCCCCTTTGCTAAACCAGGCATGGGCATGGCCAGCATGTGATACACCTGACCCGCAGGCCGGGAGTTTGACAGCCCTGCTATGGAACATCCTGCCCTCTGGGGTAAGGTTTGTCTCTACCTTTCTATCATTCTGCAAGGGCCTAAAGACCTGGCTTTGCTGGTTGGCCTGGGGTCTCAATAGGGGAGTACCACATTGGAGGTGGCTACTGGACTAATTACCTGACACAACCTCCTCCTTGTGCTTCCTGCTTCCCCTCCGCCCATCTTTTAATTCACATTATTGTACTTTTATTGCTAACTTTTATTGTTTTCATTGCTTTGCTAGTATTTGTTTAGATTTTTTATCATTTTTTCCCACTGTTGTAAGAGTTACAGCAAGCAAATTTAACAATAAATAATATAAAAATAAAAAATAAAACATAAGCAATATAAAAACCCCATAACAGCAACCTTATCAACATCATTATGTGTACATGTGCATAAGAGAAAAAAATGTTTGCATTTTGTTTGTATGTACGGGAGAATGTAAGACAAGAAATTGTGTTTTTAAACTTGGGAATTAAATTTCAAATAAATATAAAACCAGGGACTCAGTTGTGGAAATGGGGATCAACAGATAAAATCATAATATTAACATTTAATGCCTAACTTCACCCTGCATTAACTTCTGAAATATTTCTATATACCCCAACAACTTAATGATAACTTTGATAACTAGCTTTGATAACTAGCAAATACACTGTGATTTTAGAAACAGCGGCGTCTTTGTACCAATATTGGTATTCATTAAAAGCATAACAGTTCCACTGAAAATATACCACTTCAGAATAGAAGGTGAAACTTCATATTCTGTTTATTTTCTCATGAAAATTTCCAAATATAGAAACTTATTTATTAAATAACAAGGGTTCTAGCATCATTTCTTTCATCTGGCATATTAGCTTTCCAAGGAAAAGACATTCTTAAATGTAGAAGCCTTCATCATGTAATCTGCCACCTGCACTCTGTACCATTGACCCAAGAGATTACACCATATGTTCTTTGAACATTTGAAACAGCTCACATTGGACTAAACTGTAAGGTTAGCTTTAAAAAAAGGTAAAGAGAGTGTTGGTAATTGAAAAGGCAAAAAGACCTTTAAAAAAAAAATCTTCCATGCTTTGATTTCCCTTACACCAGATACAGGGAAGAAGATCTTGTTGCATTCATCAGTAAAGCTCATTTGATCTTCTGGAAATGAACCTTTTGTGTAGAAGAAGTGCTACAGGATACCAAAGAATACAGCAGTGAACATGAATTAATCTAGGAGCACTTTTCATAGGAACATTGTCTGAAACAAAATAATGGGATTGACTGTTGAAAGCTGAAGGACAAAACAACATCTCTTGTATCAAGGGAACAAAATCCCTCTGTTCTCTGACCTCAAACCTATGACATAAACAAACAGTTTTTTTAAAAAGACAAAAATCTGTTAAGCATTGATGACTTAATTTAGATAATTTTTAATGTTTTGCTGTATACAAAGCCCTCTGGGTGTTATAAACTCTACATTATCATGTTTCACATTCTTTGTGCAATGAGACTTAATAAGTATCAACATGAAGAGTAATACTGTAGACTTGGTTTTATTGGTTTCCTTTACATAAAAACTCACTCAGAGTTTCCTTTCAAGATCTTTTACATCTTACAGTCAAAGGCAAAATAGCAGGTATTGGAAAAGTTTTTGGTTTACATTAAATGTTTCTGTGGGAGTTTTTCTTAAAGCCCATGTTCTATAATGTTGGTCAAGGAATTTACACTCCTTTCACATCTAGGCTCTTTTAAATATGAACCACAAACATTCTTATTTAGATGAAACTGCATAATGATCTTCCTCCCTCTTTGATTTCACAGTAGTGTTCTATAAAATGCCTGTGTTTCGTGTTTGCAAATTAGATAGCTATCATTTCATACCTTCAAAATGCCAGATCAGCATTAGACTTATTCCAGTTACTCAGTCTATTAACTGGAGAGGAAATTTTTATTCATCTTTATCCCCTGCTATACCATTCTGGGTACCTTCAAACTGATGGCTTCTAAAGACATTAAAAAACACCCTGTGAAGTAAGTGATAGGGAAATGTATGAATCAATACTTATGAAATTTCACTGATCTTTGAAAAATGCATGAAGAAGAATGATATGCATTAAAAGCTCTAGAAGCCCCTCCTATGTCTCATATTTTACTTACTTTCTCAATTTTCTTCTTCAGTTCACCTTCCTCTTCTCCCATCCCTTTCCCTCCCATTTAGGCTTCACAATCACATAGGCATTTCAGTTAACCACCCCTTATGTTTCTTAATTAATTAATCACTTTTTATCATATGAAGCCCCTCCATGTGGAATTCTCCTTTGGGAGAGGGGCTTGTGTGTTCTGTTAATGCTGACAACTACACTGGAGGTATACCACCAGGAAATATACCAGAAGGGTCACCCAAGGCAGACAGGTCTCAATGAAGGAGTCAGATTAAAAGTATCCACAAACCTATTAACTATGATGAGTCAACAAAAAAAGAAATCCCATACCAGATTGGTTGTAACCCAGGTTAACAAGGACTGCAGCAGTTGCTGTCCTTGGGCAGCTGTCGAAAAGTGAGTTACAGGCTTGGAGAAAGATCTGGTGACCTACTTGTTGTGATCTGCCGGTGGCCTGTGGAGCTGGCAGCAGTGTCGGACAGTGGGGAGGAACATGGGCCAGTTCTGGAGTCTTGTGGGGGACTCAGACGAGGGATCTCCGTCCAACACAGAGATGGGGCCAGGGCCATCTGAGAGTTATGTGCTGACTCTGGAGCCTCCAGAATCTGATATCAGTGAGGCAGAGGAAAAGCAGGAGCCTGTTCCCAGTGCATGCTTGCCCAGAGTTGCCAGAAGGCAAGAACAGTTAAGACAAAAGGGGAGACTCAGGAGTAAGGCTTGGAGATGATTGGCTCCTTCCATAAGACATAAAGAAGGAGCAAAGGGACATTAGCCTTTGCAGGAAGCAACTTTGTTCGTTCTGGTTGGTTTAAAATCTGAAGCTCTGTGTTGACTTTGGCATTGTATAGCTAACTGACAATTTAGTCATTGGCAGCATTTCAAGGGAGATAAAGGTGGGTGCTTATTAGCCTTATCCTGAAAGTCTGTGGCAGACTTCTGTTGGGCTATTCACAAACTGTTTGGGACTCATTACGGGCTGTGAATGCATATAATTCACAGCTGTTAAAATAATTTTAAAAAATGGTTTTTGGGAACAGCGTGTGAGTTACTGTCTCAGGAAGCCTTGGTCAGAACACTATTCCACAAAAACTCACCAAGGAACTGTATGGAAGAAATGTCAGAAAGAGTGCCTAATGGTAGGATAACAGAAATCCCAGTTGCTGAAGCAGCCAGTGGTGGAAACAAATGTCTGCGCTGTATAGAGATACATCAGATGGAATCTCAGAGGAATGAGAGGGTAAATTAGATATTGTCAAACAAGAGATGATCAGGTTGGAAATTGATCTCCTTAGAGCTACACTGGACAGAAAATGGCTTTTTCCAGTTTGAGGATTTCACTCTCTATTATTCAGGACATGATACCAGGAAAGCAAATTAAGTGGTGTTTACTATAAGCAAGAAATTTATTAGAGCAGTGGAAAGCTTCTCAACTGTCACTGACCAAATTATGACCATCAGAATTTATACCAAGTCCTCAGTACTACAGTGTCCAAATCTATGCCCAAATGATTTCTGCAACAGAGCTTGAAATAGAGGGCTTTTATGTCATTATCCAAGGAACTCTGAAACAAGTGCCCAAAAATGACATTGTTTACATTTTAGGCAACTTCAATGCAAAAGTTGGCAAACAAATGGAGACAGGCATTACTGGTCATTTTGCACTGTGAGAGGAACGATGTAGGTGATCATTTGGTTCAATTTTGCCAAGAACACCAATTTAGAATCAGGAATACAAAATTCAAACAGAACATGCACTGCTTGAACCTCACTGATTGGAGTGATTGATTATGTCCTAGACAGTCAACTATGGACCAGTTCAGTCCTTGCTGTTAAGACAAATCCAAGTGCTGATTGTGGCTCAGATCATGAATTGTCGGTGGCAAAGATTAAACTATGCACCCTCAAAAAGACAGCTCCTCCAAAGAAGTTTGATGTCACTAAAATTCCTATTACATATATAATTAGAGTAAAAGGTTGAACTACTGGGCATCACTGAGAAGACACCTGATGAACTGTGGCAGGAAATTCACTCGGCCATTATTAGAATTGCAGAAGAACACATACTGCACAAGAAGCCAGGAAAAAAGCAGCTGGCTTCAGATGAAACCATCAAAATACCTGAGCAAAGAAAAGCATCCAAGGCAGCAGGCGAATGGAAGAAGTAAGAAGACTACCAGAGGGCAACAAGGAAGGATAATGAAGTTTATTGGGATAAGCAATGTAAACAATTTGAAGTGAACTACAGGAAGGGTTGCACCAGGAACGCATTTATGCAAGTCAAAAAAAACTGAGCACCATTTATTGCTCATAAAGGCATCATTAAAAACAAGCAAGGGAAAAAATTGTCCAACCAACAAGGCATCCAGAACAGATGGCGAGAATATACAGAAGAGCTGTACACAGGTAGTAATGGGGCCCAGCCTCAGGATGATCAGGAAAGAGAAGGAGAAATAGAACTGGTCAGTCTTGAAGAAAGAGATCATATAGGCGATGACCCAACTGCCAAACAACAAGACTGCAGGTGTTGACAATAACCCTGCAGAATTACTGAGACCTGTATATCCAGAGTCATGAGAGGTGTGTGCCAGAAAATGTGGGAAATGAACAAGTGGCCACATGATTGGAAAAGTTCAGTGTTCACTCTGTTGCCAAAAAAGAATGATTCTAAAGATTGTTCCAGTTATCGCACAATTGCTTTCATACTTCACATCAGCCAGATTCTGCTTAAAATTATACAACAATGTCAAGCACCAACCGTGGAAAGGGAATTAGCAGATGTTCAAGCTGGCTTTCAAAAGGGTTGTAGCACTTGTGACCATATTGCAAATCTGTGCTGGCTGAACCATAGAAAAATCTTGTGAATCATTTACATGTGCTTCATCAAGTACAAGAAAGCCTTCAACTGTGTTGATAATGAGAAGATACGGGGAGCACTACAAGCCTGTGGATACCAGAACATCTGGTCAAATTGGTGAAATCACTATGCACAAAACAGAAACCCACTGTGCGAACACCATATGGAGACACCGATTTGTTTAAGATAGAAAAAGGAATGTGGCACAGTTGCATTCTCTCCATTTTCTTATTCAACCTGTATGCTGAAATATTGAAATCATGAGGAAGATAGATTTTGAAGAATTAAAAATTGGGGTATAGATTGAAGAATGAAACATCAACAATCTTCTATATGCTAATGATGCAGAAAGTCTGAAACATCTGATCAAGAAAATCAAAGAAAGTGAGAATTTTGGTCTCCTTCTAAACATCAAAAAACCAAATTCATGACTACTGCACGGAACGAAAACATCAAATAGAAATTGATGGTGAACAGATAGAATGCATAGAAAAATTCACTTTCCTAGGGTTGCCAATCACTCAGAGTGGTGAATGCAGCACAGAAATAAAACATTGGATTGCAATGTTGAACATGAGTCGAATATGGAAAAGCAAGGACATCAGCTTGACAACCAAAAGTAGGTTTGATTATTGTGTTCCCTGTATCTACCTATGATTGTGAAACTTGGACCTTAAATAAGCAAGACAGGAAGAAAATCGACTCATTTGAGCTGTGGTGCTGGAGAAGACTCCTGCATATTCTTTGGGCAGCAAAGGTATATGACAACAAAAAAGTACTAGAGTGCATAACACCAGACAGGAAGGAAAATCAGAAAATTGTGTCTCACTTATTTTGGCCATCTCACATGGGGAAATTCACTGAAGAAAGTAATTATGTTGGGAAGAGTTAGCGGTAAAGGGAAACCTGGTCACCTAAGAACATGGTGGATGGATATTATCAAAGCTGACATCAGGCAGAGCATAGAAAATGAAGCAGTGCAAGATTGAAAGATATGAAGAGAGCTGGCCCATAGAGTCTCCAAGGTCAGACACGACTGACCATAACAACATCAAAATATGAAGGAGTCACAATAGGCAAATAGAAAAGATTCAAATAAAGAACCAAAGAATAAAAAACCCTATATAACATAAAGGTTTGGGAGAATAATTTGTTAAGATAGATATTATTAAATGAAAGATTTTTTCCTTTAGAATTTGAATTTGAGTAACATTTATTTACAAAAATATTTTTGCCTTTGAAAAGATTTAAAAAAAATTAAAAACATGTTAAAAATATTTTTGAAAAGGAAAGTAACAATTTTAAAAAGTAACATGTAGCATACTTACCACTAAGAACTCTTTTTTGTCCACCATTTCATTTCCATCTGTGTCAAACATGTTGAATGCTATTCTAAAACCAGCGTGTGGTTCTGCCAAGAATGATAAAAAAGATGTTAAGAGAAAATAAATATTTTAAGAATTATACTGAAACTAAAGGCCAAGTTGTATGCTACTCTGGCAGCTATTTTTTTTTTTTGTAAATTTTATTTGAGTTTTCACACACAAAAAAAACATAATATAAATAAAACATCTTTTTTGAAAGTAGCATGCTCCCGGGTTACACTTCTTCGTACAAACACAAATTCAATTTCATGCTCATTTTTATGTTCTGTTCCATATCTTATTGCTGTTTTACATTTTCTACATAGCTACATAGCTCCCCTCTTTTAATTTTCTCAATTTTATTTTGATTATCTCATCTCAATTCAAATCATTATATTTATACTTTTTGTCTGTCCTGTTTCAATTTCATATTATCTTTTCTCATTAAACAAATTTTCTCCTGTAGTTACTAACTGGAGTATGACACCTTTATATCCTTTAGTTTTATCCATTTAACTCTTACTTAAGCTTCAATATATACCTTAAAGTTATAACATTCAATATAATACATAACTTCCATTCGAATTCATTGTTCAATATTTCAAAATGTACTGATGTTCCATGCCTTTTAATGAAACAGTACAGTGATATAAATGCCAGAAGGTACAGACCATGAATATCATCCTAAATGTAGGCTATGTAGTTACAGGAAAGATTTAGATATAGCATAAGCCTCTCATATGGAAAAATGCTTAATCACTTTACATTTAATAAAATTCCACTGTTGAGTTAAAAAGGTCACTTTCTTGAGTTGGCAAAAAATGTACAGTATCAGTGTGACGTTTGCTGTCTCCATTGCCAATCAATATCATATTATGTTGCTTCTGTTCCCAATCTCTATCAGTCTTCTGATTTCCTTTCAAGATAATACTTTACATATTTTATCCACCCTGAGATTGCTGTCAAAGTAAAGGAAAAACTAATATTATAAAGCCAGCTTTTCTAAGTACTAACTGTGCTGCACAGCCAGTTAGCTATTTAACTAGTTTTGGGTTGTTGCCTTACCACAAGACACTAGTAGCTGGGAATTTAGAGAGAAGTTCCTTTCCATTCTGAGATGTTGATGATTTTATCCAAGAACTGGGGAGTAAATTTATTTTCTATATAAAGAATTTTGAGTAAAGAAAATTTTAAACCAAACAATCCCATACATACTTTCTAAGTATGATCAGGTAATTGTTTCACAAGTATTGGGGCCAACAATTTAAAACTGAGAAGTAAAATTTGAATTTTATTTTTCACTGTCTGTTATCAATAATAGGGAATTTTAAACATTTCCACTGTAGTAATTGCTATGCCAGTATTTTTCAGCAGAATAAAGGATATAACTTTATCAGAACAGCTGCTAAGCTATTATCTTACATTATGTAAAGAAATTGTCCTTGTATCTTCAATTATTTTAACTTTTTCCTAGGGGACTGCAAAAACAAACTGCTATTTATTAACACATACAACATTAACATCACACCCATTTATACATGCATCTGTGGAAAATACATTTTACTTCGAATGCTTACTTGTTAATATACATAGTAAAAAGAGATATTCCGTGTAAGAAATTATACCTGAAAAAGCAAATGAACAAATTAGCATCATTTTTACTTAAATATTAGCAAATAATGATTGAAGATACAGTAAACTTATCTAGTTGCATATCATTCCACCTTTACTCCAAGGAATTCATGGGGGCTAATAAGGTTCCTCTAATTTTATTCTCACAACTTGTTAAACTGAATCACCACTACCGTGTCATGTCAGTGCATTTGGGGCATTTGGCAACTGGTTCCTCTGTATGACTGGTTGCAGCGTCCTGTGGTCATCTTAACCATGATTTGAGATGGTTTTTGCCAGTTTAAAAGACTGTATTTGTCCTTACAACTGTGGTGTTTGCTTAGTGATCAGGGTGATGGCCACCACAAAAAAGGTTAAAAAAATTGAGTCCAGTCATGTGGGTGCCTCAACTTATGACTGTAGCAACACACAACCAGAAATCTGGTCTGAATTGCAGTTGTCAGCAATTGTACAATTTTTAAATATTGCCCATATTGATGCTGAGAAAACAAAAATGCCAAAGCAAACTCAGGTAATTTTGACCGCATTTTCTTTCCAAAAAGATACAGATAGATATATGAATTTTATGTTAAATTCAAATTATCAGTAAACTACTAGTAGTACTGGTACTATGTATACTATTATAATGCACTATAATCTCTAGTTGAGAATCAAAAGAATTTCATAGTAAAAATAAAGCAAATATGCTACAAAGTAAATATTCTTCAGTACCCCTTTCTTGGAGATTCCTGAAGAGCTTTGATGATCCTTTCCAAACTGGTGGAGTTTCAATAAGTATCTGATTCAATTCCTGCAAATTAGTTTTTTAAAAAAAGATGATGACATTGTCTTCATAATAAATAGTGCATTTGCAAACGTATACCGACTAACATATTTCTAGACAACATAGGATTGTATGTCACAGAAAAGTTCAGGTCTCATGGAATTTGAATGTTTAGGTTGAAAACATTCTGGAAAAACACTTGAAAAACATTTCTAATAAAAATGCAGATAAATTATAAAATATGCAAAGTAAGATACCAAGAGTTGCCGTATTTTTTGGACTATAAGACGCACTTCCCCACCAAAAGTAGGTGGAAATGTCTGTGCATCTTATAGAGTGAATGTTGCTGAAGCCTTGCCCACCCACCAGCCCCCACCCTTCAGCCTCTGCCTCCCAGCAATTTGCCTCCTGGCAGCAAACAGCCATCAGCCTGGTCAGCTTCAGCAAAGCCTGATTTAGCAGGAGTAGCTGATTGGCCTCCTGGAATACTGACGATCAGCTATGGGGATCGCCACTGCCCATGGGTGCCTTTGCCGCCCATCGCTAATGCAACCTATCGCTGCCTCCGCGCGCCTGGAATGGGCTGAAAACGGGACGCATGGAGGCTGAAAATGGGGTGCGCGGAGGTGGCAATAGGTGGAAGTGCTGATGGGCGGTGGCAGCGCTGATGGTCGGTATTCCGGGAGGCCGATCCAACTACCAATCAGCTGCTCGTGCTAAATCAGGCTGTGCTGAAGCTGACCAGGCTGGTTGTCGTTTGCTGCTGGGAGGAAGAGGCAGTTTTTTTACACCTTGTTTTTCTCCCCCAAAGCTAGGTGCATCTTACAGTTTGGAGCATCTTATAGTCTGAAAAATATGGTACTTTACAGAGGAGATGGGCAGCATAAAAATTAAATAAATAAATAAATAAATAAATAAATAAATAAGTAAGTAAGTAAGTAAGTAAGTAAGTAAGTAAGTAAGTAAGACTACATATGCTCAGCAACCGTAGACCACTATTATTATTTCTATACATGAAATTGAGAATGAGCAGTTTGCCTAATGCTACTATTGCTTGCGTCAATGTATAAAACCTAACTTGGAACAGAATTGTAACGTACCTGTTTTGATGGTGTCTTCCACTGTTTTGTCTCTAAAACAAATACAAAACCAATGACTTAAACAAGTATTTAATGACATGCTACTACATATGGCTGGCATGATCAATATTCATCTTATCTCTTGTCATGTCAGGAAATAATCTTTCTAGTCTCAATGTTTTTAAAAACATCTTTTAAATCTGAAAATGCACTGTTCATTATTATGATCTTACTGATATGGGAACATCATGTATGGTAAATTAATATTAAATCCAAGGTGTAACACATACATAAGACTTATAGAAAATTGCTATTATAATGTGAGGTAGTTTACATTTTCTTAAAGTTGTATTTAGAATTAAATATTTAGAATAAAAAATGACAGCTATTTAATCTAGAACTAAAAGATTTTAGCTTTCATTGCACCTTAGAGCAAAATTCATATTTCAGAGTTAACCTGAGTAAGAGGTATGGCCAATAAATTTTACAAATAAATATTTATAGAATTTATTTCTATAGATCATAATGTTGAGTCCAAATGAATTTAATGATTGATTAACAACCTGACTTTAATAACCTAAAGATACGTCTGGGCTGGTAACTAGTAGATTAAACTATATAAGATTATATAAAAGGGAAATTTTGTCTTCCAAGCTTTTGAACTCATGCTGGAGCCCATTATTAGGGAACTTCTCTCTAGCAGAGTGTGTGCTTGATGTGTCTGTGTGTGGTATTTATATGGTACCTGTTATATGTGGGTTTTTACATGTTGATTGGAGTGTTGATGGCTGGCTATTAAGTTGTTGGATGTTTGTTTATGCTGCCAAACCCATGACTCCTAAGTACTTGATAAACTGGTAGTAAATCAGATTGGACCGATCCAGATTGGATCCTACAATATTATCCTGGGACACATATATTCACCTTCATTCGTAAATATATTTTCATAGATGTTAATATGATTAGCCTTAAAAATAAGAATATACCCTTTAGTCAAAGCTACATTGATTAGAGGTAATTAAATCTTACATTTGGGCCCCTAAGGTAATTGGGACTTTAAACTTCATATAGGTAGCCTTCTGAATGAAGGCATACATATCTCATGATAATGCTGCAGGATTCAATCTGGATCAGTAAAGAGAAGTTCCTGAGAATGGGCTCAAGCATAAGTTCTAAAGCTTGGAAAGTAACCTTCATTCAGCAACCACAATTGGAACTGATTTGGTCAATATGAGGAGAAGCAGTCACTAAATGAAACCATGACTCTACATGACCTTACTTCAGTTTTTCTTTGCTTTACAGTTCTATGAAGGTCCTAAATGTGAGGATTGGTCACAAAGTTACTTTTTCATTACCACTGTGACTGTAAATGGTTACTAAAAAGTAGTTGCTAAATAAGGGCTACCTGTAATTTCTTTTTTTTTTTTTTTTTTTTTTTTTTTTTTTTTTTTTTTTTTTTTTTTTTTTTTTTTTTTTTTTTTTTTTTTTTTTTTTTTTTTTTTTTTTTTTTTTTTTTTTTTTTTTTTTTTTTTTTTTTTTTTTTATTTTTTTTTTTTTTTTAAAAAAAAAAAAAAAAATAATCATTGCAGCCTTGGATTTAGACTGCTGCTATTCACTTCCTGTTCATTTTGTTGCTATTCTTGTTTCCCTAAGTTCAACAGGAATATAAGAAAATATGAACAAAAGGCCATTTTTCAGATATTTTGGTTCCCAGACCAAGATACACTAGGTTTAAAACCTATTTATTCTTGAGTTTATTTTTTTTACGTTCACTACAGCAAGAATGTAGTTTTAAAAAATTTCCTACTTACGTCTTGGTTCATCACTTGAAACAGACTGGATGAAATCATATGGCGTCATAAATAGCTGCCCTTCAAATTTTAAACTGGCAAATGTTAGAAACCGCCGCTCCCGGGAAGTTGCATAAAGCTCTAAATCTTCATGATCTGGTCTGTTTTCTGTGACCTTCAGCAAAAAATTAAAAAGTGATTAATTATTCCAATTATTGTTTCTAAAATGGTGTTTCAAACACTGTTTCACCTTTTCCTTTATTTTTTATCTCTTTTCTTTTAGCCCTATATGGTAATCATCACAGCTATTCTGTTTTATTGTAAAAACAAGGCTATGTTAGCTATTGGGATAATATTATGGGTTAAATTTTTCAGAGAAGTCAAGTAGGAAACTTGAGGGAAAAGTAAATGGTGTTTTTACTTTACTATAAAATGAATACTAAGTAAAGCTGCTTGTAAAAGAAAGAAAGAACAAGAAAAGAACTTTCATTGCACAAGGTTGTTATGAATTCATCTTGGTCTGAAACAAACTGTGCCCATATTATTCAGATTCAAACATTTTTATGAAACACAATGAAAATCACACCTGATACAGCATGTAATGAGATCTCAGAGAAGACAAAAGCACTGGTGAGGTAATGGGTAAGAGTCAGTAAGGGTCCAGTTTCTATTCTTACTTTTGGAGATTATCTGATTAAAATATCTTTGTAATTAATGGCAAACCTCAAAAACGTTCATGAAAACATATCCCATCAAATGAAATTAAAAACTTGTGTCTTGCAGTGATTTTTTAATCAAGTTAACCCTCAGTAGTTTTAAAAAAACTGAACAGTCACTTACATCAAGCAAACTGTCATGAATCTATGGTTGAACTTGAATAAGATTTTAGTTTAGATTTTAAACCTCTTCTTCCTCCATTCACTCATGGAATATAAAGGTTGCAAGAAGGCCCTGAGCCACAGCTCAGCATGAAGTCACATACATCTCTCCAGCTGTTGCAGCCTAGCCCAGCAGCCCACCAGTTACAGCTACCTTGGGAAACCACAGCCAGATTCACCAGTATGGTGTGAAGCCACAGCTGTTCTGTGAAGCTGCAACCCAACCCAGCAGTATGGTGTGGTATGAAGCTGTAGCAACCCTGGGATGCTCCAGCCTGACCCAGCAATGTATGACACAAAGCCACACTAGGAAGGAACTAGGAAACCACAGCTACTCAAGCTCAGTCCTAAATACCCTCGTCAGCTTACACTCCAAGGCGTCTACCACCTCAGTTAACTGCTGTCTTGCTTCTGTTGCTGGTAAAGCATGCCCAACCTGGCCATTCACAAGACAGCTTCTGGCCACATAAAGGCATCTTCTCCAGGTCTCGTGAGAAAATTACTATTTTTGATCCGGGGAAGAGGGGTCCATGTAGCCATCAGCTGTGCCATGGGGCCAGGCTGGGCATACTTGATCAGCAGCAAGGAGGCAGCAAAAGCCATGTAGGATGGCAGGGGCCATGGAATGCAGGGGGCCAAAAATGGGAAGCAGATTGGTGAGTGGGGGCAGATGAAGTGCCCCAATGTTGTATTTATGGGCAGGCTGCCAAGCACCTGGATTTTGATCATGTGATCATGGGGCATGATCAAAATCCAGGTGCTTGGCAGCCTGTCTGTACAGCTGCAATAGCCATAACTTGGGGAACAATCCGAAACCCTTTCATTCACTGCTGCCTTAACTTTGAACAATCATTGAATGAATGGACATTAAGCAAAATAAGAGAACTGGCAACAAGTGATTAGAATATCTCATTATTTTTGCTAGACTTGTAGTTTTCGCTTGCCTGAATCACATGAAAATGAGCAAATTACATAGCTTCCAAATATGGTTGAAAGATTATTTGTGAGAACACCAAAAAACCCAAGGACAGTAATGAATATCTGCAATGTGTAGCCCTTGACTTCCACATTTCAAAACTATTTATAAATGTCTGATTAAAAAAAAAATTGCCATTTCTTAGTTGCTTTCCAGTTCTCTTTCCTCAGCTTATTGATCTCGTCTCCTTGTTACAGATAAAAGATTTAGTTACCAAAGCAAACTTTTTCACAAGAAGCAATTGTAGTGGAACCCTGTTAATAATTGTTATGCCATGTGTTCATCTCATGGCTATCAACAGACGCTCAGTGAAATGCTAGCATTAATTATGTGTGAAGGCATAGGGATTCAATTCTCTTCTCTCATTTTCACTAAGCATATTGATTCTTGTCTCCTGTCTGGGAATCAGCTAGAGCCTGATATTATACTACTTTTGCATTAGAACTCCAGGGGAAAAATTATTGAAATCAATTTCCTTGTGGATGACACGAAGAAGAAACTTTGGGATTATTTTAAACAAAAGGACAAATGTCATGTACACAATCAGTTCATTTCTCTGCAGCTCATTAATTACAGAATTTACACCCATTGAATTTGTTATTACATTGCAGATTTTACAAATAAGTGGATCTATTATATCATAAGATAACTATATTTTCCATCCTATTTAGCATTTTAATAACTATTTATTCTAAAAGGCACAATGAAATGACAAACATGTATTCTTAAAAAGACTGTCAAATGGATTTATGAATTATATGCTGCCCTATGTTTTCAATATATATGAAAAACTTTACTGCTATTGTAAGTTCTCATCAAAAGTGTTCCCAAAATGGCAAGGCTGAAAGACAATTGCAGTTAAAATAAAATTAGAGAAACACCGAACAGTGAGCAAAGACAGATTCATAAAGGGCAAATGAAGTTAAAAATATGTGTCAAAAAAGTTAAGTGGAAGGAAAAAGTTTGAAATTTCACACTGAAAACAGTATACCTGCTACTACTTGTTTCTCTCAGTCTCAGGAGGACATATTGTGGTTGGCAATGAAGTGCAGCTTGCAGCTGCCTGGTATTGCTGGCCCTGAAGAGGAGGTTCAGTTAGTTAAAGGTGGATGCAGGCACCAATTCAAGCAAGCAAAACACCCTTATGTTGAGAAGATATCATCTCCAATAGAATAGAATTGCTTGAACTGTGGAGTCCTAGGTGCTCCTTGAGCTTGGTTGTTAACTTGTAGTCATTTCATTTAACCAACTAGTCAACATCATTTAGTGTACATCTAATAGACTTGATGATGTTATATAGTTGGAGAATGAAATGTCTACAAACAAACTAACAAACAAAGTCATAGAGCACCAAGAACTCCACAGTAAAATCATTTTCTTCTTCTTAGTGAGTTATGGTGGCGCAGTGGTTAGAACGCAATATTGCAGGCTAATTCTCCCCACTGCCAGCAGTTTGAGTCTCACCAGCTCAAGGTTGAGTCAGCCTTCCATCCTTCTGAGGTCAGTAAAATTAGACCCAGATTGTTGGGGGCAATATGCTGACTCTGTAAACCTCTTAGAGAGGGCTGTAAAGCATTGTGAAGTGGTATATAAGTCTAAGTACTTATTGCTTATCTATTCACCATGCATTTCTTTCTGCCATAGTGCACACTGCAGTGCTCATGAGTTGGCCATAATGAGTACAGTGAGGGAATATAACAATCTGCCTATAAAAAGGGAAAGCTTATAATTACTTTTATCCTTCTGGCCAAGGATATTGTCCTCATTTAACTGTGTTAGTACAAATATGATTTAAAACAGGGGTGTCAAACTCAATTGCATTGAGGGCCGCATCAGGGCTGTGGTTGACCTTGGTGGGGGAGGGAGGTGGCCATGGCTGACTGGGTGGGCATAGCCAGATGGGTGGGTAGGCATGGCCATCTTGATGTCACTCCCCAAACTGCTGACATGTTTTCTCTTTGCATTGGGTAGACCGGACTGAAGCCACACTGGCCCAATGTTTCCTCTTCACATTGAGTAGACTGAGCTGAAGTGACACAGATAGACTGGGCCAAAGCGATGTGGGTTGGCCCATTACATTTTCCAGGATGGCCCTGTGGACCGGATCTGACCACATCCTTGAGTTTGACACCCCTGATTTAGAACCTTATAAATTACCCTTTCTTCCTTTGCTCTTGCCCCAACAATTCCTCTATCACTGTCTCCAGAGGTCCTTATTTGTGCCTACCATACATTTTTCCTAGCAGATCTTATATTCTATGTTATGTTCCTAAAAGAAACAAACATCAATTATTTTCTCTCACTTTGATGAACTATAGCTCTCTAGCTTTATAGAGAAGGGTTCCCTAAAATCTACTTGTTTTAAAAGGTACCTATCATTCAGAAAAGGATTTTTTTCTATTTTTCCCCATATCAAATATATGTGCTCAGATGTGGAATAACAGAACTAAGGTAGAATTAGTAAATGTTGTTAAATCCCATCAATAGGAATTTGTAGCTTTTAGGTAATGGCATTCTGGGCACTGATTTTCTTTGTCAATTTTTTTCTGTGTTTTAAATGAAAATTGATGTTCCAGGCATATTGTTTATTGTTTTTCAACCTTAATGTTTAGTTGCTGGTTCACATCTTTATTACATAAAGCAAAGAAGCTGACCTGAAACAAATTTGTATTTGGTCTAACTTGATTTGTAACAACAGTTGATTAGTTTTTCTAATGTTTTCTCCTGCTATATCTTTCTCTTTCAGAAAGATCCCTTTTCCTATGGTGCTATTATAGGTCACCAACACCAGTGGAATGTCTTGTTTTGAACAGATTAACTGATAATTTTTATAAATGTAAAATAGGGGTTATATTAGTTTCCTACTGAATATGTTTAAATACTTCTGTGTTTAATTCAGTTTTGTGGCTATTTGGCAGATCGAATCCCACCAGGCTCAAGATCGAATCCCACTAGGCTCAGCCTTCCATCCTTCCAAGGTGGGTAAAATGAGGACCCAAATTGTTGGGGCAAGAGGCTGACTCTTTAAACCGCTTAGAGAGGGTTGTAAAAGCACTATTAAGCGGTATATAAGTCTAAGTGCTATTGCTATTTATTCGGCATTCTGATAAAAGTCTATTCAATTGTATTTCCATTTTTTGTTAAGGGAATGTTTAAAGCATTGTTTAAAAATTCTCTTCTCTGCAGTTTTTGAGGAGAGAATTGTACATAAGGGCAGATTACATCAACATGGATCATACATGACTCCACATGTTTGACAGCCTACAATATAAAAGAAGGAAATAAAAGGTTTGTTTCTAGTTCCTACTGTCTTCTAAAGCAGACTACTCAAGATATTCTGTTCCTCTAGACTACAGGCCATTGAGAACATTTGAGTTGGGCTGTAAATTCAATTTGGAACATTTTTTTTCCTAATTTTTAGCTGTATCTTAATCTAAGATGAAGAAGTATAATATATGGAATAGAACATGTTCTTCATGCAATTAGCCATTTAAGGGCACCACTCCAGGGAAGCATATTTACACAATGTAGTATGATGATCCTTTCATAATCAATACATTATTTTCAATATCTTTCAGAAGAAAAGATTTATATAGTTATAATATCAGGAATTATCACAATCATTTTCATGCAAAATAGGTTTTCTTTAATGTTCTATAAATGTAACATTATTGTGCATGGTTTGACTTCAAATACAGTGAAAAATATGCCTACTTATTCTATCTATCATCTATCTATCTATCTATCTATCTATCTATCTATCTATCTATCTATCTATCTATCTATCTATCTATCTATCTATCTATCTATCTATCTATCTAGTTTTAAACATAGGATTCTGTTTTCATGTAAAAGATGTATAAATTTATTTGTCCCTGGCATAAAGTTGGATAAGACCAAGTAAGCAGGATGTCTCTATAGCAGCACCTATTCTCTGGATCATCTTATTTTATATTTAAAAAATAAACTATCAATGGAACAAATTATATATTTATTTCAGTGGGAATAATTATGAGGTGTTAACTGTCCTCAATTATAAAAATGCTGAAAGAGGCTATAGAATAGCACCAAGAGACAACTAGAAAACAAACCAAACATTACATAAAGGCACAAGCAAGAGTCATTAATATGTGGTACAAAGAACTCATACACTTCATGCAATATAGCTAAATGAGTACACATCAGTTTTAATTTTTTTAAAAAAATCTAACATAGAACATATTCAGTTTGTTTAGATGTGAAGCCAACAGAGTTACTGTCAATAATTAAGCTAGGGATATTTGCAACCAATTTTTCATTTCTGAGATTATATCGTCATATTTATAGGTTTAAAGATTAGAAAGCAAAGCAAAAGATTGAATTATTAATGCTTAAAAGGATAAAAATCCTGAAATTGTAGCTTTATTCTGAGGTTTTTCTCTTAATCTACTTTGCTGCTTTCCTTCTGTTTCTTTTTTCCTTTCCTTTCAGCAAGGATAATCAAGAAACATATTTTTAATACTTTGGCAAAAGGCACCAATGCATAGCATTTTGAGGAATAGTGCACTGGAACCAATAATACACTAATTCTTTCTCAGGATCTTTCATTATATTTGTACGTTTATATGGTGTGTTACAACAATAAAGCAATAGTCAGAAACATTTTAAAAATTATATTGCCTCATAAATAATATGAATATTTGCCTAAATATTTCTATTCAGAAGATTGTAGTTGTTCTATCGCCAGGACAAAGCAGACTCGAAGACCGGAGTTGTATTCAGCTCTTTATTAGCAACCAGTAACTTCAACTAAAGTCGAGCCGCGGCAGCCCTTTTTATAGTGGCTGCTCGCGGCTCGCAAACAATGGCATTTATTTAAACTTCCCGCCGCTTAAGCGGCCAATCTGAAACTGTCGTTATTAAGCAATCGTTAAGCTATGTGGACTAACCAATAGAAATGTGGCATTAGAAGTATGTACATGAATACACTACAGTAGTCTTGAAAATTAGATGTACAGTAAGTATCTATCTGAAAAGATGTGTACCTATCAGAGCAATTGCAAAATTATAGTTGGGATATTCATACATATGTTCACATTGTTCCTTTTCAGAGTAAGCAAAATTATTCAGAATGTAGATAGTAGAATAAGAGTCCAACTCCCCCCTACTCAAGCAGGACGTCCTATACTCTTTTGGACAAATAGCTGTCCAGTCTCTTCTTGAAAACCTCCCGTGATGGAGCACTCAGAACTTCTAGAAGGAATTAATGGCATGATTAAGACTAGAGTAAATCAACTTCATTCATTACATTCATTCTCCATTTCTTTCTGACCTTCCAAATTATCCTTGCATCCACATCTCTACCCTGGAGAAAGCTTTGATAATAAAGGGGACAAACATGAAGTAAGCAGATCATGCAGAGAGTAGCAGGAACTAGAAAATCTTGAAGAAATATTCTCAACTCAATTCTGGTTGATATGATTAGTTGGCATGCCCATCAGTTCTTACATCTTCTCAATACATGTGCAGTATGGAAAGTGTTCTTCTCAAACAACAAATATATGCATGCTTATGATGTAACCTTGCTTGGCTATTTATTACTGGGAGAATATACATACACATGCACACACATGTACACAGGCACACACGCTCCTCTTGTTTCTACCCATATGCCTTTTTCTTTTCTGGAGAAGTACACGGTGATCAGTTTTCTTTTCTTCTGGAACAAAGGCACATTTGTTAACTCTTCTGAGTTTCTTGGTTATTTCACTTGGGATATGTGTTTCTTTATTATATATAAAGGCCACACATTACCCACACAGTACTCACTTCCTTTTCATCAGCATTCACATGTGTTTATAAACATAGTTCAAGATAAACAAATGCATTTACTTGGTTTAGGTTTTTTCCCCAGTATATGTATAATTTTACTTCCTCCCTGTTATATTAAACAGATAAAGGATGCTATGTATTCATGTGGAATATTGAAAAATATGAAACCTAGAATTTAATAATTTAGCTATTTTTCATCTCATTTGTATAACAATTACAAAACATACGGGATATGAGCAGAGTAACTATGTAATTTGTCAAAATGTAAAAAAAAAACCATGAATGAATGTTGCAATGTTTAACATATTAAGGAACAAGATTACAATAATAATATTCTTGCCCAATCTAATCAGCAGCTGATATGCTTACTAGTTAAACAGAATATAATTTTATAATTGTAAAATCTGATCAATCAATAGTCTGTCCTCCTTTCTTCAATTTGGTAGAAAGTGTTTGTGTCTGTAAACATATTTTTAAATTTAGGAACATTATTTTAATACATGGTTTTTTTAAAAAAAATCTACAGGTGACAAAAACACCCTAAGAATGGGGGAGACATCTCTTTTTCATTTCATTTTAAATGTTTCTTCTAAAGTGGTAATGTAGTTGATATGCATGTGATTCATCTATTGGATAAAGAAGTTACTATTTCTTTTCAGAAAAAAAATTGTCGTACCAATGTATATAAAATATAAAACATATTCATATTCCATGAATAATTACAATATTGCTGAGAATTCCTTAACTCTAAATTAAGTTCTCAGATGAATTTAAACTCTGGTAAGCATGACATCATCTTTCTTCCTAGATTAGAAAAGAAGAAACAAATGGTTCATTGCCAAGAGTTGGTTTCATGTTTCCTTAAGGTCATTGATTCAAAAGGTTCACTCTAAAGGGGGAAAAAAGTGATTTTCCCACGGTGAAAGAACTAAGCACTAGATAAAAGATCTACTGTATGGAAACTGATGCCATGAGTGGGTAAGAGTTGTAATTCAACAATAATATCCATTATCAGTAGTCTAAGCATTACATTCTAATTTAATATACATTACTTCCACAGGGAAAACAGAATATTCAGAAAGTTAATTCTATGAGATAATAAAATTAGGTACCACTGCCATTAACCCAAAGTGATAAAGACTCAGGATTACAATTTAATTGTGATGATCCAATTGAATATTCCATTAAAATTATAATAAATTAAAGCATATTCTTCCCAAAATTTCATATGGAATCATCAACCTTCAAGCCAAGTTGTTACAGCTTTTATCTGAGGATGTTTTAAAAGGATTTTAGAGCAATTGTCACATTCCTTTATATAAAATAAGTTTGAAATTAGTATGATTCTATATAAAGCAAAGAAAGTAGTTTGAAAAGTTTCACTTTGCTTGGCCTCAGGCTATCACAGTATGCTCCCAAGTAGATAAAAGTGATATAATTTTGTTTGCATGCTGGGTGGCCAAGAGGTTAAACATCACATTTTAGTGTGGGAAAATCCCCAAGCAGAAAAAAGGTACTTAACAAATGTTGGAATAGAAAATAGTAATAGTCCTGATATTTGATCTTTCTTAACTACAGTATATAATTTTTATATATCCAGAAATTATTCATATACTGTATATCTGCCAGTTAACCTGAAAATTATCGCATTTCATTGAACTTATGTCCATTGCTATAGCTCAATAGCCAAAATATTGAGGGTATTACTTGTTCCCTTACCCACGAGCCAGATTTTATACAGTATATTTCATTCTTAAAATGCTTACCATTTGGAAGTATTTTTATTTAAAAAGTCGACTAATTAAAATGAATATTTGTCTGCTTTTGTACATTATCAAGAATTTCCAATCACACAATGCCCAGAAAGATATTAATGTTTCCCAGGACAACTAGCTATCTTAGCATGATGCTTGTATATCCCTTCAAATGTTAAATAATCTTGATGCATTTATTGCTTTAGCCACAAGGTGGTTTGCTTGTTTTTCACTAATGTGTTATATGAATATTTCATAGTCTATAAATTTATTCAATAAATCACAGGTAAATAAATCATGACTTCATACAAAGTATGAATCACCTGTTAATTTTGCATGTAAGGAATAGCAATGCTACAATAAATATATTACTTTCTTTTTATTGACAAGAGTTTATTCTTGCTGTTCTGTCTTTATGTATTATATCTGTTATCATTTACAGAAAAAAATTAGAATTGGAATCTCTTCTGTATTAGCATTTCTATGTTTCATCAGAATGCATCTTTTTAATACCTATTTTCTAACAAAATTGGAGCACACTGAATCAGGATTGATAGTAATCCATATATCCACTTAGTTTAAATACCATTGGTGGAACTTTATAGCAAGGATGGTTTCTTGCTATACAAACTTTCATGGATCACAGTTCATTTCATCAGATAAACGTAGTCTATATTGATCATATAGTCTATTACAAATTGAGTAATAATTTATAAATTGAAGAATTCAATCTTGTTTTAAGATGAGAAGAATTCAGTCTTTTCTCAAGATGATTCAGGTAGTGCTCCACACTGATTAGTTTAGGACAAGAACCATGGAACCATGCAGAGGAAGATAGTGACCTTTCATCTCACAATGAAGGTGCTTATGATTATTTAGAGTTGATATAACTTTATTTAATATGAACATACCTACAATTGTCAATTCAGCTCTCTGAGCAACCAAAATACCTTAATATTTATATACAGTACATATATAATGTACATTTTCATCTTCACCCGAATCTTCAATAGATCACTACAGATGTGCTATGTTCCTTCCTGCTTCAAACGCTCTACCATCATCCCAGTGCCAAAGAAGCCCTCCATCAAGAAACTGAATGCCTACAGACCAGTTGCTCTAACGTCTGTAGTTATGAAAATCTTTGAAAGGCTTGTGCTGTCCCACCTGAAAACCATCATGGATCCGCTGTTAGATCCCATGAAGTTTGCATACCAAGCAAATAGATCAACAGATGATGCTGTTAATATGGCTCTGTACTACATCCTACAACACCTTGAATCTCCAAACACCTATGCAAGGGTCCTTTTTGTAGACTTCAGTTCAGCATTCAATACCATCATTCCAGACATTCTTCTAAGTAAATTAAACCAACTAGTGGTACCTGAACACACTTGTAAATGGATAAGCTTCCTAACAGACAGGAAGCCGCAGGTGAAGCTAGGCAGAATCACATCTGATACCTGTACAATTAGCATAGGGCCCCCCCAAGGCTGTGTGCTTTCTCCACTTCTCTTCTCCCTATATACCAATGACTGCATCTCAAATGATCCACCTGTTAAAATACTGAAGTTTGCTGATGACACAACAGTGATTGGTCTCATTCGAGACAACGACGAATCCACATACAGATAGGAGGTTATACAACTTGCCTCATGGTGTAACTGGAACAATCAGGAACTGAACACACTCAAAACCGTAGAAATTGTGCTAGACTTTAGAAGAAACTCTCGCATACTACCACCTCTTACAATACTAGACAACACAGTATCAACAGTAGAGACCTTCAACTTTCTAGGTTCTATTATATCACATGACTTAAAATGGACACCTAACATAAAAAAGTCATCAAAAATGCACAACAAAGAATGTTCTTTCTGCTCAAACTGCCCAAGGAGCTGTTGTTACAGTTCTACAGAGGAATTCTTGAGTCTATCATCTGCACCTCTATAACTGTCTGGTAGGACTGCAGAAAAAATAATTACTACCAACCTGCCTTCAATTGAGGACCTGTATACTGCACAAGTCAAAAAGAGGGCTGTGAAAATATTTACAGATCCTTCACATCCCGGACATAAACTGTTTCAACTCCTTCCCTCAAAATGACACTATAGAGCACTGCACACCAGAACAACTAGACACAAGGACAGCTTTTCCCCAAAAGCCATCACTCTGCTAAAGAAATAAATCCCTCAACACTGTTCAACTATTACAAAGTCTGCACTATTATTACTGTTAATCTTTTCATCACTCTTTATCACCCATTCCCTTCCACTTGTGACTGTATGTCTGTAACTTTGTCAGTTCTATTCTTACGACTTATATTGACTGTTTCCTTGTATGATTTGATTGCTTATTGTACCCGATGACTATCATTAAGTGTTGTACCTTATGATTCTTGACGAATGTATCTTTTCTTTTATGTATACTTAGATTATTTTCCTCAAGCCCCTGGGAAGGTGAAAATGGCCTCAAATGGGGTGAAAATCAGCTGGGAGGCGCACACATATGCAATGCAGGTAAGGAGGGGTTGCGTGCACATGTGCAGGGGGGAATTCCGTTGTGGGTGCTGGCATGCATGTGCTATCGCACACGCACTTTCGGCACACCACAACAAAAAGGTTCGCCATCACTGCCTTAGATGTTCATTTTGATGTTTATAAAATAAAAACACTTCTGACTCCACTGACACAGTTGCCCTGGATGTAAATTAAACCAAATCCAGCTTTGATGCTTCTTTCCAAAAAACTATCTATCCAGCAAATGTAATTTGCAGTTGGCAAATTCTTAAAATATTTGTTTTAAAAATAGTATTTACCTAACTGTGCACAAAAATTATGGCCAGGTGCTAGGAAAAAAGCAATTAAAATTTGCAAGAAGACACACATTATATCCTACTGGGAGGATGACTTCAAAACACTGTGAATTTCTATGCAGAAGATATAATAAGAAACTCTTACTATATGCAAAATCTTGCATGCAGCATAAATGCAAATGAGATAGGGAGCCAGAACTAATTGGAACTTCTCACTATCTATAGATACTGTAATCCATCATTTTTGTGGTCTCAAGACTAGTATAAGAAATGTGTCTATAAGTGATAATAGAGTAGAGTAGAGTAGAGTAGAGTAGAGTAGAGTAGAATAGAATTCTTTATTGGTCAAGTGTGATTGGACACACAAGGTATTTGTCTTGGTGCAAATGCTTTCAACCATAAGTTGAAACTATAACTTATTTATAAGCAACTATAAATTCTTACCTGTAGCTTAAAAAACTAGTAAATAAAAAATTAAGACATAATTAAAATACCTCTATAAAACAGCCTAAGATTTCTGACTGAAACTAAGGAACCACCTCTTCCCAGTTACATCTACCTGTCCCATCAGATCTGGCAGAAGAAGCATCTTACAAATCCTGTCAGTTGACATTCCACAGTTGACAGGATCCAGCAGCCTTTTCTGCCATGGCACCTGTCTTTTGGAACATCATCGCAAGGAATTTAGATTGGCTCCTATTCTTCTGGCCTTTAGAGAGGTCCTGAAGACCTTACTGGATCATTGTGCTTTGAGGGGGGAGGGGTTAGAGGTAATGGTGAACTTTTCCAGTGGCTTTACTGAATGGAATGTATTCCTGCTAACTGTGATTATGTTTAGGCTGAATTGAGTTTTTAATAGTGATTTCAATGTAGTTGTATGTTTGTTGCTTCTATTTATACTTTTATTGTTCTTGTCATTTTTAATCGTTAAAAGCCATTCAGAGTCATGTATGAGAGATGGCTGTATGAGAGATGGCTGGCTATGTAAATAAGTAAATATATTCAAAAGAAGCAATCTGTGTTTAGGTCTAAAATTATGAAGGGGGCGTGCATAAGCGCACCAACTTGCCTACCGTCCCTGTCCTATTGTTTCTCTTATTCTTCTTTTATCTTTCTTATATGTACCCATTTCATGTATTCACAACTATGTATACACTTATACTTATTATCTTGTAAACAATTGGCAAATCAAATAAATAAATAAATAAAATAAATAAATATTTAAAGTTAGAAAAATCTGAATTTCAATCTACAATTTAGAATGGCAAAAACATGAAAAAGCATTGAAAAATGACAAAAAAGAACAATTTTATTCATTATACATAAGCTATTTGAAAGCTCAAAATAAAAATATTCTAACATTAAGATCAGGAAAAAATATTAAGAAATAGAATGGTCCTATCTTGAGTCTCTCTGGTACAAGAAGGACGGAAAACACGGTCAGGCTTTCAAAAGTCTATAAGCAGAACCTATATAAATATATAAGTATTTCATATTGGAATCTGCTTCTTGACCTGACCTACCTCAAAGGGGTAACACCATGCTTGAAGGCATGGCAATATTCTGTTCCTTTCCTGGGCTCATATTTTGCTAACCACCACATTTCTTCTCCATGGTCTTATTTGTGGTTCTTTACAATTTTAATCAAAAGGACAGAAATTGTTTATTCATAACAATGACAAACCATACATGACAAGGTTAGAAATAGATGACTACCTTCTTCACTTGAAATTGAAAATCATCATGGGACTTGATTAACAAGACAAGGAGTAGAATAATTACATACCCTAACTGGTCTGACTATATCTTTACTGGGACTGGAATGAAGCTCAGACATAGTAGAGGAGTTAGTAAAAAATGTGCAACATGTAAAACTAATTTCAAACACTAATACTATCAGCAAAAGTATAATCAAGAACAGGCAGAAAGTAAATTGTATCATGTTTATGGTGTGCAATATGTAGATTTCACATTCATATTGTAATGATGGGACTTTTGTATTCAAAGACCCATTTTTACAGTTACAAAAATAATTTCATGACATATATTAATTTTTTTTAGAAACTGTATCTAGCAAAATGCCTGAAATAAAATATGTGGAAAAATCAGAAAAAAAATCTGATTGATTTAAAGAATTATGGCATTTATAGACTGACATAATTTTCTAACAATTCTGGGCAGCTGTCAAAATATTTGATGGAAACATAGAGACTAGAGAGAGAGAGAGAGGAAATGTACCCTTTCAAATGTGATGAATCACAATTCCTTTTAGCTAAAGCCAATGTAGCCAATGGAAAGAAATGCTGACAGCTGGAATTTAAGAACATTTGAAGATCACATATTTGCCATTCTTGTGGAGTTTCTGCTCCTTTATCATCAAACTTTATACTTATAAGCTACTTTACAAATCTCCCATTTGTTCCTATTCTACTTTAGTTAGGCTCCAAGAGTTATCCTGATAAGAAGTGGTGTGCCCTGCAATTTTTGGCCTGCTTCAGGGAATTGATGACTCATTTTAAAGGTGAAAGTACGACACTGCATGTCACAAAAAATAAACCATTCATTCTGATTTTTAAGTTGCAAGAAAATGTAAAAATTGTATCACTTAGGAACTCAAAGGTTCCCAATATTTATTAATATCTATTAATATTGTAATTTATAGCTAATAAAGATCATCTATGTAGCTTTCAAAACACTTCATTTTTATTTTTCAGTGCTGAAAAATATTTTATTTTATTGACCTTCAAAAGTAAAAAGAAGACTCTAATACATACAAATTAGTAACACAAGTAGTAAACTTATAAGCAGAACAGAAATTGATGATAACATTTATTGTTGCTGACTTTTTATCTAAGATGTAATTATGTAGACTATTCAAGCAGAAATATAATTCAAACCCAATATGAAGGCAAATGTATGTGTCCCAGGATAATGGGTCAGCCACTAGGACCAGAGGCTTAGTCTTCTGAGCTTTTGGAGTTGTGCTGGATCCTATCCTCAGGAAACCTCTCTAGCAGAATGTGTGCTTTGGACTGTTCTTTTGTGTAGTATTTATGCAATACCTGGTTGTGTGGGGCTTTTAATTGTTGATTGAGGTGTTGAAGGCTAGCTATAAAGTTGTTGGCTGTTTTCTTGTGCTATGTTGGCTTCTAAGTACTTGATAAGCCTGTGGTAAATCAGCATTAATTGATTCATGAACAAGGACATACATTCAATTTTGCAGCTCCTAAGGTTGTTGGCCGAGCAGGGACAAAAATAGCCAAAGAAATGACTGAAGCCTGGAAAACAGACCCTTTGTCAAGTAATAGGAGTGCTGATGGGCTCCAGTAGGAGTCTGAAGGCTCAGAAGATTAAAACTCTGGTCCTGGTGACCGACCCAGATTTGATCTTCACACCCAATATCTTCAAAGAACAATATAACGGAAATTGGCAATTTTACAGAGATTTTAATAGAATAAACTGCTAATAAAAAGTATATAATCTCCATTTGAGGTCAGACTTCCATTTCAGAGCAGCTGAAGCCAAGTTGACTGCACAGATGTCCTCACTCAAGAACAAGATGTGGCATACTAACATACTTAGACTAAAACAAGCTTTTCTCATTTAAATGCTGATATTGAATAAGGTCTGCTGAAGAGATCTCATAATAATGGTTTGAATATTGTATTTGTCATTCTACAAATACAAAGGACTATTTGGCCTCTGCTTCAAGCATTAGAAGGTATTAAGCAGAGAGGCCCAATTAATACAAATCTTACGATAAACTATTTTTTTCTAGGATGAAGTAAACTTATAGGCAAGGACTTTCTGAATTAATGAACTATCTTCCATACTTTTAATCAATAATTCAAATGGGAAATTCTTATGAGGGCCTCCACAGAGGCACAGATTAACAAGAGTTGGAAGGGACCTTGTTGGTCATCTAGTTCAACCCCCCCGCACAAGTAGGAAACCCTACACCATTTTTGATAGATGGTAGTCCAGAATCTTCTTGAAAGCTTCCAATAATGAAGTTCTCACAACTTCTGAATGCAAGCTGTTCCATTAGTTCTCACTGTCAGAAAATTTCTCCTTATTTCTAGGTTGAATCTCTCCTTGTTCAGTTTTCATCTGTTATTCCTTGTCTGGCTTTCAGGTGCTTTGGAAAATAGTTTGACCACTTCCTCTCTGTAGCAGCCCCTCAAATATTGGAACACTACTATCATGTTTCCTGTGGTCCTTCTCTTCACGAGTTTTTGCAACTGTTCATCGTATGTTTTAGCCTCCATGAAACATCCATGAATCAGTGTTAGCCCATTCACTTCAATCACTGTATTTATAATGCACACAATCATTCATTCTTGCTACTCTATCATTTCAACTATAATCCCTTGTCATTCTAATGGAAGTTGCAAGAATTGCTGTTTCAGCCTGTTATGACTACTCCTCTTTATGTTTTTAATTTTGAATAATTGCTGAGCAAAAACAAAGAAAAGGACAAAAATGCTACTCAAAACAGTAAAACAGTAAGCCCTGCACCAGCACTTACTAAACCCAGAAAGTATTTGCCATACTAAAGAACATTCAACATTAAATGTTGTAAAAGGAAACCAGCCCGTCAATGAATACAGTGGCTGGACACCATAAAAGTTGACACCAGCCAGAGCATAGAAAAACTCAAAGTAGCGCAAGATCAAAGTTATGGACACCTGGCTCATAGAATCATCAAGAATCAGACATGACCACATGGATATCATCATCATCATCATTAAATGTCATTTATTTTTAATCCTGTTCATTTTACATATTTTTTACAGGTGCTATACTTTTATGATAGAATAGAATTCTTTATTGGCCAAGTGTTGATTGGACACACAAAGAATTTGTCTTTGGTGCATAAGCTCTCAGTGTAAACAAAGAAAAAATAAAATATATTTTATAAAAAATAAAATATATTTATTATAAATATATAAAGCCATCATGCTGCTAAATAAATAATTCCCTCAAAACTGTTCTACTATTTACAAAGTGTGCACTACTATTACTGTTAATCTTCTCATCACTCCTTATCACTCATCCCCTCCCACTTGTGATTGTAGGACTGTAACTTTGTTGCTTGTATTCTTGCGATTTATATTGACTGTTCCTAGTATGATTTGATTGTTGATTGTACCCTATGACTATCATTAAGTGTTGTACGTTATGATTCTTGATTCTTAATGAATGTACCTTTTCTTTATGTATACTGAGAGTATTTACACCAAGACAAATTCCTTGTGTGTCCAATCACACTTGGCCAATAAAGAATTCTATTCTATTCTATTCTATTCTATTCTATTCTATTCTATTCTATTCTATTCTAGTTCTAGTTCTAGTTCTATTTCTATTATTTCTATTTCTATTTCTATTCTATTCTATTCTATTCTATTCCCGTTCTGTTCCCGTTCTGTTCTGTTCTGTTCTATATTCATCAAGAATCATAAGATACAACACTTAGTGATAGACATATCCATCTTATATCTATTTTACTTGCTCAACGTTGAAAGTTGCATGTCTATAACTTGAAAGCGCCTCTGAGACGAATAAAGAAACGCTGCATAAAACACCAGCCCCTGCGTCCTGTCCAGATCCTGACTTGTAAGTCGCGCTGATTTCACTGAGGGTGCCTAACTCCTGCTCTTCTCCAGGGGACTTTGAAGGGAGCTGAGAGCTAACGTGCAAAGAGCGTCGTCCCCCTTGAGCAGTTCCCCCATTTTGCAGGAGTGCTGGAGAGAACTGAAGAAAGGGAAGGCTAGCCCAGGCGATCTCTGACCCGGCTTCCCGATAGCATCCTTGGAGGATCCACCGTCCACCCATCCTCTCTAGCGGGAAGGGAGAAGGGGCGGGGCAAGGCAGGCGCTCGCGCTCTGTGTGGCCTCCCCCCGCCCGCGCCCGGGTCCCTCGACACCTACCACCATCTCCTTGGCAGCGGCCGCCACAGGGATGGGCTGAAGTCCGCGGCTTTGGCTCGGCGCCCCGGCTTCTCCTCGCTCCCTCCGGCTTCCGAGCCCCAGCGCGGGGGGCGACTGGTGCGGGCGGCGGTCGTAGTAGTGATAGCAGGCGAGCCAAGCGAGCGCCCCGCCGGCAGCCCCCGCGGCCGCGATGCTCAACCCGCTCGGAGTCCCCTCGCGGCCGGAGCCGGCGGCCTTCAAGCCCCACAGTGGCCGGCGAGGGGCCGCCTCTGCGGGGAGACGGCAACGGCGCCAGCTCAAGAGACTTCGCAGCGCCGCCATAGAGCTGGGTCCGCGGAGTGACAGGGCGAACGAAGGTGCTGAGGCGGCAATAGCAGCCCCGGCGGGGAAACATCGCGAGAGCGCCACGAGCTGCCAAGCGCGAGATGAGGGACTCTGCTTCCAAATGCCACCTACCCCTCCCACCCGGGATAGCCTCGTGTCCCTCCTTCCGTTATCTCCGCAGGTTCCTTGTCTGGGAGTTGCTGTTTGTGACAGCTCCGGATTGCCCAGGGCTGCAGTGCAGTCCGCTGCCGCTTGGCATCGCGAGGTGCCTGCGATTGCAATCTGGATTGTATCTGAGGAAGCAATGATGATTGCGGAGACTTTCTACGAATAACAACTCATTCCCACCAATTTTGTCTTCCTGCGCTCTGCATATTCTGAGCTTATACGGGCATAAGAATGAGTTGGCTGGTTCAGGTCCACCGAATAGTCTAGCACAGTTAAAGAGAGAACTGCCCTCTCTTCTCTATTATAATTCTGCAATGCAATTTAATTCCAGTATTTCACTAAGGAAAAAAAGGATAACACCTCAGGGCTGCCCTTATGGCAGGAGTGTAGAAGAGGTGATCACAGCAGTTGAAGCTTGTCACCTTAGCTTTATCTTTTGAAATTCTCTCCTGGACCTGCAGAAACATGATTCTCCTTTGTTCTTGCTGTGTACAAGCCAGAAACAGAGCCAGTTTGGTGCAATGGTTAAGGCTTCAGGCTGGAAACCAGGAACTTAAAATTGAGTTCTAGTCCTGCTTTAGGTGCAAAGCCTATTGAGTGGCTTTGGGCCAGTTACTCTTTCTCTGCCTTAGGAAGAAAGCAAGGGAAAAGAGATTCTAAAATCTTGTCAAGAAAACTGCAGGGAATTGTCCAAAGACTTGCCAGGAATCAACAGTGCCTGAAAGCCCCTTCCTATTTTCCCAAAAAAGTAGAAGTCAGAAGCTCCTAAGATAACTGTAGGGACTATTCTGCCACCAACTGCAAGTGTTGTTGAGAGTTACTGTATACAGTATTGTCCCTGAGTGGAGAAATTCTATTTAGATGCAGTACTAAAGAGCAACAAGAAGAAATTATAAAAATATAAAAAATTAACTTGAACATGAAATTTGGACTTCTGAATACATATGAATCAAGAAGTGAACTGTGATGTATTTTCCTTTCAAGTTGAATGTCTTCATAATGAAGTTAATTACTTTAAGTAGGACTTGCTAGTAGGCTAATTTTTTTTGTTTAATTGAAAGCAGATCTGCAAGTACTTATGTATTAGTATTTCTTAAGACCACTTAATTAAGATTTTTGCTGAAGAATAAAGTTCATTTTAATCATATAGTTAAGTCCAAGAATCCAGCTTTATTGAAGATACCAGTTATCATTCTAACTCAACTTTGGGGCACCAGGGACCGGTTCTGTGGAGAAAGGCTTTTCCATGGACCAGAGAGGGCATGGTTGCACGTGCTGCCTGCATACCACAGATGTGGCTTGACTTGTTTACCCAGCCTGGTTTCTGGAATGTTGTGGCCCGGTGCCAGTCCACGGACCAGGAGTTAGAGACCCCTATTCTAGTTAACATCTCTAGACTGAAATAAAGCAAAGCAAATATTTGTATTGTTTTCAGTTTTGAGAACATATATTAAAATATTTGTATAATATTAATATGGTTAAATATGTAGATATTATAAACATTGTAGTAGCTTTATTTTTTTTTAAAAAAAATAGGGACTGGATAAAAATACTGTAGGGGGCGATATTGAGCATCTGGAAAACTATCCTGCTTAGATGGTAAGGCGGTAATCTATTATGGACGTGTATGCTTTCTGTCTCACCACAAATGTACCTGTGGAAATGTTGTAGATCTTCATCATTATATAAGATCATTATCATATATAATGTTTTTATATGGAAATATTCACAAATGTTTTTAGGAAGAATGGGATAACATGTGTTGCATCCAAAACAGATTGAAAATATCTATTTGGGTTGAATTTCTTTCTGGCAGTTGACACTCAGTAAGTATGGGGAATTAGATCCCAGCAAAGGTATGCCTTATTGTCCAACCTTCTCCCTATCTTGATTGGGTAAACTCAGTAAGTAGAAACTAGAATGCCTTCTTCGTTAAAGCCACCAACTGATGTTAAGTGATTTTCAAAGAGCAGCTGTTTAAGGACTTGAAGCATTTTGCAGGTGTTGCTCTCTTGAAGCTGACTTTGCTAATTGAATGTATTTTTTCACTGACAAAAAACTTCAAGGTGCAGGAAAAGAGCACAGAATGGTAGAGCTTTAAATAGCTATTTGCTGAAGGAGACACAACTTCAGGGAGATAGAGGAGTCCCACGACTTTTGTGGGCCAAAAGTCTTTTGTAGAACATGAATTGTCCTGAACGGCGGGAGCATTCCAAAAATAAGCTTTATTTGTGTTTCTTTATTTTATTGCATGTGCATTAGAAATCCATAAGGGTTTTTCAGGGAATAAAATCAGGCTTTACAGAAGTACAGGAACTTCCATACATTGCTATAGAGTTAAAATACTGCAGGATCCAATCTGGATCGGTCACCAGGACCAGAGTTTTAGTCTTCTGAGCTTTTGGACTCATGCTGGAGCCCATCTTCAGGGAACTTCTCTGTAGCAGAGTGTATGCTTTGGGCTGTGGTATTTATATGGTGCCTGTTGTATGTGGCTTTTTAGATGTTGATTGGGGTTAAAATACTGTACAAGTTAAAATTTTGTACAGTTGTAATGTTGTACAAAATATATTAGCTATCATTTTATATATGTTCATTTTTATAATCCTTTCTTCTTTGAACTTACAAGACTAAAGAATTTTGATCTAGACCAGGGCTGTCAAATTCGTGCCCCACAGGCCGGATGTGTCACGTGCTAGCTATGCCCCTGCCCAGTTTAGCGAAGGGGGGAAAAAGTCACGATATATCATGTGACACCACTGTGACATGAGTTTGACACCCTTGATTTAGAAATTTCTGTTCTTCATTTTCCTTTGAGACTACTGCTATCATTGAAATACCAGCTTGATGTGATGTAATAATAACTCGTTTGTAAGTTTGCTAATTGTCATTCTCAAATTAGGAACTCTTGCCCCTTATCTTTCTGAACTGAAGACTGTCACCAAACTATATAATCTTTGAGATTGTATACAATATCTAGTAACTCCAGTGCACATATGAGCATAATAATTAATTGCATTGTGAGTTTTTTTAAAAAATGAACAAGATTGTTTCACCTATATATTTGTTTAACACTACTGAAAATGTTCTAGGAAGTAAAAAGAAAATGATTAGATTGCAGGATATACTTAAAAGTAGAATAATGTACTTTGAAACAACACTCTTTGAATATATTTAACTTTCCATAATAGCAATACAGAAAGAAGAAAAAAAACTTTTGGTGTTATCTTTTCCTGTCACATGATTAGTGCAAATAGCAAGGTGAAAAAAGAACCTTATCGTGTTTTTCCCGGTACTTGATAAAATGGCATAACTGCTTCCGAGCTTCAACATGAAAGGTAGCGCTTGAAAGAAGTCAGTTTGTTTTGTATTTCACTTTCGCTGCTATTCTAAGAATCTTGATATTTGATTAAAGGAGATTATGTTGAGCTTGCAATAAATGTAGCTGCCAATTGTGTTTTTCAGAGACTTTACCAATACTGGCTAAACAGACTATGGTTTTCCAACTGTTTACTATCCAATGAGAAAGTTTGACTTGCTAATCCCTAATATATGCCAAACATCTGATTCAAGCTAAAAAAAAAAGCACATTTTTTTGTATATAAACCATATGGATTCATTTTTTTACATTGGCCTTTCAATCTTTCTACATATTTGGGAGTTCGACATGCATTAACTGTTTGACCTCAACGTTAATTTGGTGGTAATCTTGATTACAGTTGAGAAGCTTCAGCTGTTCCAGAACTGCTGGAGCAGAACAGCTGTTTTGTCAGCAGGCATCTATTATATTAGTGTGCTTGTGTTTTGTATCTAGTTCAAACTTTGATATATAAGCAAGATTGTATAATGTTTCTATAAGAAACTGCTCCCTTACCTTTACCCAACACAATCTGTCCATTTAACAAATTATCTTCTCAGTCATACTATCAGTTTAGACACTAAGTGCCTATATTTAATCACTACAAAATAATAACCCCTTTATAAAATACCCTTATGAAGAGGTTTATGAACCCAATAAATATATGACGAGAAACGCTAGACTAGAAGAAATAGCAAATGGAATTAAAAGTGTTGGGAGAAACAACAACCTTGAAAATGCAGTTGATTTTGTGCTAATAGGAGTAAAGAAAACTTAAAGAGTGTCTTGCTGGAAATAAAAGAAGATAATGAAAAATCCAACAGAGAATTCAGTATTAAAAAGCAAACAAACAAATGCCAGACTAAGATTATGTCAACAATCCAATGCAGGTAAGCAGAGCTAAAAATTGAAAACTTTATCCTCAAAAATTCAAAAGGACGTGGGTGGCGCAGCCTTGTATTCCCGTGCAGCCAGGATTAATTGCTTTGGGGGGTGCTTTGGGGGTGACATTTCTCTGCGGACAACCAAAATTTTCTAAAGGCCCACCGGTGGTCCCCGGCCCACCGGTGGTCCCCGGCCTACTGCTTGGCGACCACTGATCTAGTCCAACCCCTGGCCAAAGCAGGAGACCTTACATTATTTCTGACAGATGGCAGTCCAGGCTCTTCTTGAAAGCTTCCAGTAATGAAGCTCCCACAACTTCTGAAGGCAAGCTGTTCCATTGGTTGATTGCTATCACTGTCAGAAAGTGTCTCCTTTTTTCTAGGTTGAATCTTTCCTTGAGAGTTTCCATCCATTATTCCTTGTCTGGCTTCCGAGTGCTTTGGAAAATAGCTCTTTGTGGCAGCCCCTCAAATATTGGAAAACTGATATCATGTCTCCTGTGGTCCTTCTCTTCATTAGACTAGTCATGCCGAGTTTTTGCACTGTCCATCATATGTTTTAGCCCCCATCTTTGTTGCTCTTCTCTGCACTTTTTCTAGAGTCTCAACAATTTTTTTTATAGTGGGGAGACCAAACTGGATGCAGTATTCTAGGTGTGGTCTTACTAAGGCTTTATAGAGTAGTATTAATACCTTACTTTATCTTTATTGAATCCCTCTGTTAATGCAATTTAGGATTACATTGCCTGTCCACTAAGACTCCAAGATCCCTCTCATAGTTCACCCAGTCTATATGTATACTTTTGGTTTTTCTTGCATAAGAATCTTTTCTCTACATTGAATTTCTGTACAGATAATCCTGGTGAAATGAGTGTACTACTTGCAACTAGCACTTGTACATCTCAAGAATATTCCATCTATAATATTTTGTCATCTCTTCTTACATTCTATCAGGTTCATTTGCTAGCTATAACATTTTGGCATTTAAATATAACTTGCAAATTGTTCATTGGATTTTCTCTTGTAATCACAGATATCAGTATTGATGGTACATCTATATTCATATCAATACCCTTTGTTGTATCATATAATAACATGGTATTATATATTACAACATGGTAATATAATTTTATATGATAACATTTGCTGCAAATAATTCTGTTTCTCAGCAAATAACATAGTATCAGTTATAGATAAAAAGTATATTCACATCCATATCCCCAACCGACTAACTTGTGATATTATCACAAGTAAGTACATTTGCGTCTAAACATAACCAATATTGTAAACAACCAAGGGGATATTACACATTCGTACTTTTCTGCTCAATGTTGAACTGTTCATTAAGTACTTAATTTATTTTCATGGATGCTTTTCAGTACACATGCTACTTTTATCCCATTCACCAACTAATTTTCAACTCCAGATTCATGCAAAATTTCCATAAATTAAGTCTGTTTTATATTTATTTATTTTTAAATTGACAAACTTAAAAAAACTTTCTTCTTCACAGTAACACTTCCTCATTGCTTGCTGAACAGCAAAAACCCACTTGGCAAACTCCCTGCCTGACAAGAAAATCTATTACACTTCCAAAATTCTGATCACTATCGTCTCATGAACCCTGTCAGAAGAATTTTGCCAAAGGCCCTCCTAGGTGCAATGAACAAAGTAGAATTTTTGCATTCACTTTTGCTACCATTCCATTTGAATATTGAAACAATAATGGCATTCTTCCAGTTGTCAGGCATGCATGCAATTGTCACACTCATATCAAGATAACCACTCTATAAGCAAGCCACATCCATATTTGACATCCATATTTTAACATTTCTGCAGGTACATTTTAAGCCTTACTGTTTTAGCACTCTGGTACTATTTATAATTTCTTTAAATACATTCTTATTGGACAAAGCATTTATTACATTTGTTTCAATTTTTGACGTACCACCATCATTCTTACATTGATCTCTTAAAAGTGTTGGCTCCAGCATTTTACTCCTTTGGCTTTCATTCATTATTTTTATTCACGCTGTTGGAGGCTCACTGTTTAGCATTCTTACCGCTACTTATACCATATTTTTATATACTTCAAATTGCTCTCCACTTCCTTTCCTTCTGTTATTGGTCTTTATTCTCTTGGACTGTATTCTTTGCAACTAATCTTTATATGCCTTATATATTATCTACTCTTATTGCTATATATATGCCTTAATTTTTTATTCATTTTATTAATTCATATTATTTTACCACTTACCCTGTTTTTATTACAAGTTGCAAATTTCATATGTGATAACCATCATTAGAAGAGTTCATAGAGATTGACTTTCATGGCTTTGAGGGTTCTGTGCTATATCTTAGCAGTTCCTAACACTGCACTTTTATAGACAGAGAATTTTGATGTTGTTTCTGAGTTCTGCCAGCTTAGGAGTAGCAGCCCTGAGTGCTCCTATCATCAGTGGGGTCACTTTGGCCTTTAGGGATCATATCATTTCTATTTCCTAGTTCCTCCTTCAGACTATAGTTCTTCTTCAGCTTCTCTTTCTTCCTGATGTTGACGTAACTTGGCATCATTACATCTATTATCACCTCTGCCTTCTGGTCCTTGTCTAGTACTGCAATGTCAGGTTGATTGGCCAGTCCCTCTTTGTCTGTCGGTATCTAAGTCCACAGGATCTTAGCCCTGTTATTCTCCTGACCTTGGATAAAAGGATGGATGGATGGATGTGTGTGTGTGTGTGTGTGTGTGTGTGTGTGTAGATAAAAATACAGTAGAAATACTAGTGATATTGGCACATTTGAGCCAGTGTGCTACAAGTGCAACCAAAGCTTATTTTACAACAAGCATGCCAATGACAAATAGGATTTTTAATCTAAACACTATCGTGCAAGCCAACATATTGTTCCCCATTTCCCACTAACTAGGAAATAAATAAGAAATGTGCTCACAGAAATAATTTAAGTCTTCTCAAGGTCCTGTCCTGACAACATTTAAGAATCTGTCTTTGCAAGATGATGGGATGAATTCATTTTATGGATTCTTATTTGTAACAACATTTTATATGCTTCTTTTCGAATATATTAGTACATTAGAAATAAATCTCCAGACCAAATTAAATTTGCTATCTTATTCATGTGTGCACACGTATCACTTTAAATAGTAATGTAATCAAACAATAGGAGTATTTTGGTATAAAGGCATGGTCTTTGCTTATCGAGTATGGTAGAACTACCTTGCTGAAGCTACATAGATAATGATCTTGTCTGAGTCTCAATGGGACTTTTTCTGGCAATTCTGTTTTCCATAGAAGAAAGGAACATATATAAATAAAATAAAATAATTAGTACTAGCTGTAGTTTTCACCTGGCTGTCTTCATGCACAGATACATGTCTAACCGACAATACTGGATCACATCTACCTTTTGTTCTGATTGTATAATAACTTCTTTCTTAGCTATAGGTTTGTTACTTCAAGTTATGTTACCTATGTCTTGAGCTGGGCTGCTACATTAATTACAGTTTGATTCCCCCACTGTGCCATATATTAAAAAAGTAGCCTTAATATGTGTTTCAAACACAGTTGATTGTTGGCATTTTAAGACAGAAATGTGTGAACTACCTGAACAATTGGTTATTCTACAGATTCTAAACTTTGATCTAGTTCTTTGATTTAGCCCTGCAATTAAGAAGATTTGGTTCAAAGCAAAAGCTCATTGGTTGATGTTTTACACTGATGTGATAATGTTTACACAGATGTGCTTTGAAAGCTTGATTATGGAGGATTTTTTGGGTCCCACCACATGACAAGCTGTTGTTATTTGAAAGCTAAACTTATATAATATCTATCTGCAATTGTTTTCCAAAAAGTCTGCCAGCTTTCTCTCTCCCTTTCGAAGTGATTTATCTGATCATTGTGTTCACTGTTATTTTCATTTTGAGGTTTTAAATCCTTCCATAATAAATCACTTACTTTCAACGATTTTTTTAAATCACTCAGGTGCACATAGGGCAGTATTTAGGACTGCTGTGATGAAAAGGTGTTTCATTACTTGCTTTAAGCCACCTGCCAATTAATTAGCCCCAAACTCTCTCCAGCAAATAAAAGCAGAGCAGCCAAATCCATTTGATCTCTCAGATTTACATGGTGACACATGGAAGAAGACTTATAAAAAGAAAAACACCACTTTGTACTAGTTTATTGCTCTATAACTTTTTTTTCAGTTAGAAATTTAAACAAAAAGTTAAACCCATTGAGTAATTCTTTCCTTTCTGAATCATTTTCAGGGAGAATATTTATTTAGATAATATACTATTCATGATTGTGGAGAGAATACACAGCAGCATATTAATATAGTTGGAGTGTTGCATTCATGCAGTCAAGCAATGTGTTAGTCAATATGGTTCAATGAACTCAAGACTAACTGGATTAAATTAAATCTCAATAGACAAAATCATTGTTTTCTGTATTTTTTTAAATGAACCAGTAATAGCAATTCCCCTATCTTCCTACCTTAAAAATAATTGATAGTTATCTTCTAAATAAACTTGTATACAGCCTCATAATATGGTGTGCAATCTAACCTCTCTTTATTAAGTAGACTCTTCGTCCTACACCCGGGATGTCAAACTCCCAGCCCATGGGCTGGAACATCGTGCGCTGGCCATGCCCACACCAGGTTTAGCAAAGGGGGAAAAAGTCCTGATACGTCACATGACACTGCCGTGATGGTGCAAGTTTGACACCCCTGTCCTACACCATCAATTCCATTTGCTTATATGTAAGGCTAGAAACCTTATCAATTTCATCTTTTTAGTGGACAGTGCTTTCAAGTTCTACTGCTATCACAACCAAGATTCCTCATTTCTGTAATTTGATACTGGTAGTCCTCGACTTATGACCACAATTGAGCCCAAAATGTATGTTGCCAAGTGAAATATTTGTTAAGTGAGTTTTGCCCCATTTTTTGACTTTTCTTGCCAGAGTTGTTAAGTGAATGACTGCAGTTGTTAAGTTAGAAACCCAATTGTTAAGTGAATCTGGCTTCCCCATTGACTTTGCTTGTCAGAAGGTCACAAAAGTTGATCACATGATCCCAGGACACTGCAACCATCATAAATATGAATCAGTTGACAAGCATCTGAATGTTGATCACATGACCATGGGGAACCTGCAAGGGTTAAGTGTGAATAATGGTCATAAGACACTTTTTTCAGTACCATTGTAACTTTGGTCATTAAATGAATTGTTGTAAGTCGAGGACTACCTGTACATTGCTCTTCAACTTACAATATCTTCAAAGTGCATTGATATTTGAGTTAAAACAATTATCAGTTAAACAAATAATAAAAGAATAATAAGCAGCATTATCAGCACAGGGAAAAAATTCAACTAACATATAAAAGATATGACCAAACAATGGCTTTCAGTTTATGCCAAAATGTTGCCAAAGGCAGCAATTCAAAATACAGTTGCTTGGAAGTAAATCTAGTTATCTCAGTAGAACTTGTTTCTAAGTAGATGTATTCATAATCAGTTTTTATATTTTTGAAAACAACTACTTTTCAATATTAAACGTATATCTATATCTACTGTATATTTATCTATATCCCCTCTATTATTTTGTATTCCACTGATGTAGACATGGGGTTCTTGAATAAATAAAACACATTTAAAGGCTTTGGAGGCACAGAAAAGGAAAAGGGTTACAAAGAAGAAAGTTATAAGATGCAAGCGTCCAACTATGTGATTGATACCATAGAGGTCCCAGCAAGATATCAATTTGGAACTCAGAGAGACAGACACAGAGAGACAGAGATGGAAAGTATTTTGGAAGAGAAAGCTAGGTCAACATGATAGCTGCAGTTGTTGCACACCAATCAAAAGCAGAATTCTTTGATATTTTCCAATCATAAGCAAAATATTTTAGCTCCTGGAAGTAGCAATGAAAGAGGGCTATTAACAGCACAGTTCAAGCTTGTGAGCTTCACAAAGTAATCAAGTTGGCCACTCTGTGATGCTGAGTGCTGAATATAGCCCAATCTAACAAAAAATTTCTTGTTTCATAACCATCGCCACTGCCTATGCTTCCTTAAAAGAGACCAATACAGCGTTCTTCCCAGTGCAAAAAGAAATTTCACTGGAGTAACTTTTGCCAGGAATTTTGCCAATTGTGGAACAAAGACTGACACTTATTTCAGCCCCACTTGATAAATCATAATCACTTCCATCAAACTGCTGTTTGAGTTACTTAAACATGCATGTTAAAACATGATCTTTAAAAAAATATTCAGAATGTCTTTCCTCCTCCAGTGCTTGATTCTTCTTTCTTTCTCTCTTAGTCCATTAGAGCTCTTTCATGACATAATATCCAGCTAATGGTTACAGAGAATATCTTTAAAATCCAGAATGCACACAATATAGGTGCAAACTAACTGAGAAGTGCACGTTTTATATCGCCTCCCAAAATTCAGTAGAGATCTTCATATAAGAGAGGAAAGCATATTTTAGAAGCACAAACTATTTTCTCCCAATGTTTGCCATATTTCTAGTACTTTATGGGGGAAAATAGATCTTAGTCTAAATATATATCCCAGATGGAATACTACTGCTCAAGAATTATAGATAGTTGAAATGACATGGCAAATCCACATTTTCAAAGAAAAACTAGCAGTTTAAAGTTCTGATGAACGTATATTAGAAGATACTTCATTGGTTTGTTTATATTTAACACATCACACCAAAAGTGAAACTTAGACTGCAGTCCGATACTACTTACCTTGAAGTTAATCTCACTGAACTGAATTTCTAGGCAGATGTGCATATGAGGCTAGACTGGGAAGTAAAAAACACAATTCAAAAGGAGGCAAAGACAGACAGACCACTTCTGTGCTTTTAACCAAGAAAGCTTCCTGTTTTTGTGCATGAAGACAGCAAGAGTCAAGTTGAATTTGAAGAAGACTTTATCATTATCTTTTTGCCATGAAATGCAATGGGCTGGAGTCTTAATAATCAGCTCTTGAGCTTACTGAGACTTACCTCTAAATAAACAAGCTCAGAATTCCCCTTTAAGTAGCATGTATGCATTCAGCCCTGAGTCCCGAGGGATAAATGCAAAAACAAATAAACAACCACCAGCTTCTGCCTCTCCTCTTCACGTGGATGCAGAGTAAAGAAAATCGCACACCAATTATGTTGCATGGTAAGAGAAATGTGCATGTTCAGCTGAAGGAAGAGGAAACCAGCTTGCACTATTTCAGATCATATGTGATCATGCTGTTGTAGATGCTTATCCTGCTCTTCAACATGGGCTGAATGCCCGCCTCATACCTTTTCTAGAAAATTAGGATATGAGTTCAGCAAGGTTAGGTTTAGTCAAGGCTCCTCCCCGCTCCCAATAATAATAAGATAATGGTGAAAATTTAAGTTTTTTTTTTTTTTTTTGTCTGACTCAGTCTTGACTCTTGGTAACTATGTGGTCACATAGCTTTCTAGTCTTCCTAGGCTGAGAAAGAATCAAGGTCACTCAGCCGGATTGAAGCCTCAAGTAGGATCAGGTTTCTGTACTCTTCTCCTTCATCTGAAGCAAGAGGTCAAATCTGATCCATTAACATATTACAGCTCGTTAATGCTAGGTCCTTACTAAGATCGATGCCTACATTCATATTTGGTCCAGGAGCTACCTGAAATCTTAGTGACTGTTTTTTTTTTTTTTTTGCCAGCTTCCACATACATTGCAGAAAAGGGCAGAAATGTTTCCACTATCAACCAGCTTCCCAGCAGAGACCCAGATGCCAAAATAGACAAAGGAATATTATTTGTCCCTGATGAAAATGAAGACATTTATGGTTAGCCACAACTCACAGTGGTCCCCCCACCCCAATATCTTTTCTGATTTTTTCCTGCAGCCCCTTTCAAAGTCTTGAAAGCTTTCGAAGCATTCTTCAGTTTCTCTTCTGGTCTCTTTGCATTGCTCAGGTCTAATACTGTTTAAACACCCAAACAATGCCCAGAGGCTATTATTGGGCCTCTGTTAGACCAAGCAAAGAGAAACCTATCCTTAAGCGAAGGGGAAACCCCGACTGACTATGCCAATTCGCTTGGGAAAAAGAAAAAAATCCCGCCCCCCTTCTTTTTGGAGGGGAAGAAAACGAATAAGATAAAAGGCAAGGATAATACATGTAACACTTTTATGAGTGTTCTGAAAAACCGAGCAGCCGACCTGTTAGATCTTTTTGCTTTCTTCCCCCTCTCTCCCTCAACCCCCACCCCCATTCCCTCTTTTCATGTGTGTCTCAGCAGGCCTAACCCTCCGGTAACGCCCTTTCTCCTTCTTACCTTTCCCTGCACCTGTCCACGTAATACGCGGCAAGCTTCCAGGGTCCTCCCCCCCCCCACCTTTGCCAAACGGGGCTCCTGCTGCTGCTCGCGATTCATCCGCGGCGAGAAGCTTCAACATCAAAAGGGAACTTGGCGGAGAGGAACGAGCGACGGCATCCCTTTTCGCATCGTCGACAACAACCCGGGTTGGGTGGTGGGGAGAGGGAGGGAGAGGCGTGTTTCCAAGGCTAAATTGGAAGCCGATGAGGCGCGCGCGAGAGGAGGAGGAGGGAAAGAGGGAGGGAGGCCGGGGCACCTTCGGAAGTCCCCTTCGTCAGGAGGGAAAAGGTGTGAGGAGGGGAAAAGCAGCTCGGTTTAAGATTTCAAACGCCTCAGTTTCCCGGCGCGCTTCAGCTTCAGTGCTATTAGCATAGGTCAGGGGGGAAAACCTGCCCCGCGCGTATATATAGCGAGAGATTTCCCCCACGCGCGCTGTTGTGGCACTTTCGAGCGGCCTCGCTTGGATCGCGGCGGTTTCCCCAAAGACAGCCCGAGCCGGTGGCGCTACCAGCGGGGCAGCAGCGGCAAATTGGGCATCGCCGGCCGTCCCACCTGCAGCGGCTGTCGATGTTGAGGCCAAGCCCAGCCCAGCCTCCCCACCAGCCCCATGTCCGGGGAGAGGACAGATTCTCGGGACAGGCAGTTGCTCTCTTGACGCCAAGTCCGCCTTGCCTGCCAGACCCCTTCCCTCGCCGGCTCTGAGCCCCGAGATCGGACTCTGCAAGGGACGCCCTCTCGCTCTCGCTGCTCCTCTCCTGCCCTCTCCCTCTCCAGTCTCGGCAGCCCTCCGGTTGGGCTTCTCCATGGCCCCCTTAGCCGAAGTGGGGGGTTTCTTAAGTGGCCTGGAGGGGATGAGCCAGCAGGTGGGCTCCCATTTCCTTCTGCCTCCTGCCGGGGAGAGGCCGCCCCTGCTAGGGGACCGCCTGACCCAAGCGGAGGGGGGATCCCGAGCGGGCGTCGCGGCTGGGGCCACGGATATAGCCCACCTGCAGGGCATCCTACGCCGAAGACAGCTGTATTGCAGGACTGGCTTCCACCTGCAGATCCTGCCCGACGGCAGCGTTCAAGGCACTAGGCAGGACCACAGCCTCTTCGGTAAGGCCCCCTCTTTCCTCCCTCCCTCCTCCCTTCCTCTCTTCCTTCCTTCCTCCCTTCCTTCTTCCTTCCACCTGCTCTCTTCTGCAGCTTCTTCCCTTGTGACGGAAGCATCCTATAGCAACAGATGGTATAGCAACGGATCTCAGGCAGTGGATGATTAAAAACACACCTGCTTGCAGGAGCAGCATCTTGATCTGGGTTAACATTGTTGCAGAGGGCTAAGAGCTAAGCGGAATGTTGGGGACAGCAGCTTCTCCCATACACCAAACAGGCAGGAGGTAGAGAGATCAGCTTAGAAAAAGAAAGTGCCAACCTGTTTGCAATGCCCTATTTCAAATAATACAATCAACAAACTGGTGGAAAAGGCCCTGGATATGTGTCTTTGAGCATGAACAGAGCGCCTTTTCAACATCCCTATGGACTACTTAACACACAATGCCTTACAGGACTGTGGGAAATCCTTCCATGTAGGTAATGATGCTTGGAATTATATACAGGCTGTCCCATGCAGCAAGTGCCTAAACTATTTCCTGTGTCGCTTGACAACCGTAACTGACAAGCATAGCATCCATGTAATCAGCTCCTAAGACACTTAATGCATCAGTGTACAGAGATAGCATTTTATTCGTCATAAGGAAGAGTTTCCCATGTGGGAAATATGACATTATTTGATGTAAACAATGGTTTCTTAATCAAAGGATACTAATATCAGGACTTTTCATTTTCAAAATCAGGCTCTAAGGTGTATAAGTCATGTGTGCTAAAAGCAACCTATGAGTCTATATACATGCAGAACTATTACAGGTATAATTGTAATCCATATAAACTCAGATGCATTGCTCTGACAGAGAGCTTATATACTTGTGTGCTGGGTTCAGTCTTTCTAACTTTTACAGTACTTTTTTTTAAAAAAAATTAATTGCATGTTTTGCTATATATAGTTGTTTACAATGCACTTCTGTCTCTTTGCATGGGTATTAGTCCTTTGGTATTCCAGTGGGAATTGTGCATAAGGAAATGCATGCAGGATTCCACCAGAACATGCAACTGAATTTAGCACAGTCTGCATAGAAGACAGAAAACATCACATGTCCAAAGATAGAGTATATGACTCAGTGAGTCCAATGTAAAGCAGGTGCAAGATTGTATATGCTGCAAGTACCTTTCTGATACCATAGTGTCCAAGATCTAACTAAATCTCTGCAATATATTGGACTAGTTTACTCAGGATTTTATTTATGAAATACAAGGGATTTAAATACTGACTGAAAGAGGTTGATAGATGCATAAGGGAGGACAAACAAATGAGTAATGAAGAGAAAGTCTTCTCTAAAGAAACCTACTACTCCTTAGTGGTTGGTCCATAAATATTTACAAAATATATTATTACTAGTATTAAGTGCAGTTGATAATTCTCTCTACTTCTAACAATCTGCTCTAAGAGATCTTAACTGATAGACAGGAGTTTTGTTTCAACTCAAGTTCAACCAAAAATTATGTGCAGAAGGGAACCTTCTTAGAGCATGTAAACATGTAGTAATTGCAAAAGAAAAAAGAAAAATGTTTGAGATTGAGATCAAACATTCTTGGGGCTTCTTTATTCTATCAGTATTCTCAGTAGTTTTGACTGATGTGGTTTCTTTGTTGGTTAAATCACCTGCTTATTATGATTTGGGGAGGAAAAACTTGTCTTTGAAAATGATATCAGAAAGACAGAATACCTCCCATATCTTTCAATGGAACTTTGAATATCGGGAACTCCAAAATCTCTGATGATTTCTTGGCAGTGAAAAGATGCAGTATGCAATCTTTATAAAATACTAAATATCTGATCTTTGCAAAAGATTTGGCTGCCTTGAAACAGCAGCAAGACACTCCGTCTCAAACATTTTTTCAATTAAACTCCAAAGGCTGATTATAAGAAAAAATAATTAGCTTACCTTAGAGAGAAAATAATTCAGAAAATAGAACATTGTTGAAAAACATAAGCGTTCAAAACCCTAGCTAAAGCACATGGCATTATTTCAAAGGAAAATATGTATACATGTATATATATATATGTGTGTGTATTTGTTTTCTGAGTGTATATATGTGTGTATATATATGTGTGTGTATATATATATATATATATATATATATATATATATATATATATATATAATCAGCTATCAAACGCTTTTCTTTATAACAATCCAAATATTTGAACACTGTTATTATTTAACACAGAATGGCACAACCAATAACGTTGCATTGTAACTCCTGTGTATTGCAGCTGGAGAGATTTAAGGACAACTCAACACTTTCACTGAAAACAATAAGATGTTAACAAGATGTCAACACCAATATATATCACAGTATTATAGTACTTTGAAGAGTACTTCGATAACCCCATTCTGTATACTGTAGAATCAATCAACTTAGAATTAATCACATATTTAATTGAGCATCTATTTCTATTTAAAACAAAAGGCTTTTCTGCACCGAACATAATTAGCCTTAAACATATTTTTCCCCTTTTCTCAATGCAGGTATTCTTGAATTCATCAGTGTGGCCGTGGGATTAGTCAGTATTCGAGGAGTGGACAGTGGCCTTTACCTTGGAATGAATGAGAAAGGAGAGCTTTATGGCTCTGTAAGTATTATTGCCATATCATCCAGCTCATGTTACAGACTCACATTAGCAGTAAGCTCTATAATCTCTGGGAATTTTGTCACTGGTAACAATACAAGAGGGATCGCAGCCTTGAAGTGGCCATTTAGTGTAAGAAAAAAGGTACTCAGTGGATTAATACAAAGTGAGAACTATCTGGAATAAATTGCACCACTACAGGGTCATGTTAACTTAAGATGTTATGTGAATCATTTGAAATTTACCTGAGTTTCATCAATGCAAAGACAATAGGAAGCTGCCTTATAGAGTTATACCATTTAGAGTTGGGTCCATTTAGCTCAAAACCATCCTCCCATTTTAAACTGTCTGGGTACAGAAGGATTGGGGGGGGGGGTAGAGGTTTCTATACTTTTGTACCTGATTATTTAACTCAGTTCCAGGAAAAATAGTTTTCTGTTTGCATCTTTACGTGTTTATGAGAGTTTTCCAAAACCTGGTTGTCAAAATTAGGTGCAATTTTCAACTAGTCTGAGATGGGAAACAAAAGCAAATATAAGTAGCTCTCGACTTATGACAGTTTGTTTAGTGACTGTTCAAAGTTACAATGGTACTGAAAAAAGTGACTTATGACTATGGTGATGTGATCAAAGTTCAGATAAGCAAAGTCAATGGGGAAACCATGTAGGAACATTTAAAGACATACAAAATGAATATTAGCTTTTTCTTTCTTTTCATAAACAAAACTTTGGGTTGTTTTTATAGTTCTTTTATAGTTCTTTCTTTGCAGTACTTCCTCGAATGCCAAAATGGCCAAACACTGGCCTTTAATCACTTGATCATTCCAGGTAGTGGTGCAAAGAAGAAACAGCATTTACAAAAATCCTATTATCTTATAGAGAATATTTGACATGAAAAGACAATACCAATATAAGGCAGTGCTCAATTTACAACCATATGTTCAGTGACCATTCGAAGTTACAATGGCACTAAAAATTACTTATGACAGTTTTTCACACTTATGACCATTGCAGTATTCTCATGGTCATGTGATCAAAATTCAGAGACTTGGTAACTGACTCATAGTTATGACAGTTGCAGTGTCCTGGGATTATATGATCATCTTTTGACAAGCAAAGTCAATGAGGAAGTCAGATTTTCTTAACAACCATATTACTAACTTAACATGCATTGATGTTAATCATGTAGTAATCAACTGCCCTGCTTCACTTAACAGTTGCCTCACTTAGTAACAGAATTTTGGAGCTCATTGTGGTCATAAGTTGAGGATTACCTGAAGACAGCTGAAAATCAGCACAACTGTGGCATTCAGAGGCAAAATCATTGCCCACATTACCTTTTAATAAAGGAATGCATTTGCCACTCAACAACATCTGCAGGAAAAGCATGTTCTCCCCTGAATTATTCCACTTCCTAAAATGGCAGACAAATTCTGCTAATTATTGCTTTAATTCCTGCAGCATTATATCCAATATGGGATGTGCGTATTATTCTATACAAGAGGAGACAACATGGTTCTATCTAACTGAGGTAGCGTGCCCTGTCAATTCAAAGTAATGTGAGAAGCCAGGAGTGTGCAGGATATGTTAAAAAAAAAAAAAGTCAGAATGGGGGCCATGATGGTGTGAATGAAATTCTGCCTGTTTTTGAGGTGGAGATGCCTAAAAATATAGGTGAAGCTTCAGTCACACCAAGGAGCTGCCATCTTGATTTTTTTGAAGTCAATATTCCTGCTACAAGTTGCTGTAATACTCAGAGATTTCCCAGAAGGGAGGTAGAAATTCCTTAGCAAAGAGAGGCTAGTATAACCCTAGGATAACAGATGTAATTAGTGACTTAGATGTGAATTTGGAAAGGGGAGACCCAAATTGAAGGCCTCGTTGAATAACTTTGGGCCCATCTTCCTTCACAGGATCATTGTTGTGGAAATAAAATTAAAAGAGTTTCCCAAGTAAGCTTCCTTCTCACAGAAAAGGCAGGTTTGAGATGCAGTTGTAAAACAAAACAAAAGGAGAGAATAAAATGTGCAGTTTGCTCTAGTGCAGGGGTGTCAAACTCAATTTCATTGAGGGCCGCATTAGGGTTGTGTTTGATCTTGGGGGTGTGGGTATGTGTGGCCAGGGTGGGCATGGCCAGCATGATGTCACTTGCGTCAGGGGCCCAAGTGCTCTGCCAATGAAAACGGGCTCCTGAGTTCCATTTTCAGCTGTGATGGCCTCTTGCAACCCTTTCCCAGCAAAAATGGAGCTTGGAGGGGGCCACACCTGGCCCTTGCAAGCTCTGTTTTTGGCTGGAACAGCCTCCTGCAACCCTCTGCCAGTGAAAACAGAGCTAATGTGGGCCATGTGCAATCCATTTTTGCTGGCAAAGGTACTGTGGGCCAGTCCTTTGGTATTTCCAGGGTGGTCAGATCTAAACATCCTGCAGGCCGGATCTGGCACCTGGGCCTTGAGTTTAACACCCCTGTTCTAGTGCATCAAATAACCTGAAACAAAGCTTGTTTTGGGAAGTATTATGTGCATATTAAAATGTTGTAGATTTTAAGGGTCCAAATAATTAGTGATGATAGGGGGAAAAGGGAACATGAGCATTACTAGTTCAAAAGACTAAAAGGTGTCCATATTTGTATGTCTGCTAATATTTCGGTGTAAGCATCAGCTTATAAAGCAAGTTGTGACCTAGGTTCATAGATTTTTGCTTGTGGGAATGAAAAAGGAAGCAGAAAGAGAAGATATTATGCAGTAAAACAAATGGAGAAATGTAGGAGTTGTTGTACAGGCAGCCAGAGCTTTAAGACAGGCTGTATTCCTTACCAATAAAAAAAATCCTCCGCAGAATAAAATAATTTATTAAAACAATATCTTTATTTGTAAATAGAATTTAAATTTAAAATAAAATTTTAAATAAAACTGTGAAAAATATCACACCACAAAGGAACACAGTTCTTGAGGTAATAACATAGGATTAGCTCCATCCGCTCTTATCACCATGTCTGTATATTTTGGTTGAAGAGACTTCTCTTTTTTTTACCCTGTAGGAAAAGCTCACTCCTGAATGTGTCTTCAAAGAACAGTTTGAAGAGAACTGGTATAATACCTACTCCTCCAATGTGTACAAACATGGAGATTCAGGCCGGAGGTACTTTGTGGCACTTAACAAAGATGGCAGTCCCAGAGATGGGGCAAGGTCCAAAAGACATCAGAAATTCACCCATTTCTTGCCTAGACCAGTGGATCCCGAAAGAGTGCCTGAGCTCTACAAGGACCTGTTAGCAATCAGTTGAAGTCAACCACAGGGAAAAACAGCATCTTGGCCTCCACAGTCCCAAAAGCAAGAGAAACTTCTAAATGTTGAAAATTATTGAGATCTAGGAAGCAGGCATCAGTGAAGCTGTTTAGTGGTAGACAAGCCTTCATGCCTAATCTCTGGATTTAGGAGAATGGATATTAAAGTCTAGATGACCAGCCTCTTTTAGGTTCGCTCATTCTGTGTTACCAGTAGTCAAGAAGATGTTTTAACTGGACTTAACAAAACTGCTCTGGATCCTGTACTTGGAGCATAAATAATTACCTAAAGTGAATGGGAATTGGCTGTAGATAACTAGGAAAAAATGGCTAGTTAACATCATTGATAACCACATGGATGGTTAATATGGAGCTTTATGAAGACTGTGGTAATTGGGCAGCAAAATCTGGATTTATTTTTCCCTTCAGGATGGACCTAATTTATATATTTTCAGAGTGCATATATTTATTTTAAATATTTATTTATTACAGAGTTTATTTTTATTGGTCTATGAAGAGAGTTGAACCCTATACTACAATAAAAATCATTTACATTTTACAGTGCCAATATTTACTCCCAAAGTAGTATCATTGTGCAAAAAGGGAACATTGCTACCCCAGATGGTACAAAGGGAGCAGCATCTCTTAAAGGTTACTGTTTTACAAGCTAAGAGATTGGTGTTTTGTTTTATGCATACACTGTTTCCTGTTGAATGGTCTTGTGTCGAAAGAGATGTTGACTGCCTTAGGAACTATGGGACTACTACCTATATTTGTACTGAATTTAAGATGCACATTTAAATGGAATTAAAGGTATACTTCTATTTGTTTGTTTCACTATTGTTCTTTAAGGAGCTAGTCCAGCAGAGTCATTACTTTGTGAGAAGAAAGAATCTGGGAAAGGTTTTGTGCTTAAGGTGTTGAATTAGTTCCAGAGAGACTTAGCTTCATGGCCATTTTCAGCTGTGAAAGCTCTGTAAGTGACTTTGGGCCAGTCACTTCTTCTCAGCACAGTTTCTCTCACAGAAAAATGCCTGTGGGAATAAAATGAAGGAGATCCCCATGTAAATGGTTTTGAGCTCCTGGAAGAAAAGCAGAATATAAATTGAATATATTTTGAGGTTCATATTTTGCATCACATGATACCTGTGAATTAATTGGGGTTTTGAACATTCCCTTGTTCTACACTTCTGATGTGCAACAACAATTTACACAAAATGAGAAACTAAAAAAAACAAGTGTGATGGATTAACAATGTTGCTATCAATATCATGAGATCCTTGAAAATAATCCTAAATGCTGTTGAAATATATCTTGCTCCTCACTTGGCAATTCAATCCTAAATATGGGTATCCAAGAGTAGCCTTGGAGGTCCATTTTAGACCTTTCATCTCTACTTTATAAATCTCTTTGCATTTTGGTTGCCAGATAACTAATGCTGCTAAATACTCTTAACACTGGCATTGAGGACACCACAAAAGGTCTTTGTGAAGGCTCTATGTATTTCCTTAGATTAGCAAAATTATATTTATAACCCTAGCTTAGATCTTTTCTTATTTCTCTATTTTAATGGATATTGCTGGTATCTTTCAGACCATTGCTGACATTTTATTCACCAAGAAAGAACTCTAATTCTGTGACTGAGAGTATAACGTGCAAAAGCTCTCATGTTTAGAACTACATTTTTAATGGCAAGTCTAGAAAAGGAACCTGTCTGTGATTGTAGAGAGTTATCATCAGGAGAGTGTTGATCAGCTTTACCTAATTTAGTGCCTTTATGGTGTGTTAGCCTTCAACCTTTATTATCCACATTCTGGCTGGGGAAATGGGAGCTGTAGTCCAATGCATCTGGAGGGTACCAAGTTAAGGAAAGCTGAAATGGGCCAGGCAATGATACGTGGATCAGGTTACTGATTGCCTAGATCAGAAGTGTCAAACACACATCACCACGGCAGTGTCGTGATGTATCGGGACTTCCCCCCTTGCTAAACTGGGTGTGGGCGTGGCCAGCGCATGACACATCTGGCCCTGGCCTAGATGGTTTTCTCTGCTTTCACACAGGTACTAACTAGTATATAGTTTAGAAGCTATGTTTACATTAATAGTACCATTGACAACACTTATCTCAGCACTTACCTCAAATTGAAAATGGTAAAATCTTGTTCAATCATCTGCCAGTCGATCATGGATTTTCTGTTTGTGGAATGGATTTTCTTCTTTGTGAAATGAAAAGATTGCTGTCCTCTCAAGTCATGCTTTTAAATACATAGGATTTTTGAAACACTCACATGAAATATGAGGCTATTTCTACTCCACATAAATGATTTGAGACAATGTTCAAAAGAGCTCTTGGAATAATCTGAGAGGTTCCCAAATTATTCTAACAAATACCCTTGGTAAAGCAGAACTGCAGAAAAATTGTAAACAGTATACGTTATCATCTTGAGTGATACACAGAAAAATAAACACTGGATAGTGATTGTGCACTCTTGGTCTTCCCCCCATGTTCTGGTTAGAAATGATTCTTATTAAGAAGCTTTCAAGAAAGAAAACAAGCAGAAACTTGGCTTGTTTGACTTCCTTTTTCGTCTTCAGTTCTGAGTAGTGCCTAAGGCTGCTGAAAATGTACAAATAACAAAACGTTGAATTTTGTTTAATGTACTATAAGTATGACTTAGTTACTGAGATTCAAGAAGATCATTCCCAGTATCCAAAATGAAGCAAACCCTGAATAAAATACAGTGTCAGTAATATTCCCCTTTGGCTAGCCAGCATCATCATTAGCTATTTTACATACAGACCCTAAAGGGAGTAGGAAGGCTAGTAAACTGCAGCCATCTGTAACGTTCATTAAAGGTTTTACTATTCTTAGTGCTACCCCTTGGATTTGACCTCAAAGGTTTAAGAATTTTAAAGAAGCTTTGAAATGCACAAACTAGAATTTTTAAAAAGCAATTCAACTGCAACTGAGTCCATAAAAGTTAGTAGAAGTTATTTCATGTTGATTGGAAAACAGTCTATTTCAAACATATTTTTCATTGACAATTGATTTATTCTGCTTTATTCCATTAATAATTTATTCTGATCCCATTATTTATTTATTAATTTTTATTTTACCTTTTATTTTACATTAATAATTTATTCTGCTCCCATTATTTATTTATTAATTTTTATTTTACCTTTATTTTTGGTCAATTCAAGGCAATATGCAAGCATACGTAATATTTTCACCTTTTACTTTCTCAATAACAAAAACTATATGATGTGGGTTGGACTGAGAGAGAGTGATTGACTCTGGACTAAAATTCATGGACTCTTGGTTTTTAACCAGCAACTTAACCACCACAGTATACCATTTGGATCTCTAAGACAGATGATCAGACATTGGATAAGCTAATAAGTTTAAATGATTCTTAAGATCCTTAAAACAGAGAAGCACGTCAAAATCATTGGAAAGAAGCATGAAGTGATAGCTGCACAGTCACACTGTATGTGTAAGAATGCAGAATTTTAGAGAGGCTGCAATTATCACACACGATCTTGATATTTAAAAGAATTCTATTTTTATGAATATTTAACATCAAAATTTGACTATTTATAGACATATACCCTACATATTTTGCAGTATTTTATATATTACAAAATTCAAAATCTTAAATTGATTTCTGTAATTTATAATTTTCTTTCTAGCAAAACATTCTAGAAACAGCTTTTGTTTCTGCTGTTATCAAGCCCTATGTATGCATATTAAAAAGTACTGAATCTAACAGAATATACTCCTGGAGAAATGGAAATAATTATGGAAATCATTTATATTAGTAGCTAACAAGTAATTGGAGCAAGATAGGTATGTGAAATATGTTGTAAATAAATTATTTGCCTTTAAAAAAGAAAGGAGGAATAGACAAATTCTGAATTAATTTTTCTTACAGCACATCCATTTTGAACATCCTGGAAAGCCTTCAAATGACGGGCTTATGCCCCAAAGTCAACTGGAAAGAATCATAGTTTTATAGAAGTACCATTATTTGGCAAAATTCAAGAAGATTACATTAGAATGATTTCATAAACCTTTAATTTGTGAAGTGCGTTTAGAATCACACTGAGTCACAACCAGGAATAGCCACTTTAGGAGGAGAAACATTACTCTCTTGGGGGAAAAGGTCATTGGTTGGGTACAGAAATGCCTTTTCTGTCTAAAATTTCATTAAAAGATATAACTTTGGAAATCTGCAATATCAGAAGCCTTTTAATCAAATTTGCTAGTTTGAAAAGACCTTCTGGATTCCTGATTTTTTACCATTGGAGATCAACATTGCTCTCCTGAAATATCCAGCCTAATGCACACATATCTTTATCACATACCAATAAGCAAATGCCTTGGATGACTCTAATAAGATGTGATGTCTAAATTATTTTGCTCTCAATGTTCCATATTAAACTTCCTAATAAAAATAAATAAAAGCACTTTTTAAAAAATCTTCCTCACTCACACTACAGAAGAATTGGACTATTTTTCATAATATGGACCAAGTATCTTCACTCAAGCATGGCCTCAAATTAATCTGCATAAGAGGCCAGCGGGCCAACATACTTTTCCAGCCATGTTACCTGAGTCTGCCCTGTGCAGAATCTGTTTTATACCACTGAGTTAGCAATGCTTGTTTGGTATAATTAAAGTCATGTTTGAATATCCAGGACTTCCAAACAGTTTAGTATTATGCAATAGGATTAGTTCTTTTCTTCTTTTAAACCTTGAAATAGATAATTTGATTTATGGACAAATCAATGTAGATAAACAAGCAGGATTTTTCTAGTATAAAGACATTCAATATGGTGGCTATGCCCATCAAATTAAATCTCTTTCTCATGAACAGGATTCTGTTGTCATGAACTTGTGACCACCATTTCTAACTTTTCTGGTTCTCCTACAGATGCCTTTGCAAACAACCCTCAGGGGAAAAAAAATCAATAACCATCTTAGAAATGATTGACAATATGACATTGAGTAAGTGACTCCCTACAAATGCAAAGTAACTTATGCAACACAGTATTGTCTGAACAACAGGAAGATGCAACAATATACCACATTTTGAGCAGTCACCAAACCTGAAGAAAAAAAAAAGAATAATCCGCATGACTGCAATTATATTGCAAAGTTTTATCTGTATGTTCCAGAACTTTTTATTTTATTTTACATGGTCTTCATTGGAAGCCAAGGAGGGAAGGAGGTAGGGAGAATACAATAGAAATAAGGAAAAATTACCTTGAGCTTATACCAGATAGAAAACAAAAACGAAACACCTCCAGATTTATTTCTCTCATACTATCTGTCACTGACTGTTTGGGAAGCAATCATATTATTCCTGCTATTCCCCATTCAGATGCCCAAGTTCATATACCTTGGGCAAATGATTCTATCCCTGGTTGTGAACTCAAAATAGTAACAAATATAAATTCATGTGAAACAGGACAGTTTCAGTCCACGAATCTCTTTAATGGAATTGTCTCCTCTGAAACATCACTGACTGTGCTCAGTACTGTTAGGTATAACATTGATACCAAATATGGTTTGGGTGAATAAATATATAAAACTTAGATATCATGGTTTAAGTGCTTATCACTTTAAGCACAATGCAGCAGGCAATTAGCCGATTAAGGGTGCGGTTAGAAGTTACAATATAAGGAAGCATTAGAAGCTGGAAAGCTTACTGTTACTGTGTGCTGCTGCGACTAACTGTGTCTTGCTGTGACTATACTAGTGAGTCTTACTGGATGGAAATATTGTGAATGACTTAATGGACTGAATGACAATGCTTAAACTCTAACTGGATTAAAAACTATTTAAACTACAAACAGTGTTTGTGTTCAGTGTGTGTATACTCTGGGGCTCTTCCTGGTTTGACTACTGCTGCAATACTCTTCTAGGGGTTAATCCCCAAACCCTAACATTGGTTATGGGCCCAGCAGCATAGTCTAACTAACCAGGATATAGCAGAGAGAGTTGGTGTGAGTTGCACATTACTGTAAAAACAAACTGTTTTAATTAGTTTAAAATAGTCAAAATATCTGAAGAGTAATGGCACAAGTAAATTTGTCACAACTGTCCATGATATCCAGGCTGGATGGAACAAACTATGTTTCATGGTCAATGAAATGTAGTTTACTTCTACGCAGAGAAGGTTTGTGGGACATTATAGCAAACCCACCAAATGTGAGTAGCTGGGATCCTGATAATGATGATGATAACGAAAAGTTACAAGACTTTAAACTGAAGAATGAGCAGGCTTTATGCATCATAGGACTGACTCTCTGTGATCAGCAGCTTGTCCATATTCGTGGAGAAGAAAATGCTGCAAACTGCTGGGAGAACCTCAGGAAGATTTATGTTCGGGACAGTGTAGGAGCACATATAAATCTTACACGGAAGCTTTTTCGAACGCATCTTCAGAGGAATGGAGATATGTTAGTTCATTTAAACTGTATGAAGAGCATTTTTCAAGAATTGCAAGAAAAAGAGCTTATATTTAATGAACTGCAACAAGTCTACATAATATTATCTTCATTAGATCAAAGCTATGATGACTATGTGACTTCGTTAGAGGTATTGCCAAAGAAAGCCTCTCATTAACCGAGATTACAGGCAGGCTACTAGAAGAAGCCAGAAGAAGGCGTGAGCGTGACGAGCTGAGAGAAGATAAGAAAGAAGAGAAATTATCTTCAAAGCTTGAAAGAAACCAGCAAAGCAAAGTAAAGCACCTGGAAGAAGAGAATTTATCTTCAACGGCATACACAATTAAAAGGTGTTTTAATTGTGGAGGCAGAGGACATTTGGCAAGGTTCTACAAAAAGAGAAAAAGCCAGAATGTAAAAAGCCAAAGAAAGCATTTGAACTAGCCACGTTTAGCAACTCTGATGTGAAGAATAATCTATGGGTGGTTGACAGTGGCGCATCCCACTGCATCACAAGAGATAAGACAAAATTTATAAAAATGTCTACAAGTTCTCAACATATATCTCTTGCCAATGGCTGGAACCTGAAAGCGAAAGGTCAAGGTTTTGCACGTTGTCCGTACATAAACCAGGATATAAAATGTTGTATGTACCGCAACTAAAGTTTAATTTGCTTTCAGTAAGGGTATTAGATAAATTAGGTTATGTAATTACTTTTAAAGATAATAATTGCATAATTGAAAAAGATAACAAAAGGGTAACTGCAGCTTTAAATGGAACATTATATGTCTTAGATAATAGTAAGAAAGGGGAGGCACATACTGTATTTAATAATATAAAGCCTCATGATGAATGTATCCATTTATTGCATAGGCGTTTGGGGCATGTAAATTTTAAAATGCTAAAACGTACAGTTGAGTTATCTGAAGGAATAAGGTTAAAACCTTGTGATAAATATTTGCGTTGTAATGTTTGCTGTGAAGATAAGAGCAAAGTATTGCCTGCAAATAGGCTAAATGGTTTCAAAACAAAAGAACCTTTAGAAGTAGTATTTGCAGACATAATAGGTCCAAAGAAACCCAGTATGGGGGTGCTAGATATATACTGAGCATTATGGACCATTATTCTAGATATGGGTTTTGCTATTTAATGAAAAGCAAAACTGAAACATATCAACATTTTTCAATTGGCTTAAGTTTGCTGAAAGAAAGTCTAAACGTCAACTGATAACCCTGGTGACAGATAATGGTACGGAATTTGTTAATAACAAATTCCAGAACAGACTTAAGATAGCTGGAATAGAGCATAAGAAGTCTGCTCCATACAGGCCAGAACATAACGCTTTTATTGAAAGAAGAGGCCAAACACTACAGGCAATGGTTAGAACAATGTTAAATGATTCTGGGTTACCTGATTCTTTGTGGGGAGGCTACAATGTGTGCTAATAACATATTGAACAACGTTGTTAATACAACAACAGGTGAAATTCCATTTACCAGGTGGCATGGCAGGAAACCTGATCTAAGTTACCTGCACACATTTGGTGCACCAGCATGGGTGCATATTCCTGCACAACTCAGAAAAAAGGGCAACATAGAGCTAAAAGATTTTTCTTCGTTGGTTATCAGGCAAACCATAGGGCATATAGATTTTGGGAGAAAGGCACATCTAAAGTGTTATGTAGTGCTAGTGCCCAATTTCTAGAACATGAAGGATGGGAGAAATTAGAACAGGATGCCAATAAAGATGTAATTATTGAATCCTATAGAAATCCCATTAGTTATCCCTGTAATTTTAAAAATAAAGTAAAGAGACAAATACAGGATGAAATAGTGCCCATAAAGGAAGAAACAGATTCAATAGCTGAACAGGATGAGGAAGATGAACAGGTAGTAGTTCAACAAAGTCCTCCTGTAAGCCCTGTAATTCCCAGAAGAACTACACGTATATCTAGACCGCCTGATAGGTACCAGGCTAACACAGTGTGTCAGATTAATCAAGTTCCTAATTCTGTTGAAGAAATTAAAAAGTATCCTACTAAGGAAAAAGAAAAATGGTATGCAGCAATGAATAAGGAACTGAATTCATTAAGTGATATGAAGGTGTATGAAAATGCCAAATTACCTGTAGGAAAGAAATCCATTGGCTGCAAATGGATATTTAAGGTAAAAACAGATAAGGATGGTAATTTAATCCATAAGGCAAGGTTAGTAGCCCAAGGTTTTAGGCAGAATGCTAATGACTATGATGAGGTGTTTGCACCTAGTCTTAAGGCAGCAACCTTGAGGGCAGCTTTAGTGTGGGCAGCTAGTAAAAACTATATAGTTAACCATTTAGATGTGGAAACTGCTTACTTGCACGCCCCATTAAAACATATTATTTATATGAAAAAACCTGTTGGTATTAAAAGTGAAAATAAGGATAATAATGATTGTTGGTTGTTAAAGAAAAGTATCTATGGTCTTAAACAATCAGGCTATGAATGGAACCAGTATATTGTAAAGGAACTAGACAATATAGGATTTAAAGCTGGTTTAGCCGATCCATGTCTGTTTAAGAGGGAGACAAATGGGAAAGTATCATTATTATTACTATTCACAGATGACATTGCATTGATAACTGAAACTAATGATGAAGCAAATAAAATAATAGCATCATTAGGAAAGAGAATAAAGATCAAGCAATTAGGGAGATAAAGAAGTATCTCGGTTTGAATATAAAGAAAACACGGAAAGGTTTTAAGATATCTCAGGAAGATAAGATAAGCAAATTGCTAAAAGATTACAAGATGGAGCTTTGTAAGCCGGCTAAGACTCCAATGAGTCAGGAGTTTAGCAACACTGATGTACAAAGCCCTGAGTTTGATAAGGTGATTTATCAATCATTAATTGGTAGTTTGAGTTATATTAGTAATTGGTCTAGACCAGATATTTCGTACTGCGTGAATCAGTTGGCTAGATTCAATTCTGCACCATGTGAAAGACACTGGATTGCAGCTAAGAGGATATTAAGATATCTTAAAAAGACAATGAATTATTCATTGTATTTAGAACCAAAGGGTGATTTAATTCTGAGTGCTTATGCAGATGCTAGCTTTGCATCAGAAAGAGACACTAGAAAGTCGACTTCAGGAACAGCCATAATGCTGGGTAAGACATTAATAGGCTGGAAGTCAATAAGACAACAGCATATAAGTTTGTCTACTATGGAGGCAGAATTCTCCTGTTTATCATTGTTATGTACAGAATTAATAATGTATAAACAAATGTTAATTGATATAGGTTTAACTGTAGATTATCCTATAATTATACATGAAGATAATCAGGCAGCAATTCAAATGGCCACAAATATTGGAGTAAAAACAAGGAGCAAGCATACAGATCTAAGATACCTAAACGTGAGACAATCTGTAAGAAGTAAGATGATTCAGCTAGAGTACTGTATGTCGGAGGACAATTTAGCTGATAATTTTACTAAAGCCCAAGGTGCCAGTAAGCACCAGGAGAGTTGTGAAAAATATGGGATTAGATTGTAAAGGTATTATATATTTATTTCACCCAAAGGGGAGTATGTTAGGTATAACATTGATACCAAATATGGTTTGGGTGAATAAATATATAAAACTTAGATATCATGGTTTAAGTGCTTATCACTTTAAGCACAATGCAGCAGGCAATTAGCCGATTAAGGGTGCGGTTAGAAGTTACAATATAAGGAAGCATTAGAAGCTGGAAAGCTTACTGTTACTGTGTGCTGCTGCGACTAACTGTGAGTGCCTGTGACTGAACTGTTATTGTTTGCTACTGTTTGCTGATTTACTGCGTAATTCTACTGAATATCCAGCGTTTGTTTCTCTGGAGAGTGAAACCGGAGGAGGAGAAGATATCTTTATCGGCTGATAAAGATATTGCAAGACTCTTAACTTGGACTATACTAGTGAGTCTTACTGGATGGAAATATTGTGAATGACTTAATGGACTGAATGACAATGCTTAAACTCTAACTGGATTAAAAACTATTTAAACTACAAACAGTGTTTGTGTTCAGTGTGTGTATACTCTGGGGCTCTTCCTGGTTTGACTACTGCTGCAATACTCTTCTAGGGGTTAATCCCCAAACCCTAACAAGTACAGAGGTTTAAACAGAATTCTTCTGTATTCTTGGCTAGCAGTGATGAAATTAGCATGTTTTGATCCTACATAAGTTGTTCATAAGGACTTGAAAGGAAGCAGCAGGAAAATCTGAAGGCTGAAACGTTCTCTTCACTTCTTGTTCTACATTTTGTGTGATTATCAGCCAGGGACTATCTTGATTAAGACAGCTTGCCAATTCCCTGCCACAGACACAATATTTATTAGCATAAAGGGGATTTCCTATCAGAGATCTGAAGATATGTAAGTTTAGACATCAGATTACACAAGATAACCTATAAAAATCAACCAAATAGATTTGCAAAATGGATTTACTGATGAAGAAAAGAGTTAAAGGATTAAACTACAAAAGTTTAAATTTAAGGAAGATATTGGCGAGAGTGAATAAACCGTGATGAGTTAAACCAGTTTTTAATTTATTCAATCCATTTCTTTATATTTACTTACATTTTCATATTTTTTATGTTTCATATGTATAGCTTTGTTTTGACATTTAAATAAAATAATACTATTTAAAAATAGGATTTTTCTCAGGGATGAATAACTTTTCAAAATGGATGGGAAGCAGACCAAGATAACAAGTGGTTTGAGGGTATTGTTTGCTTTTTTAAACAGTGAGATCCCGGGACTTTATCATGGTTTTCTCATTATTTTGTCATGTGATATCATTACTTAGTAATTATAATTGGAGGGAGTTCTGAGCATCCCAATATGAAGATTTGAGGGTAGTATCCAATCCTGTGGTTATAGGCTGGTATTCCTGAACTATACATTGCTTCAGAAATAGTGCATTGCATGTTGCAGGAGTCCAGGTCTAACTTAAGAGATTGAACATGCCTGAAGCAGTAGAATATGCTCATGGAAGAGGAGATGCTCAAAATGAGAATTCTTTAAAGTACCCCTCAGTTGATATATCATTCTAATTTTTTGTTATATAAATAATAGATCAGAGGTGGTATTCAGCAGGTTCTGACCAGTTCTAGAGAACTGGTAGCGGAAATTTTGGGTAGTCTGGAGAACCGGCAAATACCACTTCTGACTGGAAATTTTACAGTATCCTTCCCCTCCACGTCCACCAAGCCACACCCACAGAATCAGTAGTAAATTTTTTTGAATCCCACCACTGTAATAGATGTATGCATTTCCATGCCTATACAAGACAGTCATACTTCATCTCAGTGAAATTGCATACGCAATGTTATTTGCCTCAATAAAGGAATGACATTGGTCACTACATTGAGAAGACTTATTCTCCTTTATTGGTATGGGAGTAATACATTTATAGCTCGGGGTTGAAAATAGGGGGCCTTTGACGCTCTCTGAGCTTGATTGTTTTCTTGCAGACATTTCATTACCCAATTATCATTAGATAATGAAATGTCTGCATGAAAACAACCAAACTCCAAGAGCATTAAGGACCCCTCATTGCTCCCATAGCATCAGACTTCTAGTAGCTGGAAGAAGCTTCTGTGAATGCCATAATATGTGTAGTTGACAAGGCACCCTCTGAAGTCCAGTATTATTATTTTGTTCTGGTTTTAATTGCTATAAGGATAACTCTATTTATATAAGGGCATTTCGGAATTGATTAATGAGCTTGTACCAACTGGTAATGTGGATAACTTTATATGATTTTTAAAAAATAAACTTTATTCAATTTTCAAAATTTTTAAAAAACATAAAATAAAATTATACACACAATTATATCAACATCAAGACATCATTTACATTTCCTAATCTTATTTCTATACATAATATCTTATTACATTACAATTACATATTCTTATTCATATTCTATATTTATATCACATATTTTCATCATATATTCCATTTATTCTACATTCAATATATATATATATATATATATATATATATATATATATATATATATATATATATATATATATATATATATATGGATCTTGTTATTCGGTTTCTCCCGAGATGGCAACTGACCCACATGAAGATGGACACACAACTCAAAGCCAAACGAACACAGACCCAGACCCCAAACTCAAAGCCATATATCACATCAGAAAACTCAAGAAATTACACCTCAAGAACTCAAGAAGTCAAACACAGCAAATGACCCAGGATATCACAGCACAAGACCAAGGATATTCTACAATTCACACAACCCATTACCCAAGCTGTTACTAACAGGAGGCTAATCAAAAGAGATCAAAACAAACACCCAGGAGATTACAGCAAGACCCAGGATACACAACAAAAGAACTCAGCCCATCACACAACCCATTACCCAAGCCGTTAAAACACAAGAGGCTAACGACCCAGGAGATGACAGCACAAGATATATCTCTACAACAAAAGGGATCAAGAGGCTGCAGCACAGCCAACCAGCCCAGCACACCACCCCCACCACTTGATAATAGAGATGGCAGCTCCGGTCACACACTGCTTGCACTGGCACTAAGCCGAAAGCACCAGCCTGAAGATGGCGAGTGGGACCTCGCCGAAACGTTGCCTAGATACTTTGAATCTTACGCGGAGAAAACCCGAATAACCAAAGATCCACATACAAATACCCCGAGAACCTCAGAAAACATATATATATATATATATATATATATATATATATATATATATATATATATATATATATATATATATATATATTCCTATTCTTTACTTAATTACAACATTTTTTTCTGTCCTATTCTTAAGTTATGTATACCAGCCATCCCAGACTATATAGTATGTTGATTCCTCTTTATCTTTTAATTTTAGAGTCAGCCTGTCCATTTCTGCACAGTCTGGTATTTTCTTATGACTGCTCCCTCTAATGGTATATTTCCCTGTTTCCAAGATTGTGCATATGAGATCCTAGCAGCAGTTATTATGCAGCATTATATATCTCTCATTTTTACTATATTTCCCTTTTATTATACCTAATAAAAATAATTCTGGTTGAAATTCAGTCTTTTGTTTTATTATTTCTTCTAGCCATAGTCGAATTGTATTCCAATATTTTTTTTAACTTCTGGGCAGGTGCACCCCATATGAAAGTATGTGCCCCTTTCTTTCTTACACTTCCAGCATTCTGGGTTTTGATTTGCGAACATTTTTGCTAACCTTTTTTGCCACCTGTAAAACATTTTGTACATGTTTTCTCTATACACTGTGGAAAATTTATAATTTATCCCCCACATTCTCTCCCAGTGTTCCAATTCTATATTATGCCCCACATTTTTCACCCATGCTACCATAGTTTCCTTAACTACCTCCTCTTTTATCTTAAAATTTAAAAGAAAGTTGTATAATTTAGATATCATCTTTTTTTATGTTCCTTGTAGGATTTTGTCTAATTGTACTTATCTAAATAGAATTCATATTCTTCTTTATCTTTTTTATAGCTTGCCTGTACTTGCATATATGGCCACCAGTCTATATCTATATTTTGTTGTTGTAACTCCTGTATAGTTTTTAATCTTCCTTGTTCATCTAGCAGTTCTTTGTAGTTCCTCATTTTTGCCAATTCCATTACATTTGGATAAATTAATGCCTCCTTTGTTGACAGCCAGATGGTATTTTAATATGGTGATTCTTCTTGATTTTACTCCATATTTGAATTAATGCATCTCTAATTTGGTACCCCTGGAAGTAGGCATATTGTTTATTTTTTCCATCCCATAGAAAACTATGCCGCCCTCTTTGAAAATCATGTCCTTCTATTAATAATATTCTTTTATTTTTTTAAATTAATCCAATCTTTTATCCATATCATGGCTGCTGCCTGGTAGTACATTTCCCAATCTGGGAGTCCAAAGTCACCCCTTTCTCTCCTATCCTGCAACAGTTTCATTTTAATTCTAGCTTTTTTCTCAGCCCAGACAAATTTAGTTATTGTTTTATCCAATCCCCCCCCCCCCAAAAAAAATATATATATCTAATTTTACCAGTATGGTTTGGAATAGATATAGTATTTTTGGTAATATAGACATTTTGACTGCTGCAATTCTTCCCATTAATGAAATTTGAAGCTTCCCCCATATTTCCAATTCCTTTTTTATTTGTGTCATTAATTTATTATAGTTATTTTCTTTAATTGATGAACACTTTGATGTTAGACAAATGCCAAGGTATTTTACTTTTTTAACAATTTGCATTCCCAATTTTCCTTCTAATTCCTTTTTTTTGCTTATCCGCCATATTCTTAATTAATACCTTTGTTTTATTTTTATTTATTTTAAGTCCCGCAACATTACCGAATTCTTCAATTTCTCTTATTAAGGTCATTCCTGTTTCCTCTGGTTCTTCTAAAAAAATACTATATCATCAGCGAATGCTTGAACTTTATGTAACTTTCCTCTAATTGTAATCCCTTTAATTTCTTTATTTCTTCTAATGTTCATCAATACATTTTCTAAGGTGAGGATAAAGAGTAGAATCGACAATGGACATCGCTGTCTTACTCCTTTATTTATCTTAAATATTTCTGTTCTGTCTCCAATTAATAACACACTAGTGATCTGAGTCGAATAGATTGCTGAAATCATCCTAGTAAATTTGTTACCAAAATCCATGTCTTTTAGTTGTTTTATAATAAACTGCCAATTAACATTATCAAACACTTTTTGTGCATCCAGGAACACCAGTGCCACTAACTTTCCAGGCTGCATCTCAAATATTCTAGTACATTTATTACCATTCTAGTATTGTTTTTAATTTGTCTATTTGGCAGAAATCCATTCTCATCAGTATGTATAACTTCATTTAATATTCCTTTAAGTATTTCTGCCATTATGGTCATAAGTATCTTATAGTCAACATTCAAAGTGATTTTGTTTCATCCTTCTCATATTTTGTATGCATTCTTCCTGTATCAGCATATTCAATTTATGTCTAATCATAACTCTTTCTTCATTTATTACTCTGTTGTGTGGTTCTTTTTGTAGCATTTTTTCTAGTTCCGTGAGTGTATTTTGCAGTCTAGTTTGTTTTTCTTTCTTTTCTTTATATCTTTGTGCTGTGTATGGAATTGTCAAACCTCTTAGGTATGCCTTTGTAGTGTCCCATAGGTTCTGAACTGACGTTTGCTGTTTTTTATGTTCTCTTTAAAAAATCTCTAATTCCCTTTCTATCATCTTAACATATTCTTTTTCTTTTAGGATTTCCTGATTCAACATCCATCTTTTTTTCTTTTTTAATCCTTTCCAACTTATTTTAATGGGATTGTGGTCTGCCCATGTATTTATTTCAATTTCTACTTCCTTTATATTTTGCTTTATTTGCACATTCGTCCATATCATATCTAATCATGACCATGATTTTTGTAGTGTCAAATAGAAAGTATATCGTTTTTTATTTGGGTTCATTTCCCTCCATATATCTCTTAGTCCCAGTTCATTTGTCATCTCATAGAATATTTTCGGTAATGTTTTCCTTTTTTTCTTGTCTGCACTATTACTCACATAATCTTTTTGGGGGGTTCACTGTTGCATTAAAATTGCCTACCAGACACATATTTTTAAACTCCATCTCTATCAATTTCCTATATAATTTATGATAAAATCCCTTCTGTTTCTCGTTTGGCAAATATATAACTGCTAGTAACACTTTTCTTATGGTTTACAAATAGTTTGAGCATTAGGATTCTATCCTCCTTGTCTGCATAGATCTGTTTTGATTGTAGCTGTTTTCTAACATATACTGTTATTCCACTCCCCTTTTTTTTGTAACTTCCCCAGTTTTGTTGATTCCAGTAATTTACTATAGTGTCTTTGTATATGTGTTTTCTGAAGGCATATAATATCTATATTTTGTTTCTGTAATTTGGTTACATTTTTCCCCTTTTTATTGGTGAATTTAAGCCATTGACATTAATGGAGATTAACTTAATTTCTTCTTCCATCCTACTTTGGGTGTGTTATTTATTGGTGTCTGTTCACTCTTGCTTCTCTTTGTTGCCTTGTTCTTATGCCCCCTCTTTTTGGTCATTTAGTTTCTTGCTGTTTCTTTTCCTCTTGTTCTACTTCTCTTTCCTCCAACTGTTGTTCTTCCTGGCTTCTACTCTTAACTTCTTCTTTATTGGCTTGATCTTCTTCTGATATTACATAAAAATAAGAAAATACCCTCGCCTTTTCTATGCTATTTTGAACTTTTTATCCTGCACCAATATCAATGCTGGGTTTCTTGCACACCAGTTTCAAGAGGTTTCCTCTTGTCGTAGCAGAAGGTTGCCTTCCTCCTCATTACCCTTAAGGCTTCCCCTCTAATTCATGCTTCTCTCCAGGATCCACAATGCCCTGAAGAGCTCCCAAGCGTGAAAATTCAGACACAAGGGAGCGGAGATCGCTCTCCTTGCTCCATAGCACCACAACGTCACCACCGGAAGTCTATATGATTTTATGGTAGTTGTAGTGATATTGATTATGGCAGTGAAAATGGAGTTCCTGCCAACTGTTGGTTGAACTGACACAATAGTATAGAAGGATCAAGTTACACAGAAAATTACTGTATGCAATGCAGAAAAAGACATGGATAGGCTAAACTCTTACAAGACAGGAGTGCAGTCATGAGAAGAATCTGTGAATAATATTAGCCAAGATGCCTGGAGAAAGGCTACATTGGATGCAGACAGGGGTGGGATTCAAATTTCTTAACAACCGGTTCTGTGGGTATGGCCTAATTTGTGGGTGTGGTTTGGTGGTCATGTGACTGGCTGGACATGGCTTGCTGACTGGGCATGGCTTGGTGGGCATGTGACTGGGTGGGCATGGCTTGTATGTAAATATTATAAATATTTATGTAAATATTGCTTTTTTTTATAAAAAAAGAGCAACTTTTACCCAAAAGCAGGCAAAGCAGGCAGTTAGATTGAGTTGCTCACAGAATTACAGATTCACTTAGAGATCTATTTATCTGCAATTGGCTACCTGAGTCTGTCACATAAAATTTGCTTGCAAGCAAACTCACAAAATTAACTCACAACACACCATGTATGTAAATATTGATTTTTATTATAAAAAAGAGCAATTTTTACCCAAAAACCAGCAAAGCAGGCAGGCAGATTGAGTTTCTCACAGAATCACAGATTCACTTAGAGATCTATCTATCTGCAATCAGCTACCTGAGTCTGTACTGAAAAACATCAGTCCTAAGGAAGGTTTGGCTCTGCTGTTAGATTAGCTAGAAAGCAAGAAATCCACTGAACCGGTTCGGTGTCAGCTGCTCTTTGTAGCTACCGGTTCTATAGAACTGGGCTGAACTGGTAGCATCCCACCCCTGGATGCAGATTTCCCAAACTGTTTACAATATCTGGAGAAAAGGGTCACATGAAAATAATCTAATGTAATAGTTTTGCATAGATTTTATAGTAAACTCTTATCAGTTTTATTGGATCATAAGCAGAACAAACCAATGATGCAATGGTTTGTGTTTCTGCTTATAGTTTACAAAATCAGTGATGGCAATGTGATGGTTCTAGGCAAAACATATTTACTTGGTGGTTGCCAGACTTCCTGACTCACCTGAACTTTGCTGATTTGGAAATTCTTTATTTTTTCTTCCTCTATTTCTTTAAATAGATAAGATCTATATGACTAGGTTGAATATGGGGAAGTTTTAAAAGAGATTATTATGGTTGTGGTGACTATGTTTTGACTGACAGTTCTACTGTCCAATCATCACATTGATCTGGGATTTCTCCAGGCAGGTTAACAGCATGCAATAGTGATTGTATGATTGTAATCATAAAAAGAACGGGAGAAAAATGACAAAATTCGAAGACTTGCAAATAGGTGTAAAATGACTGTGGCAAAAGAAAGCAAACCTAGTACCAATGTAAAAGGTGTATTGGGAGCAATTCCAAAACATCTGGAGCACTACTTGAACAACATCAGCATTGACAAAATCACTATCAGTCAATTGCAAAATGCAGCTTTACTTGGTATAGCTTACATCCTATGAGGATACCATATCTTTAACACTACTGAACAACTTTTGCCCATCCCAGGTCCTTAAGAAGGATTTGATAGGTGAATTAAAATGCTAAATCCACTCTAAACATCAGCTGATTTTGTGACCCACCATAATAATGCCATGTTTAACCCTCAGAGGGGTAGCATTCCTCTGAATAGGTTTGCTATGCAACTTGGAGTTCCTCCTGGATTTATGGTTTCTACTGAAGGAACAGGTGGCAATCATGTCAAAAATTGTGTGCCAATGACATCCATTTCTGACCAGGAGCCCTGCCATGCCCCAATTCCTTCCTATTTGAATTACTACAATGTGATCTATAAGGGCAGTGGCCCCCAACCTTTTTTGAACCAGGGACCGGTTTCACGATTATTTATTCTTCCACGGACTGGTACCTGAGTAACGCAAGACTCCACCGCCATCGGGACAGCTCTTCGCTTGAAGCCGCCCCCCCTTCGATGAAACTAAGGCGCGAGCACCCAAATGCCGCTTTCCAACTGAAAACCCGGAAGCACTTTCCAACCGAAAACCCGGAAGCAACCAAAAACCCGGAAGCGCCGTCGAAACAAGATGGCGGCGCTCAAGCTTTGCGGCCCGGTAAAAAATGATCCACGGACTGGTGGTTGGGGACCCCTGTATAAGGGGATGTTCTTAAAGATCACTCACAAACTTCAATTGACCCAGAATGCAGTGACACATGGAATTCTGGTCACTTAATAATTTATCTGTGCCATATTGTTGTGGGCTTCCAGTTTCTTTCCAGCTACAATTCAAGCTGCTGGTAATCACCCTTAAACCCCCATAAGGCATGGCATTATATTACTTGACAGATAGCATGTCCCTGAAAACCTCTACCCATTTGACTAGATTGGATGGGGGTGAGTTTGCTCCAGATCCTTCTATTAAATACTATGACCTATGGAAATGAAGCTTTTTCAGTAGCTTCTGCTACTCTGTGGAACAGTCTTCCCCTTAGATACAAAGGCCCCTACTATATATTCCTTGCTGTTCAGAAGACCTAATTTTCCCTAAGAAATTGGGGCATTTGTGTTCTGGAGGTTGGACTATTGCTTGGTAGCGTTTTAACATTTTAGCAGTATATTCAGTTATTTGTATGTTTGTTAGCTGTCTAGTGCTATTTAATATAAAGCTGTCTGAGGTTATTTTATATAATATGGATGGCATATATATAGATTTAAAAAATAAAACAAGATTGCTGCAGACTACTATTTGATATTAGTTCTTAAGCATGATTAGAGGACAGGAGGAATATAAATGGACTTTTAAAAGTTAAAAAGAGAAAAAATGATAGCCATTCAAAAGCAAAGTGTTTAGATAAACCATGTTGTCTTTATTACTGACCCAGCCCTTACATAGTTCCCCCTCCCCTCCAAAAAAGCTGCAACAACAAATTCTGTTTTCTTGACCGGGGTGGGATTCAAATTTTTTAACAACTGATTCTGTGGGCATGGCTTACTTGATGGGCGTGGCTTGGTGGTCATGTGACTGGGTGGACATGGCTTGGTGATCATGTTATTGGCTGGGTGTGGCCAACTCATTATCACTCACATCGAGGCACGTATCTCCTCGCCTGGTCTCTCATGACTGTGGGGATGCTGCAACAGTCATAAGTGTGAAAAATGGTCATCAGTCACTTTTTTCAGTGCCATTGTAACTTTGAATGGCCACTCCACACAAGCAAAGTACCAGCAAAGGAAGGGAAAAAAAACTCCAGAGAAATTCCTGAGACAGGAAGTCTAGTCCTGCCAAGAATGTAAAAAGGGTTAACGGAGAGGCAGTTTCTGTAAGCAACACCAGAATGTTTCCTTTCTGCCTTCCTTACAGGATTAGGCCAGTAATTTATTCTAACAACCTGTTCTCCGAACTGCTTAGAATGTTAACAACCGGTTCTAGTGAATAGGTGTGAACTGGTAGAATCCCACCCCTGACATTTTTCTACTAGTTCTTTTGTGATACTGAAAAGAGAATAAGGCTGCTTGAAATATAGCTTGGGAACAAAATAAAACCAAGATAAAATTGGGACTGGACCATGCTGATGAGGTTATAAATTAGTAGTGAAGAAAGGTTGTTTGTCCACAAGTAATCCAGTTGGTCCCAGCATTGTGGATCAACACATTCTGTGGTGAAGAATTCTATTAGTCTGAGTGATCAACACATGTAACTCAATAGAACCAATATTAGGGACTGAAAAATCAATAAATCACTTTCTGCAAAATTATATGAACAACTCAATAGTTAAATCTCCCAACATTTACAATAAAGCATTGCTTTTCCATAGATTATTGTAATAGCATTGTCCATCAATACATATTCTATAGCATAGCACAAAGTTTGTTGCAGTTTAGTAATCTGAGAGATCAGCAATTATATTCATGCATATTACTTTTAGGGATTGAAAAACTAGTGAAATCAGTTCCTGCAACAATAATAACCATAACTAGTTGATGCTTTCCATTCTGACTATGGTTCAGATCATGAATGTCTTGGAAAATTCCAACTTAAGTCAAAACAATCCCACATAAAATAATGAAACCAACAAAATATATTAACAATATTTCATATTAGTGTGCTTTTCAGGTAAAGAACAGATGTAGATTTAATAAAAACAATGCTTAAGTATATTTTGACTAAGATCAGTGTTGTTATTAAAGATAAAATTCAGAAATTTAATATCTTTTCAAAATTACAAGAGCACTTCATCCAATACATAGAATGACTATATAAATGTAGGAAATGAAACTGGGCTGAGTTGTGTGGAATATGTTATGCAAATGTGGTTTACATATGAGACAAGTACAAGTACTTTATTAATTAATGATTGTACTGTAACATGTTAAAACTCATTGTGTTTTGGATTCAGTCTGAGATAGCCTGAAATCTTTTTAATGAACATCAGTTCAGCAATTTATCACTCAGTTATGATGGTGAAGGTTTTTTTTCTCCCAGAATAGCTAGAAACAGTTGCTAACAACTGTAAACTGTACAAGCTGGTTTCAGAAAGAGGCAGGCACCCAAGTTCACACTGAAAATAAAAGGCGTCTTATTTTTGCTTACTTGATTATACTAAGCATTTTGACTGCAACAGTATATGGACATCTATGATCATTTTATTGATTTGTATGTGCATGGGTTTTTTATTTTAGAGAACAAATGCAAACAGGGACTTGTTTCATGGTTGAAAATGAAGGAGGCATTACATTTTGTGTTGTAGGTGCTATAGCTTGTCTATTTATTTATGCAAGAATTATTTGGAGCAGTTTGGTGTAGTGGTTAAGACATCAGGCTAGAAACTGGGAGACCATGATTTCTGGTCCTGCTTTAGATATAAAACCAGCTGGTTGACCTTAGACCTTAGTCTCTGTCTCTGTCTCTGTCTCTGTCTCTCTCTCTCTCTCTCTCTCCCTCTCCCTCCCTCCCTCCCCCCCCTCTCTCTCTCCCCCAGGAAAAAAGAAATGACAAACTGCTTCGGAAAATCCTGCCAATAACACTGTAGTTATTAGATAGTGGGTAGTTGTTAGGAATCAAAAATTCCTTGAAGACACCTAACATTTAGCAGTTGAGTACTGACTATTTTATTTTACAGCCACTACCATTGGAAAGAAGGGGGTGGAAAAAGGCAAACATTCTGTTGCATGAGCTTGCTAAATATTACCAATCCCTGCTGTCACCAGACAATAGAAAGACTGAGGAAGACAGTTATTTTTAGTTTTCTAAAACTAGGAAACTCCACTGCACTGCTTTAGTGACGTTTGCCTGACTACAATTGGTTCTTTAAGATTAAGGCTGTGAGTTTTATTAACCGAATGAATGTAGACAACACTACTGTGTTCTTTCTTGTATTCATGCATAGGATGATGCAAAAAGTGCTTTTAAAGAACTGAAATCCAGGTACGATAAAATGACATGAAGACTTTTATGTTTTCCAGAATATCTTAAAAATCCTCCCTTTTGCTAATATTTCTGCAAGTTTATTGTCTGATAGTTTACTTTGTCATTCCCCATACTCTTGAAGTTCTAGAAGCACAAAAGAAGTTAACAACGGGTTTATTCCAAGTTCCCATGGTTTCCTATGGCTGGAACACTTGAAAGCATTGAGTTCAGTTTTGATGGAACATAGAAGATATGACTAATTTTGAGTTTTGTCTATCAGTAAAAAAAAAAATCCACTTTTTATATTGAAGTATACAATAGGAAACGGTACGGAAGAATGTCTTGTTTATGTTTAAAAATATGTAAGTTTTTTTTAAAGATAACATCTATATGGTTAACTTATGTGTTTTTCTGCTGATATAATGCACTGTTAAATAGCAGCTTTCAGATCCTTACAGGTGATCTTTCATCATGAAAACAGGAGCCAACATGTTTCAAAAGGCCATTAACTGATGCCCCAGGCATATTGGGAGTGCAATATGCAACTGAAGATATATATTAATAGCTTCATAAAACATTGTGTGATAATGTCAATGAACAGTTAAACATGGAAAGACGACATTAAACTCTTTACAAAAAGGCAAACAAACATTGAGAAGTTTCTTATTTGTTAGCCAGGCGGTGGCACACTTGTGGCCATTGAACCATTGCTACTGCATCCAAACCAATAATTTCAGTGCCATTTGTTAATGTGAAGTTCCTTGATAGGAAAGCATAACCTGATCACATAAAATAATGTACTATTTTCATTAAAATAGCAATAGCAATAGCAATAGCACTTATATATCATTTTACAATGCTTTACAGTCCCCTCTAAGCTGTTTACAGACTCAGCCTATTGCCCTCAACAATCTGGGCCCTCATTTTACCTACCTTGGAAGGATGGAAGGCTGAATCAACCTTGAGCTAGTGAAAATTGAACTGCCAAACAGTTGGCAGCCACCAGTCAGCAAAATTAGTCTGCAATACTGCATTCTAACCACTGTGCCACCACGGTTCTTCTAGAACTGATCATCAACAAATCCAATCTTTGTAACTAAGCAAATTGGGGACCTCTTAAGGCTTAAAGGCCCAGGAGACAGGAAAATTATGAATGGCAGCTTATAGTCCTTCTCACAAACATACTTTGAAATGATATACATTTATTTTATCATTGCAACTTGTTCTGAGTCTTTTGAAGTAGGTCTATAAACAAACGTTTATACTTATCTAAAGAAACTGCAAGTAAGCCTTTTATTTTTTGCTAAATATATAGAATTCTGCATCTAAAACCACTAAGCTGAACAAAATTTTTGTTAGCCATTGCATGTGCTAATCCAAAACTGTGCATAAAATTAATAGAATAATTAATTAATAGTTGGAATTGAGACAGTTATCCTTTATTTAGTGACCTGGAATACTGCCTCAAACACCCTTCCACAAATTAATTTCTTTGTAGAAAACTGTTAAAATCTGCATTAACAGAGTTGTGGAACCTGTTTCTGCATTTTATACACGGACAAATCTACCTGTACAGCCAAAGTATTTTTGAAGGTAATTCAACAGTAGATACAGTAAGCCTTCATACTGGTCACAGAAGGGGACTGAAAATAATCCAGGATGAAAACTCACTAAGCTTTTTTCAGGTAAAGTAGGAAAACTGAAAGCTGACACGAGGAAATTTGGGCATGAATTAATGGGTGAAAGAAATGAATATAATAAATCATGATAAATATATATTAACTGAATGGATATAATCTAGGAACTGCAGTCCTAGCCATATGTATTTGTAAGGATGCAAGGGATATCACTGGTCATGATATCATCATGGCTTGTATTGAATACTTAACATTCCAGTATAACTGAGAGCACTAAATGGTTTTTAGTGTAGTGTATTACAGTTATTAAATGTGTATTGTGTATGCTGCCCAACACCTCTGGCCTGATGTAACTAGAATTTTGCAGAGTTCTGTTCTGGAAGGAGATTGGCTGGAGGTTGACATTATACATGGCATAAATATTTATTTACACCCTGTAGCACAGATATAGTTACCTGGATTTTTCCTGGAAACATCTCTCTCTAACTGAAATTAATAAAAAGAGCCAAGACTGAGCCACCAGAATTAGCAACCGTGAGAGTCAAATGTGTGACACCCTCCCAACTGCCTGCCTCTGGCAAAACCCACAAGTTGTGTACAGCATACACCTGGAGATATAAAGCTATGCTGTTTTGGTGGCAGTTAAAAGGGGAAAATCCAACCTCCCTGCATTTAGAGCACTGTTAATTCATTCGACGAAGGTGATTTCCAGATTACATATTTTGTTCTTGATTACCTTTTTCTGGCTTCTCTGCAACTCCCCCCCTCCATGGACTGAAGTCCCATTCTAAAACGTATTTCCGAAATTGTATTATAAATCTGTGAAGTTTTCACTGCTACTGTTTGCACAAAGGTAGGTGATGGAATGAAAGTTTCAGCCCTTTAAATCATTTTCTTACATAGCTTATCTTTACAGCAAAAGAGCATTAAGTAAACATTTCAATCAGTGAATCAACATAGAAGTATAGCAACTCTTTTACCAAAGGCAGGGCAGTCTCCCAGACCAATAACGTTAGAAACAGTAAGGATACAATTACACTGTGTTTTGATAATTCTTTTTGGAATTTCTGAATGAGTATACATAGGATATTGATGATCATTCAGAAATTATAAAAAGTTAATAAACAGTAAAAAATGTTCCTATCATTATGACAGTATGGTGGTAATAACAGTTACCTAGTTTCTCTTACCCTTGTTTCAAGCTCTTGTTGTTGGAATTTTTGGAACACAAACAAAACAAAAATAATGATGGGACTGATATAATACATTTATCATTCTTAGGGTGTTGAGTATGTAGCATCCCCTTAATAGTTCAAACTCAGGGACAGGCTCTTTGATCAGCTGACTCCCTTATAACAGGCCAAATTTTCCAAGAGTTTTGAGCCCAGGAAAAAAAAATCTCATGTGGTTATTATTTTTTTTTGAACTCTTTCATTGCTTCATGCTTTGACAGACTTGAAAGGTTTTGCCTTTTGAGGATTTATACAGTTTACAAAACCCGTATGTTTGGAGAATTTTGTTTTCTATGCTGTCAAAATGTAACCTTGTTTTGATGGAACAGCAGATACCCAATGCTTCAGATGAAATTTTTTCACTGGCTCTATTTTTGTGTAAGCTTGAAACAAAACAAAACCTGTTCCTATCTTGCATATATCCTTAGTATTAGTTCTATTTATGATTCCTTGTAAGCCTGTCTCTGAGAAACATTCAAATATGCCACAACAGAAGAAAGGGTCCATCAATCTGTTGATTGGCTATAAACCAGTGAACGTGCTAAGCCTCAGCAAATATATCCATATTTTAATATTTCTTATTTTTTACCAGATACACAGGGAGCTTCAGCATTTTTCAACATTCTCATAACTTTTGTGACTTTTTGTCTTGGTTATTGACATTGATAACATTTATTTCAATGCCACTCTTTCAAAGTATCAGTATCATTCCTATACACACATCTATATGTTCCCCTTTCCAGCCTTCTCTTTGCTTTGTTTTAACCCAACATCATTTCATCCCTTTTTAAAACAGCAACAACAACTTTTACTCTCTCTGTTGGAAGTTCTTTGTTCATCTCTCTTATATCTCCAGCTGCTTTCATTTCATCATTGCACCTTTTTTAATACTGTCCATTAGTATAATTCCACATAGTTCTGTGGCACATTATATTATTATTTTTTTCACTCTGTCCCAAGCAGATTTCTTCTTTTTATATGTTTATTTTATATTTATTCCATGGGGTTTATCTGTGCTCTAATATTTGTTTGTAGAGGACTTTTTTTTTCTTAGTGAAGTTCTATTCCAGTTCTTATACCTTTTTTTCCTTTTCTAGTTCTTATATTTTTTAATATCCATTTTTCCATGGTTTCCTCTTGATCCACATTCAGAACCTTTCATCATCCTTGTATCCATGTAATGACATATGGGAAAGACCTTGGGAGACCACACGAAGAAATGCTGCCTAGGGACAATCAGATAAGAAAGAGAGAGTAGACAACAGTTGCATGGAGAGTGAAACAAGTGGCTCAGGAGTGACTTTCCTTAGGTTTTCTGGTCATAAAGGTGACAATGAGAAAATTGTACTGTGTTTGCTGCCTTGCAAAATTCGGTCAATGTAGCTTCACAATAAAGTAAAATTAATGCATGTGGTCATGCTTCCTATCTAGTCTACCTAGTAAGGCTGACAGATGCTTTTGTACATCTGTCCTGCAATAAATTCTCTTCAGCAGACCTGATCAGACAGGTTATTAGGGAAAGGCAGACCTTCAAATAACTGGGCTCATGTCATGTAGCTCTTTATACATTGTTACCAGCCAACTATTAATTACCAGTTATGGCAACTAGTTAAAGAAATGTGAGCAACTATCTGACTTTCAGTCTGAAACAAAGTGCCTGTTTCATGTTTTTATTATCAGAATTTTCCATCATACATTCCCACTATATACATGATAGGATCAGCAAAATGAAGTCACCTGCTCTTTCCCCTTTCCCACTTTGGAGTTGAATTATGATAAAGGACTATTTTGGGGTGATGACTTACTCCTATTCTATTTCTAGGTGAGGCAGGTTCATTCTGGAATCAATGAAAGGTAAGACAATGAAGTGGAATAGGAAAATAGCAGCAACTGGCATAAATTCAGTCTTTTAAAAAATATACATTACCAATAGAATTGTCTTTGAAGATTACACTGCCATCTAAGGATGTAAATATAAATTACATTAGATAGACCAGAAATAAAAATAATACAAAGTCCAGGGCAGAAAAGTGAATGCTCTGCAGGATGGAGATATAAGAAATGTAATTCTGTCCTTAATGAAAATTATCACTTGATTGGCAGCAATTCATACATGCTGCTCTATTCTGCTCCATCAACAAAAGCTATTGTTAAACTTAGAAAAAATTACTCCTGACTTAGCGCAGCTCCTACCTGACTCGGTTGATTCCAAAAAGCTAAGCCAAAATAAACTAGATTAATTTTTGGATGTGAGACCATTGGAAATCCCAGGGCTGTAGTCTAGTTTAAACTGTGAAGTTGAAAAATCATAGAAAAATAAAACACTTTTGTACTTTTGTATTGTCACCAAGAAAAGAACCTGGGGATATTGAACACAATTCAAAGGAGGCTTTGAGGATGAAAAATAGGCATTGGATTACAAAAACTGTATGGCAAAATAGAGAGAAAGCATTTGAAGGGAGGGAAGGGAAGTTTTATTTATTTAAATCAGGAATGTCTAACCTTGGCAACTTTAAGACTTGTGGACTTCAATTCCCAAAATTTCCCAGGCAGCATGATTTGATATTTATCATTGGGTTCAATAATACATTGTCTTAGGGCTATTATATCAAGATGGCATCACATGTCTCTGAATAAGAATATTCTGTTCCTCTTTGCTATTGTCTAGATTTTTGTTACCCATATACCTGAACAATCTATACCAATATTGCTGACTATATGGTAATTTCATGGGATCATAACATAAAGAACTTCATATTAAGTGTAGCACATCCCGAATGATAAGTACCAGTCAAACCCATGGGGTTTCTTTCTTCAACAGAACATGTGCTGTGTCCTTTTTTAAATAAAGGACATCTACATAGAGCAGAGGATCAAAGGGATGAATTATGTTTCTATACATAACTTTATGGGACAGATGGGATCTACCCTTAAAGACCCAAGACACTTGGGGCCAGATTATCAAAAGTATCAGACACTAAAACCTATTAACATTTTCAAACCTTTATCCTTGCACATGTCAGCACTTTTTAGCTCTGTTTATAGGGACCAAGTGAAAATTTAACTGCTGCAAAGTTCAAGTCAAGGTTAGGTGAGTCCCTAAAAGGGTTAAGTTATTTAAGCATCTTGGCAAGCCTTTCCTCCCCCCCCCCCATTCATTCTGGAATAGCTTAAGATATAACCTGTTTCTGGGTCAGGCCCATCAAAACACAGATTGGACTGAGGTAATTCTCTGAACTGCATGTGTGCATTTCTAAACAAGGAGAGAGGGCTTGCATTAGGAAGTTAACAAATGCTTAACATTTTGATTCTTTTTACACTTAAGGGTGAATTTAGTCATTCTAAAGATAGAGGTTACATATATCCTGAATTTACATACATCTACACTAAATATGAGCCAGTTTGGTGTAGTGGACACTGGTCTAGAAACCAGCAGAAATAAGTTTTAGCCTCACTAGGAGTGGAAATGGCTCAGTGATTCTCTCTTACCACAGCCTACTTCACAGAAATGTTATTGTGGGAAAATAGGAGTGAAAGCACCGTCCACAAGGGACTGCCATTGAAAAGTATTTGGAAGCTTCAGCTGGTACAGAATGCAGTTAGACAAGTGTCTAGCTTGTCAGCTTAAACAATTCAAATAGAATAATAATGCCTAAATGATCACTTAATTATGCTACAAAATGAATCAATCAGTCAGCTAAATGATAAGAATGACATGAATTGCTCATGAAAACAATGGAGCCAATGTTATCCTTTAAATATTGTTAAAGTTGGCAATGCTGCCAAACTTATGGAATTTGATAAATCTGGATGAACTTGGTTTTTATACTGATATATCAATCTTCATATATTAAACTTTATGCAGGGCTATAGTTATAGGAGGGATAGCAAGAGACATTTATTTCTACATTATGAGGGGCCAAAATATGAAAGACATGACATTGCAACAACATGTGTACTATGTGTAACAATTGTGATCTGAACATAATGTAGTATATTATGCAATGATTAATAACATGCATCTTCTTCTTTTGATGGTACTACACTTTCCTGTGAATAACATGAGCTCATTTCTCTTTCTTTCAATATTTACTCATTTTAATATGCAAACTATATTGCATCTGGTTCTGCTTTAGAGTCACATTCTATTCTGGCACTTGACACCTGTCATATAAATACTTCTTTGAAGTTATTGAAGATGCAGAATCCATGCCATATTTTGCTCTTACCTTTCAAAGTAGAACATTATGCCTGTTTCTGAATAATCACAATTTACTCAATAATATTTAATGTACTTTAGTGTATTGGTATATTTCTGTTGGGTAGTAAATCCAGGGCCAGCTTCTATGGCTCTACATGCTTTTAAAATGACTTGGAAATAGAGCTTCAGTCTCTATGTACACTTAGTACTTTTCCATTATTTATTAAACTCTATTTATTAAGCATCTTTTTTCCTCACCAGAGTGTTATGACAGCCTAGAAAAATGGATGCATTATAGAAGAGTTAAATAAATTTGCACATTCTTTAATGAATAGCAGAGATGTGTATCATTGCACATGGTATGCCGCAATTCTTTAAAATCATTTTTAACATTCTAACTAAAAAACATAGGGTGGTTTTTTTTGCAAAAATTGGATGGAGAATCAACAATTATTCCAATAATTATCCATGTTTGAAAATAATCTACTAATTGAAATGGTCTTTTTCCTCTGACTAGCTTTATAATATAATCCAGCCCTCTATTTCAGTTTATATTTTCAAGAAAGTGAAGTTACACTATTATAATACTAGTGAGGTTGTAATGAAGAAATGAAAGAGAGATACAAAAATGGAGGATTAAAAAGGTTTTGTCAGTGGGATCCAGCTGTTCACTGAAACAGGTTCTATGAATTAAAGTATTATGTAGTCCAGGCATTCTGAAAAAAGAAATCTATCAAGTTTGTTTCTGTCAGATATTTTTCTGTGAGACTGAAAAGTTGACTCATAGTTTCTTTGAACATCAAGATTGCAGATGTATTTATCATTCAAAATTGGACTGCAGACTCTGTCACCTAAGGATATAAAACACCTGCTCATGTTGGTTCAGCTGCACCCAGGGTGTTTGGAGCTACGTTTTCCTTTAATATTTGTCCTAAACTAGTAGTCCATATATTGATTAAGAATGCATTCTGCTTCTGTTTGTTCTCTTTATCATGGCTCATGGAGTAACAGGAATAGGAAGAAATTAGCTGCAAAATTGAATTTTGTGTACAGTTTGTGTTACTGAGTAGATTTGCTTTTCAAATCCACTCAGTAGCACAAACTTTTTAAGGCCACTTCAGAAATTTCCTTTACAAGAGGAAGTCTGATGATCTCATTCGTTGTCTTCATTTGACCATGTCTGCTTTAACCCCGCATGGATGGCATTTTTATACTATCACTCTGTTTTGTCCTGCATGGAAGAAAGCTTTATATAAGCGCACCAACGTGCCTACCGTCCCTGTCCTATTGTTTCTTTTATTTTTCTTATATGTATCCATGTATTCATAACTATGTTTTTACTTATACCTATTATCTTGTAAGCAATTGACAAACCAAATAAAATAAAAATAAATAAAATAAATATTGCTTCTGCTATAGGTGGAAGTAACTAGTATCAAAGATAGGCTATGTAGAGGATTGGTATTTCCCTTTCCAATCTCTTCCCTTTCCCATGTGTCAGATAGTTTGCTGAGCAGAACTGAATATGGTTCATGGGCTTAACTGAGTTCTACAGGTATAAATTTAGATAGTGGGAATTGCCATGGCATGTGAGTTTTCTGATATAGTTGAAATGGGATACAAGATCCAGGACACACTGAGCATGAAGGAGTCAAGGTGGTCTACCATCATATGCTTGGAATTTTGTGATCCTTCCAGTTATGGATACAAAGAAAATGCACCTGTTTTACATAAGTTAAGCAAAATGTTAGAAGGGCTGTTTAGAAGCATGCTTTCCCTGTTGTTTGTTGACAAAGTATATCTGTGAAGAATAATCAAGGTGTAATGGAATAGTAATCGAAGGCTATGTCTTAGAAATGGTAAGCATATTTCTCAATAAGGAATTCTGATCTGACCTCAATGTGTTCTCAGTTTCTAAAACATGATTTAAGTGAGTGAGTAGCAGCAGTTAAAGTCTTTAATCTTTTGGTAGCCCTAAAAGCATTTACATTCTTCTCCCACATAAGAATTCCACAGCAGTCCAGATTGTCTCTGGAAATCCACCAAAACTTCAGGCTGAAATTTGCAAGTTTTATTGGATTCCTAAAAATGAAAAAGAAACCATATAAATGTTCCATGTAGATTAGCAGGTCATTATTTGGCCTCTTTGCTCTTAAAGATGAAGCCTCCTTGATCCTAGACTATAAAAGGACTTCACAATTCCTTTCAGCTTCTCTTTGATTTCTGCCCCAAACTTCATTTTCTCACAACAGTAAACTCCTGTGTTTCATTAAATGGAATTTCTTTAAGAGGTGCTTAAGCACATATTCTTGTTTTGAAAAGTTCCTTCCTAAATTGTCTATTTTTCCTGATGACCAAGATGGCAGATTAAAATATTACTGCTATATTCCCAATGTTAATTAATTGATCCATCAGGCTGAAGATATGACTTTCCTTTTAGTAATATATTATTTTAATTATTTTGCTCTACAAAATAGCTAGTTGCTCACCTAGTTTAATAATGAAACTGAATTATGTAAAGATGCTTTCAGCTGGTCTAAGTCAAGGTATTCCTACCCTGTTCTGAAGATAAATATATAGGCTAAAATGTGGCATATGGTTAACAGTGCAATTAAGCCTATATCTGACAGAGATGAAGATGTAATCTTCTAATTCAATTGTGTGCTGAGCCTGTGACTGCCATGTTATAATTATGATATTATAATATATCATCTTCCAGGCCCAGATGGATCTATTATGAGCAGAGAACATGACAATGCCTTATATCAGCATAGTTGGCTGGAGAATTCTGGGAGTTGAAGTCCACAAGTCTTAAAATTGCCAAGTTTGGGGACGTCTGCCTTATATACACGAGGTGAAAATTTGGGGGCTTATCTTAAAGGCTTCTCAGCAGAACAAGTAGAACCCTATTCTGAGACAGGCAGGAAAATATGCTTTATTTAGAAAGAGCAAAATAATACAGAACATGTAGGTAGGGACACAAATAATCATTCTGCTTGCCCTATCAGCCAATTACAGGTAGTCCTCAACTTAAAACATTGACTGTTCAAAATTACAGTGGCACTGAAAAAAGTGACTTATGGCAATTTTTCACACTTATGACCGTTGTAGCTCCCCATGGTCATTGATTTACATTCAGATGCTTGGCAATTAACTCACATTTATGACAGTTGCAGTGTCCTGGAATCATGTGGTTACCTTTTGTGACCCTCTGACAAGCAAAGTCAATGAGGAAACCAGATTCAATTAACAACTGTGTTACTAATATAACAGCTGCAGTGATTCACTTAACAAATGTGGCAAGGAAAGTTGTAAAATAGAGCAAAATTCACTTAACAAATTTCTCACTTAACAACATATATTTTGGGCTCAATTGTGGTTGTAAGTTGCAAGTCTCTCTTATGGGCAGTGATGGTTTAATGAACCTAGAAATGGTTGGCTGAATATTCCTTCATTTATTTAATTAATGCTTTTTAGGGCTGCATATATAAGACAGTGGCATAATACTATTATTGCAGTCATGGGGCTTCAATCTAAGTTCTCTTTCTTCTCAGTTCTCATAGCTGTTAATCTTACCAGGGGTGGGATTCAACCGGTGTTACTACCGGTTTGGTGATTATGTTTAGCGCATGCACATGTAGGAAAGCCGTAAGCTGTGCCTCCCGGACAGCTGCAAAGTGCTGCACACAGGTGCATAGCATTTGAAAAGCCTCTTTTTTCCTGCTTTTTCAACCTCAGCTGTGCAGCTGAGGTTGAAAAAGCAGGAAATAAAGGACAGGTAAGAGCCCAGGCGGCTGGGTGGGCCAAATAGCAGCAAACACAGAACCAGTTCGCTGTTTGCTGCTCTTCAGAGCTACCGGTACTTTAGAACTGGGCAGAACCATTAGCATCCCACCACTGAATCTTACCATAGGTTTTCTTGATTGCCAGCTGAATATAATTATGAAATTGGGATGTTGTGAAATTAGGAGCTATATTCCTGAATTTTGGTGATGCCATTTTAGAAAACTGAGAAGACATAAAAGAAGCAAATTTGTAATTTTCTACTTCAAATCTATGTTATTTGTAGGGATTACTTAGTTTCAATGTAGAAAGATTCTAATGAAATTAAAAAAAAAACTGTTTACATTGCTACTTTCTGAATTTGGTACATTGTGTTATTTTAAGGATTTAAAAAATATATATGCCACTACAATTTTGCTACATGGTTACCACCTTGTTGCTAAATCAGCTGGATCAATTTCAAGAGAAAAAAATGAAGATAGGCTGATGGCTAACAGTGGGCAGAGTCTATTCAGCTTAAGGGTTGCTATTAAGGCAAAATTTTCCCAAGCCATTCTGGAATTTGCTATCATGGAAAATCCTGCCTTGGTCCATCACTGCTTACCTTGCACAACAGGTAAAAACCGGTCCTTGACTTTGCAATGATATGATGTTGTCCAATGCATAACCTTTGTTTCCCCTTTTACTCCCCATACTTGGTTGGCTTTCCATTTTTTTACTACCCCAAATCTATCCCAAATTTGAAAACAGATTTCAAAATGAAATACTTAAGACAATATATTTGGATGTACTCATTTAAATTCAGAATTTCGTGCAGTTTTTTTTTAAAGAGAGTGATTCAGAAAAGTCAATGAATGCCATATAAAAGGGATATAGACTCACTTACCCATCTCCGTTTAGGAAGACTGGACACAGATTCCATCCAGGTCTTTAGAGTCCATATCAAAGCATACAGAATCAAAAAGTGTTGGAAAAAAATAAAGTTACATTGACTGGTTACATGATAAATGATGGAGTACCAAAAAGAAATGAACTGAAGCCAGCTGTGCTTAAAGTGATAAAGGCAATTTTTCTTCTTTCAATATCTCTTGCTGAATAATAAAATGCAGTTTAATTTAACTTGTCAGATAGCATTAGCAAAAGAGAAGCACAATTGTGTTTTGTACCAATGGGGTTTACGCTGACAAGTGTCTTATATAACAATGTCAAGCCTTTGCAAGTAACTTGGCTATCCACACTGCCTTGCGTGTCCTTTGTAGCTGCTTTTAAATTGTTCTTCTTTTCTTCCAGTGTGAATTGCTTTCCAAAAAGTCAATCAAATTCACAATCAGTTATGTAAAAATTAGTTCTTAAGTTTCATTATGGATAGATCACACCTGTATAAGGACATTTAGAGAGAGACAGTGGTGGTACAATGTATTATTTAATGATATGAATCTTGTCTTTTTAGAATGACAGATAGGATGAATACCAGGCCTGTCAGTGTATGCATTCTGATAATATAACTGTGATAATATAACTGTATATATAACTTATCAGGGAAGTTTCCATGCTGAAAAAAGTTTGAAAAACCTAGGGGAACCTTTCCTACCAAGGCATCTTTGCCCCATTCCTCTGTTGGATATTGATTTTCTCAGTAAACTCATCTTATGGTGTTTTCTTCTATTTCAGTAAATCTGAGTGTCGAAAAATATTTAGATTTTTCTGGGAAAGAAAAGCATTGTCTTCCACCTTTGAACATTTCAGAATGCAAAATATATATTAAAAACCATGCAATAATATTTTTGATATGCAAGTTTCAAAAAAACATCTAACTGATTCTTCATTTTTTGCATTCAGCTTATTTTTGACCCAAAATGTGTGAAAATTTACACCTAGAAATGGAATATATGTAATAGCCTCCTAAACTCTCAACATCAGCATAGATTGGTTAGCATAGATTAAGCACACAAAATCAGAGCAAAGGCAAAAGATCTCAAGATGAAAACCTCCTTTTAAAGGCTAAGTGTGGCTATAAATTGGGTTTACTTAACTTATTGCTCCCAAGAGTCTTGTTAAGGCTTTTATGGCCTAATTGAAATATTGTCCTTGAAACATCTGTGGAATCCTCTTAACAATTATTTGTCACCTATATACTTGTGTATGCATCTAAAGTGAAAGCCAAATTTATTCAAGTTGGTTGAAGATACTAGATCATTTAAAAACTTTAAACAGTGAAGAGAGAAATATGACTTTATTTGTAACAAAATGATATTCTGGCTGTTAAAGTCACCAGGATATTATTTTTAATAATAAAAAACCCTTTAATTTATTAATTTCTTCTAACCTGGGAAACCAGTTGTTTACCAAGTCAGTAAAGTATGGTCAAGAATGTAAAGAAAAGGATGACATTATTTTTATATTTTAAAATATCAATTTCTTGTTTGCTAATAGTGCTGAAATAATAAGGACCCAGTACAGATTTAAAAATGCAGGGAATACACTTCATAGCGATTGTGAACAAAATGTGAACAAAACAAATTGAGATTTATTGAAGCTATTCTATTTTATATGAACAACATATATAATAGATTTCCATTTGTTATTTTGGAACAGTTTTCAAAATATAAATGATATACAAAGTATACTAATCTAGAAAAGCAACTATTATTTTTGTTTTCTACTTGGGAGAGTATTCTGTCTAAATTTAGCATTCAGATATCTTGCTGTAGGGTAATAGCAAACTCTCAATTTTTATTCATTTGCTAGAGGGTGTCCAGCTTGTCTATTTCACCTTAAATGAATTCATTTTTCATTCATCATTGCTGAATCTTTTGACAGTAGGTAATTGACAGTGAGCCATCTTGAAAGGTAAGCAGAACAGTCCAGGTTAGTACTTAGATGAGGATCAATTTAGGAAGTTCAAGGTTGAGTGGTAGACTGGGGAATAAAAATGATTTAGGAAAATCATAGTGTGCAAATCAATGCACAGAAATATCCACAAAGTCATCATATGTGAACTTTAATTAAAATTATATTTGGTCCTAGAAGTTAAGAACACTGTTATCTTTGTTGAGAACAGAGGCCTTCTAATAGTTATTCTTAAATCTAAGAATCCCAAGAAGATGAGCTTGAATTCCCTGAAGATTCAACTAGTAATGTGGAATTTTAATGTTTGTAAAATAACAGCTCTGTGACATTTCTGATATCTGGTATCAAAATTCTGTAATGCTAATTAAATTTAGAGTTTACCATCCATCACAATAGGGAGAATCTAAACATTCACATCCCATCCTTTAAGCAGCTAGCTAAAATGATTACAGAATAGTTCATTGATTTATGGCATAGTTTCATAGCAAGAATACAAATAAAATCAATTCTACTTGTATTCTCCCATGGACACAGAAATTTACCCATTCTGTTGGGATTTTTCAACAAAATATGGACTTGGTTTCAAAACATAAACTGAACCAGTAAAATACAGGCAGATACTGATTTTGGTTAATGACTTCTCTGTTTTGAGACCATTCAAAGTTTCAACAGCAAAGAAAACGTAATCTTATGACTGTTGCATGCCTACACCATCATATGGTCAAAATGTAGGCATTTTGCAAATGCTGTGTGTTATGACTTCACAACTGGCTTCCTATAAGCAGAGTCAATGGACAAGCTGCTAGTAAAATCACAAGTCACAGTCACATGATGTCTTGTTTAATGACCAAATGGGAAGCAAGATCATAAGTCCAGCATGATGCTAAATGAGAAGTTCCTGTAGTAAGATAAAAATTCATATGGATCAGTGATTTTAAAATTCATTTTTTGTGCTATGATAATTGTCTGTTTCCATATTTTTACATTTTTGCTGCTGATTCTTTAAGAAGACAGCTTTCTTCTCAGGCCTTATCTTCTTATATTTAAAGGTCATACTGTAATAATAATTCATTTATATGTAAAGGTCACAAATTTGATTTTTAAAGGCTGGTAAATGCCGGCAGACATTATCAGTTAAAATGTGGTAGGATAATTTGGAGTTCAGCATGATATATGAACCAAGCATATTGTCTAAACCCAGCTATCATATTAAGCCAATGTAATTTATGCGCTTGGGCATAATGTAAGAAGAGAGTGTTTAGTTAACATTGATTTAGAATGATGTGTTAACTGAACTTTTTCAAGTCTATGATATCCTTTAAAAGAATGTGATTGTTGTTCTGCTGTATCAAAGATAAATATTTTTGACTGTGCTGGGATTTTCATCATAGCAAGTAATTAATATCATTCACAAATTAATCATTTCATCTAGATAATTAATGAATGAATTAAAAAACATTCTCTTTGTTTATTCTTAGCCTCTAATCCAATTCTTTTACTGGTTGTTGATGCATAATAACATTACTATGTGGCTTCATGTGGCATTTCCTCCAAAGCCTTTGAGAAATCCAAATTTAGGAACCAAAGGTAAACCAAATGTAAAATGACTAAAGTGTTTGGTTAAGGATATTTGATTTGCTTCTAAAAAAAGTCCCTTCTTATGCTTTTTGACACCTGTTATGAATACAAAATAGCAGTATGGCTTTCTTTGGGTTCTTGGTGGTAACTCAGTTGATAAAGGAACCAGGCCTTCAGGAGATGGAATGGGACAACTTGGAGTGGCGAGCTTGGAATGGGCAGCTCACCGTGGCCAGCTTGCCTCTGCCAGCTCACTGCTACCAAGTTGTCTCAGGACAACTCAACATGGCCAATTTGTGGCAGGGACAACTTGCTGCAGGCAACTGGATGGAGAATTGAGTGGGAGGGCAGGCAGGAGAGTGAGAGGGTGGGGTAGAGTGCAAAGTGGTGACAGTGGTGGCTATGCCCTTCCCATTTTCACAACTTCCCCATTGTTGCAGCTTGCAGCACCATATATGGTGGAAATTGTGAGCAGGGTGGGTGGTGGGGGAGGCATGGCTAATTCACCACCACCAACTTGTTACTCCAAGTCACCTCTGCCAATTCACTACCCTGTTGCCACTGCATGGAACTCCTGGAGCTGGCAGTGGCAGTGGGAGTGTAAAAATGGGACATGCCAAACCATCGCCACTCTGTCCTCTGCCCACCTGCTCACCTGCCTGCCTGACTCTTCTTCTGGTGGGAAGCCCCCAGCTGCCACCCCTCTGTACTCTGTCCAGCCACCTACTTTCCTTCCTGCCCAAGTTCCTTCCTGTCCTAGAGCCTTCAGGAGAAATGAGTGAGATCTTGTATTAAAAGTCAAGCAAGGAAAGGCACTTCTTCAAGATAATCTCAGAATATTGTATAATAAAAATAAACAAGAGTTACTTCTGCAGTTGACTTTGCAGAAACCCCTCTTGATCTTAAAAAATGTCAACCAATCATATTAAAACCCAATTGAACAGCATTAGGCAATATTATCTTTAATCCAATTATACACTGATTGTATAAGAGAGATTCAAGATGTACCAATAATACTTCACAGTTTATCCAATATTGTGTTAAACTAGCCAATATATGGACAATCTAATTATTATTTTTGATAATAGTTTGTCAACTATTCTAATGTTAAAATAGTGAACTCTTCATATTTAGCATGGATACTTATCTTTCCTGTAAATAATATGCTCCCTTTTCTAGTTTTCTAAGGCAACAAATCAGCAAATATTCAAAATCTGAGTTTACATACTGATTCATGTTTGTTCAGTTCTGATTTAGTTATTGAATGAACTCAGCCATTGTGCTATTCTTATTACTTAATAAACCACATTTTAATATAATGTATAAACCTTATTAGTGAGCAAATTATGTCAAAATATTTCCATGTGAAAATAAGAAAATGGTGGTCACTTTGAATGTAGATTATTTTTTCCTAGATTTACGTTCTGTAACAATTGGAGAAAGTTGAGAATTAATTAAAAAGAGAATTAATTGATATATAGACCATATTTGAATATTAATAAACATAATATTATAGGATTTCCAATAGACCTATACCTATTTTCAGGAGAAGTTAATCCTACATGTTTGAATTAGGTAATTAGACAATAATTTTAGCCTCCACATTGTTTCTAGCAAGCTGCTTTTCCATATACAGATTGACTTTGCAGCTGTTACTTCCCCAGCCTTTGTCCAATGAATTCATGTTTTGTTCCACTGATAAGCAGCATATTGTTTACCATTCAGGTGCCTAGGACAAAATATATGTGTCATGTTCTGTAGTTCAGCATCAAGAAACCTCAGAGAACACAGTTCAGTTTGAAGCGTTTATCCTTGAAAGCGTGAAACCCAGCACAAAGAGACCAACAAGCAAAGAAGCAAAACAAAGTCAGCACAAACTGTGGTTTATCCCTTCACCCTTAAGTTTGTGTTATCTACTCCACCCCCTGGCGTCCCCCCACATTTAGTCCAGCAGGATTGTCGCATGCACGTCTGCCCCCCGGGCTTCCTATTGCTGAGGCTCAGCTGTTTTGCCTGGGTCCGGCCTCCACTTCTCTGCTGATGGCATATCCAGAGGCATTCCCGGCAGCTCACAGCCCAACGGAGTATTCACCCAGTGCTTGGCTGTTCCGCTCCTGACACCTCATGCAATGATGGTGGATCTTCTCCTCTCCGAATGGCAGCCCTGGGATGGCTTGCTCGTGGCTGGCCGTTTCGGGGCTGACAATATGAGGCATACAATAACCTGATTTCTGGTCACAGAATTATTAACTTTCTAGAGAATCTTGTCTGATTTGAGGAACTTTATTTTCAATTAAACTCGCTCCAATTTATTCTGGTCTGCCCTGTTTTGCTTCAGCCCTTTCAAAGGTAGGATGAGATAATTGAGCATATGCAAACTTGGAAATAGAGGGAAGCCATTTGGCTGTAAGAAGTTTGAATTGCTCTCTTGACTATGCCTTTGAATTTCCCTCTGCAGTAGTGTTTGCCCCAGTATATGACCTTTTTAATTTTTTTGAATTGAATTCACTTCTTAAATTTCCTTTAGCTCCTCATTTCATCTGCTGTGTGTGTATAGTAGTTCCTAGATTTGTTTCTGGACTTATTATATGCTGCAGTTAAATCATCAGTTCACTAGTTTTGTTAATTCCACCAGTCATAAATCTTTGAACAGGATATTATCAAATATGATGCTGTCTAGATATCATGAATTTAGTTGCCAAATCTTCATATCTCTTTGATGTATTATAAATTTGGCTCAGGTTGGTTGACACTGGATGGTATCAACTGAGAATCCTGGTTGGCCAGCATAATCCTCCTTATTTCCAAAGTTTAATGTAAGTCTGGATCTTTTTGTGTCCCTAAGCACTAAAAGAGAAGATGTCAGCAGATTTGAGGAACACCGTTTGTTTTTACATTACACACATACAAACAATATTTAGAGAAGATAAAATCCTAGAGATGGTAAGAAATCTCAAATTACCCAATTATAAAAGATTGATACAGGTGTAAACTAGAAGGTCAGCAAAATGGAATATAATATATGGCAGAGAATATGGGTCTGGAACCTTGAATTCTTCAGCATTTCAACATACAAACATTTGTTTCAAATCCATTTGTATATTCTTAAACATTGTGGACATGGATTTATTTGTCAAAGTTGCACTATCCACATAATGATGTATGTCTGATTTTTGCACAGGACTATGAGATACAAAAGACATCCAGATGTACAGGTGTCCTTGGGAATGTAATCAACCCAAAGAATAGAAAGTTGGCAAATTGTTGATATCATTTCTTATTTTTTTTTATTAAATGGACAACAAAAGTCTATTTTCATGCAAAGGAATTCCCAAAGCTACAATGTAACTTTTAACTTTTGGACCACCTTATAAGCAACTTGTCCTGTATGAAGGGTAGATATGGATTTGTGGAAGACTTAGAACTGTCATGGTAGATTTTCATGTTGAGGACTTTGTAATTTCATCAGTTTGGTAATTTGTTCCCACCTACAGTTGAATTTTATTCCTCTAAAACAGCTGCCAGCTAAGCTTAACAGTATGCTTCCATTGTTTTTGAAGGGCAAAATAGAGTCCTCATCTTTGATCATTCTACAAGTCTCTAAAGGTAAAGTCATGATAAGTCCTTGAATTTCTCAAATGTCCATTTAGGCTCTGAATAATCTCTTGAGTAAATGTGCTCACTCCATCTTGTGTTTTTCAAAAACGTTTTTAGATAGACAACAAAGGACTTCAAGTCAAAGGTCAGCTGTGGCTGTGGGAGGACAGAAGAAGATAGAATCACACTGACACTGCTGTATTGGGAGGGAGAATCAAGTTCTTGTAACTAAACTTAAGAAAGTGTATATAAATCTGTAATGTAGATCAATCTGTTGATCAAATTCTCAGTTTTATATGAACTTCAACTTAGATTCTATGCAAAAACAGACCAGTGGAAACTACTGATGCAATCTGAATTAGAACTACTGAATAAGAATTATTTATTTATTTGATTTGTATTACCTTTATTACTTTATAAGTAATCCAAAGCAGTGAATATACTGTACATATT